>NW_004567105.1:8140498-8141360 GCF_000260355.1 Condylura cristata
TTTTTTTTTTTTTCTTAAAAAAAAAAAATGAAGCCAGTGAGTTCTTTCTTTCACAAAGGTCAGCTGGAAGTTAGTAACTTCTAAAGGTGACTTAATTGCTTGGCTGGGCATTTCTTTTGGATGGGAAATCTTCATTTAACCAGGCTTGTGAGACTTTTTAAAAATGGAATTCAGTGCTAACTCAAAAAGGGGTGCCCTCACTTAACCCCAGGAAAAAGGAGAGGCCCACAAGGAGAGTCCTAAAGTGTAATTAACATGAGTGCTTTTTAATTATTTGGCTGAAATACATTATGCGAAAATTTTTCATTTTTAAACGATCTGATTCCCCTCCCCCCCCACCCCCAGTGTAAAGGCCCTCTCCGTTCCTATCTTTGTTCTCAAGAGCCTGTTTTCAAGGTTCTTGTTGTGGCCAGAAACCACTGTTCTCCCCTTCACACCTGTCACGGTGGGGGATCCTGAGGCGGCAGCCTGCACTGATTGGAGAAAGAAAGTACAAAAGGACTTAAAGGAACAGAGGAAGAGGAGGAAGGGAAACCGGTGCCCGAGAAGTCACCAAGGTGATGAGAGTGAAGTGAAACTACTAGAATAGGTGTCTGGCCATCCCATGGTAACCACAAGGACCCTGGAGCGGGTCTGCTGAGTTGAATCGCAGTAGCCAGCTGCGTGGCGTCAGACGAGTGTGACGCAATCACTACTCACTGCTTGCTTGCGTCCTAGCTGGGAATCATTGCAATGCCTGCTGAACTAGTGATTTTCTCGAGCTTACATGGCACAGAAGGAATCAGGCAGATGGTTGGACTATGCCTTAATGTAGATTCTGGAAGACGCTATACTTTCCCTTGGAAAATGGGGGTCATAGGTA
>NW_004567105.1:8142370-8215400 GCF_000260355.1 Condylura cristata
CTGCTCCCCACTCTGTCTCTGGTGAATCCTCTCACCACCCCTGCACCTCTGGCCTGTACCCCAGTTCTGTGTGCATAAATAAATAAATCTTTTTAAAAATTAATTAAAAAAAACTAATCATCACAGATATTATCAAAGAAAACAATCTCGGCTAAGTTGTGGAGAGGGTGGAATCCCTGTGTCTTGCTGGTAGGAAAAGGAAATGGTGTAGACTCTGTCGTCTGTCACGTCCTCACAAGTGGACATGGACTCATCACTTGACTAGCAATTCCACTTCTGGGTAAACACACAAAAGAACTGAAAGCAGGGAATTGAATAGATACTGTACACTCATATTTATAACTGCATCATTCACAATAACCAAAAGACCTCCCCATCAAAAAATGATATGTAACCCTAATATCTACTCCAACTAGGAGTAGGGTGGCTATTAGCCTGCAACCCTCACTCTAGCAACAATCAGATTTGCAAGCCCTGATACTAAAATAATAGTTAATATTTATGTATAATCTAGCCCAATGACTGTGTAATATTAAAAACTTAAGAGTTTCTGTACTAATTCAGCTTAGTATTCCTAACAGCTCTATGAATTAGACTTGTATTATTATTGTTCCATTTTGCAGATATACCAAGAAAATGGCAAAAAGAAAAAATGCAGAAAGTGTGACCCTGAATTCCATACTTCTGACAGCCGCTGTACACTATACCCTGAAGGGTATAAACAAGTGATTAAGCAAGTGATTCCCAGCCTGTGTCTCCACTGTAGCTGGAGACACAAAATACCTATGAATCCGTGTGTTAGACAAGCATAATCTGCCTGTCTGTAATGCTTAAAACATTTATGTACAAAAAGTCTTCAAATGTACATAGATGCTGTTGTAAAGAATAAAAATATCAATTTAGCTTTTACTCATTATATAGTTTCTCAATCACAGATAGACGGGAGAAATCAAATCGCATGGTGAAATAGCCTATTATGTTTTTCTTTTGTCTTATGTTGAGACACTGATAGATTTGCTCTTCCTTTGTAATTCAGAGAAACATAAATCAAAAAAATAAGCAGATGCAAATTCCAAATAAAGGTGACTTAAAATTTTTTTTATTGAAGTATAACATCCATAAAGAAAAGTGCATAAATCATACATGCACAGCTGAGTGAACGTGTGTGTGTGTGTGTGTGTGTGTGTGTGTGTGTGTGTGTGTGTGTGTGTGTAGAAGAACTGGGATATAGGCCAGAAGTGTGTGGGGAAGCAGTGGAGAGAGAATTCACTAAAGACAGTGGGGAGCAGAACAGGCAGTTTGACTGAAATATACTGCTGAGGGGAGCAGTGGGCGAGACAGGAAAGCTCTGTTGTGCCATGGGTGTCACCTCCTGGTTGGGGATCAAAACTCAGGCCTTAGCAGTGATAGTGCTGAGATTTCACCCCTATGCTACCCAAATCATGAACCAGAACATCATCAGTACCCAGAAGTTTCCTTGAGCTTCTTGCAACCACTATCTAATTTCCCTTCAAGCTGGCCATTTGCAGCAGGAAGAATCGTGTCTCCCAAAAGGTACCTCCAAGTCTTGTCATAAGACCCATCAGTGGGACTCTATTTGTTCAGAGGGTCTTTACAGATGTGATCAAGTTAAAATGAAGTCATTTGGGTGTTTTCTTCCTGGCCACATCGATAACTCAGTTACAGAGTTAAATTTCTGTGCTTTTCCTTTGCTGGTTCAATGGATTAAATTTATAGGTAATAACAAGCAAATAATGAAATAAGATGTCCTTATACTTGAAGAGATAAGGAGCCATCAGAGAAAGTGATTGTGTTAGTTTGTTTGGGTTGCCATAACAAAACATCACAGATGGGCGTCTTACCCGGCAGCAATGTATTTACTCAGATTCCCAGAGATGAAGTCCATGGTCAAGATGCCAGCAGGTCGGTGTCTTCTGAAGTCCCTGTCCTTAGCTGGCAATGGCTATCTTCTCACTGCCTCTCCCTCTGCGCCTGAGCACCCCTGTGCACCCCCAAGGTGTCCTACTCTCTTCTCGCAGCAACACTGGGCAGAGGGAATCAGGGCTCACTCTAACACAAAGGTTCTAACACTTTGAGGTTCCTGTCTTCAAGCACAATCAGATCCTAAGATATTGGGGCTTAGCACTTCACTCAGTGAATGGTGAGGAAACTTACCCAGTGGAACCCATGCTGTTTTCATTTTTGACATCTATGATCCATTCTACCTCACTGCAGGGGACTTTTGCACAAGTAGATTTTAGGTTAGACCCTGAGCCAGTAAGATGGCTTGCAGGTGGCCCTAACACAGCAGGTCTCCCAGATCACAGGTGTGTGTGTTTTTTTTTAATATGAAGAAATTCCAATATTAGAGTATGGAAGAAATGCCAAATGAAGTTTTAAATTTAAATCATCTTCCCTAACGAGGTCTGACACCACTATTTTCATATAGGAGATGTACGGCCTCTGACAGTAATTACCTTAGAAAGAAAATTTTTCCACTCTCAGACAGGTAAGCACTTTACAGGTTTGCTTTTTACTCTTTTCCCTGAAAGTACTCCCTTGCCAAGCATAGGCCTGAAGACCTCCCACGTTTTGCTATTTTCTTTTATGTAGTGTGTTTTGCTTTGTAAGGTTGTGTTGAGACTTTCATAAAGAGGGGCTTTCATTATCATTTATATCTGTAAACAGTTGGATAAATGGTCATCAGGCAAGGAGCCTTTGCTGAGTGCTCACGGAGTGTGCTGGACACTGGAACCACAGAGAAGAGCCTCAGGGGGCTGAAGGTCAAGAGGAAGACACAAAGCAATAGAGCAAGTCACAGCCGGAAGTGTGAGAGGTGTGACGATACACACAGCCGGAAGTATGAGAGGTGTGACGATACACACAGCACAGAGCCTTCACACTGCTGTCATTTCCCTGGGAACCAATGTGCAGGAATTGGACCTGGCAATAGTGTGGGACATGACCCTACCAACCGGCCCTCAATATGGGAGGATGGGACCCCTCTCCCACGCTGGGAGAGATCCCCCTATGGAATCCTTTGGTGCTGTGAGAGGCTTGTTGTCTTTGTTAATTGTTTGAACTAAGGACTCGTAAATTTGGGAGCTGTGGATGGTGATCTGCTGCTTTAAAAAGCCACCTGTAAACAGGGGAAACAAAGCTCATTCTCAGAGAGAGACCAAGATAGGCTACTGCATGGAGAAATAAAGAGAGACAGGGCAGACACCGCAGAGAGAAAGACCGGCACTGTTGGCACTGAGGACTAGCTCACGCTTGCTCTTGGGTACTGTGTGTGCACTGTCTGGTGTTTAGCAGCTTCCCTGACCTCTGCCTACCAGATGCCAAGGACACTCTTCAGTTGTAGTAACCAGCAATGTCTCCAGACAATGCCAGAGTCTGGGGTGGAGAGCAAAATCATACCTCTTCCTGTGAGAGAGTGAGTGAAGTCCTATTTTTGCAAGCCAAAGCGCCCTAGCAGAGACCCTGCCTGCAGAATGATGGGCTTTTCCTAGACACTGCCAGACACATAGACAGATGTGTCTATGTGCTCCAGATGGAGGAACTAGGCTGGTCCTAGACCCTCAGAAAGTACAAAATGGAGAAGCATGGCCTCTGTCCATTACCCAGTACTAGAGAGAAAAGAATAAAGTTATAGCATGGACAGCTCCTTTAATATTTGAAGTGTAAATAAGGGCATAGGCCTTCTAGTTTTCCAAGTTAAATTTAAACTACTGGCACAATCACTCCCCACATTAGCAGAAACACTTAACTCCTTTGGTTTCTTTTCTATCTGAAACAGACTTGGAGTGTAGCAGCCCAAAAGGGAGTCAGTTCTACTTTTAATCCCAAGGATAACAGAAGATAGGTTCTAATGCCAGAATCTTTAAATGCTACTGATAGTGAATGCCTATCAGGAAAGTCTTTCTGAGATTATTTCCCTAGCATATTTATGTAAGTATAACTTTTTTATCTATAAACCATGAGCTCTTTTACATTAGTTTATTGAATAACAGGCTAGTAGTCTCTTTTGTGTTGTAAAATACAGAACACATCAATATTTTAAAATAATTGAAAAAACATGTAGTCTATGAACAAATGAATGGCTAAATAAAATGTGGTATGTTCATTCAATGGAATCTTATTTTGCCATGAAAAGGAATGAAGTACTGATGCGTATTATGACATGTGCCAAGGTTGAATCTCAAAAACATTATGCTAAGTGAAAGAAAGCAATCACACAAAACCACAAAGTTTATGATTCCATTCAAATGAAATGCAAAAAGTAGGTTAATGATTTCTAGTTGGTCACAGGTGAATGGTAAAGGGTAGAATTGGGGGGGAGGTTTATATGAAATATCCTAAAATTAACTATGTAATGATTGCATATACTTGTACACGTTATATCCAAATTGAATTGTACACGTTAATATATAAATTGTATGGTTTGTGAGTTGTATTTCAATGAAGCTGCCAAAAAAGCACGCAAGTAGGAGTTGTCTCTCCTCCCCTCACTTCTTGCTTTGTGCTCTCTTTGGAGACTTTAAGGGGAATGGATCAGACCCATTCTAACTATTGCCTTTCTCTGCAAGGTTGTTAAAAATGGGACACGCTCCTCCCTGGTGGCACAGCAGGTTAAAGCACAGCACTAAGAAACTAAAGCTACTTCAGCATGAGTTTGATCCCCACCCCAGAGGTGATCCACATGGTGCAGCAGACTTCTCCTGACCCACCCGCTGCTCCCCTCAGCAGTGTACTTCATCAATCTGCCTGTTCTGCTCCCCACTCTGTCTCTCGTGAATCCTCTCACTGCACCTGCACCTCTGGCCTGTACCCCAGTTCTGTAGGCACAAATAAATAAATCTTTTTTAAGAATGGGACATCCTATCACACAGTGGCAAAATTAAGAAATCTTTCACTACTACACATTGGTACCAATGTAGAGAGAGAAACTGGCATTGTGAAATATTCATATCCTCTTGGTGGGAGGACAAACTGGCACAATTGTTTTACTATTGGAACTAAACATGTATTTCCTAAATCCCAGTAACTTAATTTCTTGGTATTTACCCAAAAGAAATGCAAACCTAGGGAATCAAAAGGTCCACACTGGAATGCTTACTCTTAGTAGCATTGTTCACCACAGCCCCCAGCCAGAAACTCCTCTCTTGTCCACCCCCAGTAGAAAGGGCCTAACCACAATGACAGATTCACACAATGTAATGCTCATCAGCAATGAGAGTGAGTGAACTCATTTTGCATACAATAAATGAATGCATCTCCTGGAAATAACGTGAGCCCAAAAAAGTCAGATTCAAAAGCATAGGCTGTGTGATTTCATTTAGATGAAGAATGGGAGAACTCATCTGTCTTGTCCGAGGTCAGGCTAGTGATTACTTCTCAAGCTGGGGGTGGAGATTAATGACAGGGCTGGAGGGGGAAGGGTTCTGGGCCAATGGTGATGTTTTGTTTCTTGACCTTGGTGGAAGTTACATGCATGGGTTCACTTTTAAAAATTCACTGGGCTGTTATACCTTGATTTTTGTACTTTTCTGCATATGGGTTATACATGAATCATATGTTTCTTAAATAAATGCTGTGAGGGGTCTCCCTGGTGGTGCAGTGATTAAAGACAGCACTATCAAGCTGTCGCCAGCCACTGTAATACAGGTTCGATCTCTGGCAGGCCAGAGAGCTGACCCACATGGTGCAGCAGACCTCTCCTGTCTCACCCACTGCTCCCTCAGCAGTTTCACAGTACATCTGCCTGTTCTGCTCCCCACCTCTGTCTCCTCTGTCTCTGGTGAATCTTCTTACCCTCCACACCTCTGGCCTATACCCTAGTTCTTGTCCACATAAATAAATAAACCTTTAAAAAATAAATAAAAATTTTAATGGGGGGAGGGGAGTGCACTGGACTATGGTGATGGCACACAGGTGAGTTGGTGGTGGGAAGCCCACGGGGATGACAACTGAGATGGGAAAAGGCACAAAATGATGTAAAAATAAACTGTTATATTATTTTAAAAAATTAGGAATAAAAATAAATATTTTAACTTTTTTTTTTTTAAGAAAAGTAAATGTGAAAAAATGTAAATAAAGTTGCGGGGAGGTCTGCTAGAATCCTGATAGGAACGACTTGTTCATTCCAAAGTGTTACTCTAGGGCCCAGCCTGTGCTCCCATGACCCTGTGGCCAAGGAAGAGAAGTAGCCACTTTTCTTGGCTCATCACTGGGTCTTGAGCATCTCAGCTAAGTGCCTCACCCATGAGAGGAGTTCAGGGAATGTGCATTGTATGTGTCATTTGTTTCTCTTCCACTCTAAATTACAAACTCTCTGAGGGCAAGGAGCACATCTCAATGCCACAGCACCTATCACGGTGCTCTTTGCCTTGGAGAGCAAACGTGAGTTAAGTCGATTGAATGATGTCTCTAATGGATGATAACTGCTTGTGTCTGCAAGGCACTCCATCAATAGGTTTAAATTGCTCCTGAGCATTTCCTGTTCAACCTGCCATTACTGAGTTCATTACAAAGACGGAGCACACACATTAAACAAGAGAGTGACCACTTGGGGAAGATTTGACCCTCGTTTTGATTCATTGGATGATTTTATGTCCACAACATTAGCAACTTGCTGTTCACCTGTGCCGCAATTATTTTGTTGAATTCAGAATCAGGTTCAGTTAGGAGGTGATTGGGTGTGACACTTTTGCTGTTTCTAAAGGATGCATCTTTGAACTATCATTTCAGGACATCCTGTTTCTGAAAGTGGCATCTTCAGTGATAGACAATAGCCTTGATGAGAAGCCCTTTTGGAATAAACTAGTGAACGTGAGAAGAGACTTTTCTTTTTGATCAGAGGGTCACAAGAGAATGAAGTTGTCAAATACACGTGCCCCCATGAGAGAGCTAACGTGCCAAGCTTAAGCTGTTTCATTACAGGGGGAAGTGAAGAGTGGAGAGAAGAGGAGGGAAGGAATCTTAGCGTTATTTAGTTAATTTTCTATGGAGAACCCCAAGCTTGCTACACCAGTGAGAGCAGACACAGATTCCTCGGGGAATGTGTGTCCTCCAGTTACATATGGGCAGATGTGAGTATTGTGTGTGTTTGGGGGGTGGGGGGTGATGCAGTCCCTTGTTTCTCTCTACATATACTTGTTTTATGCACAGCTCCGATTCTAGGGAAATCAAATTTAGACACAGGACAGAGAGGGAATTTTCTAGAATCTAATGACTTCCATTATAAGCCAAAGGCAAAATGTTAGCTCTGGGCAGTATAATAATGAAGTTGGTCATTAGCAGCTAGGAAACACCATTCCTGCCGATCCTGCTCTGGTGATCCACGTGAAATTGGCTGGAAGATTACCGATTGCCAATTTATCCTGCTCTCACTGGTCTGTCGCGAAGTGAGAGCCAGGGGTTGTCACTGGTAGCCTGTTTGTGTGCAAAATAAAGGAGAATCTGTACAGGTTCTGAAAACAGAATGTAAGGTGATTTTTTTTTTAATCTGATCAGAATCTAAGGAATGGGGAGCAAAGATTCTCTCTCATGCATGAAGAATGTACACACTCATTTTAAAGGAAAAATTGTTACCTCCCTCCAAAGAATTCTTTTCCCATAAACAAATGTTTTTTTGTTAAATGGCTGTGAATCATGCACAAAGAGAAGCTTTATCTGTATATTCGTGACTAATAATTTTTTAAAGGTGACCATGGAAAGTATACATATACTATGTCTTGTCACTCTGGTAAAATGAGCAGACTGAGTTTGAGACATACTGTCTTGAAGAAGCTCTGGCTTCTGTCAGCTTGAGCTCTGTCATATGGTCACTGGCTTATAACTGACATTTCTGGAATAAGCCTGAAAGTATGTTAAGTATTACTTAGAGGTAAAAGAGGAAAAGCATACAAATTTAGTGCATTTCTTCAATATGACTTGACTTCTATTTGTGTGAATTATGAGGCATCAAGTTTTACAGGCAAGTCTCTCCTTCAGTCCCCTGGCTGAATGATTTTTTGGTTTATATTACAGATTAGACCCCTCAATTAACCAGAATATGGGAGGATGTATGTCATCGTGTAACTGGCTATTGGATGCCAAAGAATAAGAGCAAAGGTTTGTACAACTCAAAGGCATAGATGCAGGGATGTGTTGAGTGCCTGACACTGGGTCTAGTAGCTAATTGTCAAAAATGCAGGAATTTTGCGAGCTGGTGACAGCCTGCAATCTACAGTGGTAGAAATATTTATACCATAGAAATTGTCATGCACGATGCATGCTATTTTTGTTTTGTAAGCTATTTTGCCAGTGCATGTAATATAGAGTAGAGTTTTGCCCTTCGGGAGTCGACAAAGTAAACCCAGGAGTCCAGATTAACCGAGAGGAGTGGAATGGTGAACAGCACTGGCTTGGAATCAGGTGAATGAGGTTTCTGACCCCAAATTGCCAGTTAGAGTGGTCCTAGGCCTAAGTCTTCTCTTATCAGGTGGG
This sequence comes from Condylura cristata, assembly GCF_000260355.1. NCBI lineage: Eukaryota > Metazoa > Chordata > Mammalia > Eulipotyphla > Talpidae > Condylura > Condylura cristata. The sequence continues at coordinate 8,150,861 of NW_004567105.1, forward strand.
ATAAAGATCTCGTATGTGTATAATGATGGAAACAATGTGGGTATAATCACAACCTCACTGAAGACTGTACCTGGCACACAAGTAGCTACCCAATAGGCATATGCGGCTGGATGCTGATCAGCAAATCTCAGAGACAAAAAGTAAATTAGTAGTTGCTTGGGGTTGGGAGGTTTGGGGGAAATGAGGAGTGACTGCTAATGGGCATGGGGTGGTGACAATGTTGTCATCCACAATGAGTGCATAGGGCCTGGCAAGGAGACAGAGCACCTCCCTCCCCTCCTAGGGAGACAAGAGAACCTCGGTTGCCTCTCCCCAGGAGTCATCTCCACAAATCCTCTCCCACACACTGACCTCTTTTTATATCCTTGATGTTGCTGAGGGATTCAAGGGTCACAGGAAGTTTCCTTTGTAAATTCTGCACTTGCAGCGCTGGGCCCTTGGTGCTGAGGCCCTGAGCTGTCAGGCCACCATCAGCCTAGGTCCTGTCTTGTCACGGGTCTGCCACCAGGCCCTCTCTGCTCTCAGGAGGGGCCCATTCAACATCTGCTCTCCCCACCTCATCACGGAACAAGGAGACTGTGACCCTGAATAATCAGCACAGCCATTCCTAGGGTGACCTAGGCTTTTCACATGGAGAAGTAGAGGGAATGCTGGCAAGTAGATCAATTTACTCCTTTGCCCACATGTCAACAGTTAAGGACAGAAGTCTCAAAACTCGAGGGTGCCATGTAAGTGACAGTATTTCAATCTTAAAATCAAACGTAATCTGGCCCAAGCTCCTCAACCCTTCTCCTGGATGGTTGGAAAACTATTAAGAACTCAGTCATCAACAAGATACGGAAATCACTTTCCTTCTCCTTTGGCCAATTCAAGAATTCTGGAATAAGAAAGGCCAGAAAACTGGGTCAGGAGAAACCCATCATCCCTGCTGGCCACCAGCTTCTTCCATTGCCTTTCATGCTGTGTTTGCTGCACGCCTGCCCCTGCCGTCCAGCTCTAGATGCTGTTGTGCAGAGACACCCCTTCAGGAGTGGCCCCCAATGCAAGAACATGGCACCCTGCGGACTCACTCTGCTAAGGGGTGCTCCGCAGCCTTTCACTCTCGTCTTCACCCTTCTCTCCATCCCCACCTTCCCTGACCCCAATCTGCACCAGTATTTCCCAGTGGGTCTCTAGTGCTGGCTTTGTTTCCTGTGATGGTGTGTGTGGATAAAGAAGATGCTAACTTAATCCTGGGTGTGCATGCACACGTGTGTGTGTGTGTGTGTGTGTGTGTGTGATAACTTATCCTGTTACAGAATCACAGAAAACCATAAGGTTGAGCAAAAAGATGTGACATCTGTTCATTCTGGATATGTGGCCTCCTGGGTGGCCGCCATAGGCAGTCCAGTCCACAGATGACAGAGCAAGTGATGGATGGATCTCAGCAGAGAGGACTCAGCTTCCAGGGCTCTCCAACCAATTCCTCTGTGTACCTAGAGGGGCCACACAGCTGGACAGCTGGCATTGGTCTCAGGAAGAGCTTCCTTGTACAGGCTGTATGCATACGCCCCACGCAAGCAGCAGACCTCTCTGTGTCCAAGCCTCACCAACACAGTCCCCAATGCCAAGCCAGTTTTGCACTAAAGTAAATTTCAGATTTAGAATTTTGTGTAGAAAGAAAACAATGACTATTGATTTGCAGTTTCTGAGGAAGACACTAGATGATAAGCCTTTGCCCCACTTATATTTTATTAAAAACCTGCTGCTCTGTCAAAGCAATCTGTGTACTGACCTCTGAAAGTCTGCTACATCCCTGCCTGGAAATCTCACCACCTCCATTCCTGCCACCCAGATGTAAAATAAATAAGGCCCAGCTCTCCTCCCACCACCTCTAGGCTGTGACAGTGTGACGCCTCTGAATCCTATTACCTCTCTCTACCCTTCCCTGCTGCTCAATTCACACTGACGTTTTTTGTTTTCATGGTCAAACTCTGTTCAAGGTCAGAAGCTGTGTTCTCTGTTTTGGTCATCCGTCTCTTCTCCAACACATGATTTTGATAATGATTGCTATTTTGGTCATTATATTTCTTGTTTTGCTCTTTGGGGGATATATCATCATTCCAAGAAAGGTTGTCTTTGCTTTTATTGTTAGCATTAACATTTGTCAAGGGCATACTACATGTCAAATACCGAACTAAGTATTACCCGCATCCCTTTATTAACCTCACAGCACTCCTCAAAAGCAAGCACAATTATTTCCGCTTCCCATAGAGGAGGAAATGGGGGCTCCCACAGGCTGAGTCTCAAGCATAAAGCTGACTCTTATCTGGGCTCCCTCTAACCCCATTTCTACATTTTCACTCATCAAGGATCATTATAGGTCAGATTGTGGAGTAGCAAAAAGAAGGTGAGGATTACTTCAGCAATATTTCTTTGATAATCCAGACAGGACTCTGAAACTCAGAAAGGCCACTTGCTCCCCAGTGCAATAGTTGGGTGAGACCAGAGAAAGGGGCGTATATGCAAAATTCCTGTCCCCCAAGCCAGTCCTCCTTCTTCCACACCCCAGTGCTCTGCTATATGACAAAAATACTCTGTTTGGAAACTTAGTCTTTTTGTACTTCTCTGCTGTAGAACAAACTACCCTTTAGCAAAAACCAAAATAGTAATTTTCTGTGGAGTGGATAATCACTCACTCCAGTAAACTAAAACAACATAGTGTGGTTAGAGCAAGTTGCATGTGAAAAATCTTTTGCTTTGTTTCTGCCTGTATATTAAGCGTATACACGCAGGTTTGTGTCTACACTGCTTGCACACTTTCCAGCTCATCTAATATACACCTCAGAGCCACCCTGGGCTGGCCACCACCCACAGCAGCTCTGACCACCTTTCACGCGCTAGAACTGAGGCAAATTGAATCGTTTCTATAACTAGCATTTATAATTTTTGGTTTTAAAAATCCCCATCTTGGGGCCCTCCCTGGTGGCGCAGCGGGTTAAAGCACAGCACTGAGAGGCGAAGGCCACTTCCGCATGAGTTCAATCCCAGCCCACCCCGGGGGTGACCACATGACACAGCAGACCTCTCCTGACCCGCCCGCTGCTCCCCTCAGCAGTGTACTTTGTCAGTCTGCCTGTTCTGCCCCCCACTCTGCTTCTGGTGATGCCTCTCACTGCTCTTGCACCTCTGGCCTGTACTGTATGCACAAATAAATAAATCTTCTTAAAAAAATCCCCATCTTGGAAAACTTTTGAACGGTGTGGCCTTGACAAGGTGTGAGGGAAGTTGAGTGAGAGAAAGGGGAAGAGGAGAAATAATGGAAGCTGCACTCTGCCTAGAGCCACCCCTCCCCCCAATAGGCATTTTAATAGAGGTCAAGTCAGATAAGCATTTATTGAATGTTAATTACCTGCCAGATTATGCTAGATGATGGAGATATAAAAATAAATAAGACTTTATCTCTAGTTCTAAAGACTCATAGTGATGGGATAAACAGATATATCAGAATAAACAATTTTACAGAGGGTTAGATTTTTAAAAAAACAAAAAAAAACTTCCAGCACAAAATGGATCATCTTAAGCGAGAAATTTCTAAGGGCAGAAGTGTAGTAGTCAGACCACCAGACAGCTGGGTTCACCTCCTAGTACCATCGCTGAGTTCCTCTATATGTTAAATGGGATAATATCCATACTTTCAGAATCAGAGAAGACAATGCACATCAAACATTTATTGCAGTACTTGATATGTGACAAGTGCTCAATAAATTATGATAAAATAAAATGTTGGTCAAAAAATAAAATAGGTCATTTCCTTGTAACTTGATGCACAAAGCAGAAAACCACTTAGAGATGGAGAGAAATGCATGAATCAGATCAGGGCTTGGCAACTTGATGGGCTTTAAGGATCTTCCCCTCTGCAGTGCTCTGCATTTAGGAATACTTCTCCAGAGTAAGTGTCTGGTGTGTGTATCCAAGGATGAGCAAGGGGTATGAGTGGGAAAGGGGACGAGATACTAGAAGGAGAGTGAAAGTTTATAACTATAATAAAAGTCCCTATTCGCAAGTGCAAGATAATCTGCCATCCATCGCATTAAAGGTGATTTATTTGTGGGGGGAGATTAAAACCAAAGACAGAGGAAGGCAACAGATCTCACTCTACCTCCTTAGTTTGATAGAAACAAGACCAAAAGCACAAACGAGCAAAGAAGTCAGTAGAGGAACCCTCGGAGCCAATTGTACATGAATCTTTTGTTGGTTTTATCCACCTACCCCAGAAGGGTGGAAGACCTGTACTGGTCGCTATAACACAATGAGCTGTATGACCCTGGGGAAATGGATAGTCTTCTGGCTTTAATATAAAACCAGATAGTCTTCTGGCTTTAATATAAAACCAGGTCTTAAGCCTGGCTCCTTTATTTCCTGGTTGTATGGCGTTGGGCTCACTCTTCACCTGTGTGTTGTTACATTTTCCTCATCTACAAAATGAGGATAACTTGTCATCTTATGTGCTGTTAAACACATTGCAAAGATCTATGGAACTGATTTCTATTGCCTATCAAAAGATTCCAGAGCTATTGTGTTATCCTCCTTTTATGTCCAAATCTGCTATAGATAACCTCAAAGTCTGATAGCTTTCCCTGCTACTGCATAGATTACTGGTTATCATTGGTTACCTTTTCATTGTTCAAAGGCATTTAATAACACATGAATTAAGACTGTTATTCAGGCTCCAGTACTTTCTTTTTGAGTTGTCTAACATGTAGCCAACAGCCCTAAACCACTAACTTAGAAAAGGTATAGCATCAGAAGAAAAGTAAAACTTAAAGCACCTTATGGTACATTAAATTTTCAAAGGCTAACAATTTACATTTTCCTCATCTTTTATGAGAATGTGATTTTTATTTACCTAAGTATTCTAAAGATTTTAGAAATGACTTAATGCTTTTAGGTACTACAACATGTAAAAATTGTCACTAAACCAAACATTTCATATTAATATGTGTCATTTACATAGTCATGTATATGTATAAAATCAAAACAGGCAGGCATATAATTCTAATGCATGGCTGTTAGGAACTTGCTGTTAATACCAAGCTTTGGACAGACACCATAAGAGTAAACTGCATGTGGAAAACAAGGCAGAAATTTTCCCATTTTCTAACATAGAGAACTCAAAAGGACTGATGTCACGTGTCCTTATGAAGTGGTGGATATCAGGGGCCATGAGTCTCACTTGAGAAAGTTGTAATTAAATCAAGGGAATGTAAAGCCACCACACTACTGACATTTGGGGATTCTTAATTATGTCAGGCACTGTTCTCAGAACCTTTAATGTTATGTTCAATCCTCTCAACTTTGTGTAACAGTTACTAATGTGATGGCCATTTTACACTTGCAATGTGGGATAGAGTGAATTCTACAGAATGACATGGCAGTACATGGCTGAGCAGGGATTTGAATGCAAGAAGTGTGCTTCTAAAGTCCAGGCTCTTACCCTCTATGTTCAGGTGTCTCTCAACAACAAAGTTATTGAAATAACATCATTCAGTGTATAGATATAGATATAAATTATCTTTGTCTTTTTATTTTATTAAGGTTTGAGCGCTATAAGTGATCTGGTAGTATAGGTTCACCCCTCTTCAGAAGTGTATAGTACTCTACACCGCCACCAAAATACCCATAACCCTCCATCATAGTTCACTGGCCTCCTCTTCCTTTTGCTCTCCACTCTGACACTAGTCGCCCAGTGGCCATATTCTATGTTTGTTTGTTTGTTTGTTTTGCTTCACTTTGGAATAACATCATTCTAAAGTTCTTGGTATGGGTTAGAGCTTAGTGTGATTATCTTTGATTTCATCTTTCCAGACACCCGATAAAATTAGATTTTCTCTCACTATTTTTCAGGTGAACAATTGAGAATTTAAAAAGTTTTAGATTTATATTGTAACTTCTTTTTGCATTCTTTCCTCTCTCCTTTGAATTGTTGGTGCCAGGAGGCAGCACAGACCCTCAAGTTGAGAAAGGCATTAAATAATGACAAAGCCCAACTGCTGGTATGAGCTTAAACTTCTCCATTATCTCCAAAGGGATTTGGGCCTCCATTGATTTCTCATCTGTAAATGATGATGGGAAGAGATGTATGGACACCATTGGCTGCCTGTCCAGCAGTCCTTTCCCCTGTCTTCTTGAGTCCAGAACCTCCACTGTTTAGAGGTGTCAATGTAACCACCCTCAGGGGATTATGATTGGTTTAAGCCAATGATGGAAAATCTCAACAATTTTAATCTAAGAGTAAGTTCATGAATGAATTGTATTCAGTGAAGAATATTTGCTGGAAAATGCTGGGGGAAAGTTTTTCTTCTCTGATAAAAAAGGAAGTTGCATAAGAGGACTTTTGGTCTTATCCATGAACTTTCTGGATCTGCTTAAATAGGAGGCCACAATCCCTGGGGCTGATGAAGCTTGCCTCGGGAGCTAGACCAGCATGACTGCAAAGACACAAAAGATCCAGCACAGAAGGGTTGGAAGAACCAGGGCCCTTGGTGACAATATGAAGCTTCTGAAACAACCCTGGGACAAACTATGTCTACATCCAGTCCTACTGTAACAGCGAAGATGCACACCCCTGTTGTTGAACCACTTCACTTGCGTAGCCCATTACTTGCAGCCACACCCACACCTAACTGACTAAGTAGATAGCTTTCTGAGATCTTTCTAGTCCAAATCTGGGGTATTAACAGGCATTTCAAAAAGGGAAAAGAAGACACTGTCTTTTTCTGAGGGAATCAGAAAAGTTAAAAGAGGGAAGAAACAATTGAAGGTGGCTAAACTTAGACCTATCAGCCAGGTGACAGTCAAGACATAAAGAGCTGAAATGCAAATTGGAAGGCTATAGAAACAGGAAATTGGGCCAGGTCCCCATGGAAGGGGAAAAGAGCTGGTGCCAGTCTGTGGACCAGATTTAAAGCGTAAACATGAACACAACTTTCTCAAGAAACATGACCACGAAAAAATATCTTTTGAAAGTATATACATTCAAAGTCAGTGATGTAGTTTGACAAAGAAAAGTTTACTTTAAACAGGTGACTTTAAAATGATCCCTTCCCATTTAAATTTTATGTGTCTATAGTTAATTTTTATAAGTGTCATCTTTCCTAAAATGATCACTTTATTGTCCGATGACTAGAAAAAGTTGAAAGTCAAACCAGAATAAGAAAAGAGTTAAAGATTGTCTACGGATCTCATACAGACAGTTATTCACTAGCTATGTCTGATCCTGCAGTGGCATTAACCTTTGTAATAGAACATCTATGAGCATAGTATTTGATATTTACCATACATATTGGTTGAATTGGATGTTACTTTTTGTTTGTTTTTAACTGATTTTGTATAACATATTTTAAGTGACTCTTCTCTGTTTAGAATACTAACCAGAGCTAATTGAAGGGCATTGATTGGCAATGAATAAACACGATCACTTCGGGAACTTTCTGGAAGAGGCATAGAGACCTCAGGCCTCATTTTGAATAAGAGATCAAACCTAGAACCTTGCGCTTGGATGATGAACATAAGGTCATAATAAAAATGAACAATATTTACTGAGTCAATATTTACTGAGTACCACCACTGACCATTCACTTTCTCATTTAATTCTCATAAACTAGGAGCCCTTATCATTTCCATTTACAGATGAAGAAACTGAGAATTGGGTTAAGTAACCTCAACAAAGTCACGCAGTTTAGAAAATGACAAAACCAAGACTCAAGTTTGTTCTAGTTAACTCAAAATTTTTCTTTTTTTACCAGTCCCTTCTGCCCTTCTTCCAGGAAAAGAAAAAGAATAGGAAAATGAAACAGTGGAGTGTGTTCTGAATAGTCAAGGCTAAAGGAAAGATACTTCTCAGAGAGACAGTGTCAAAGGCGCGTGGGCCAGGAGAAGAAACTGCAATCGAATACAATCTTCCTTGGAGATTTGATAGAACTCAAAGAAGGAGATGACTCAGCTTAGAGCTGGGATAAAAGCAAGTTGAACTTAAAAATAAAATACAGACTTTTAAACCAACAATGAAGAAAAAGAATTAAACAAGGAAGAGAACGGTTGAATTCAGGTATACAGTATTTCAGACTATCTCTGGTAACGGGAAATCTCAGAATAAGTTATTACCTCCTGTACTGAATTCTTGTTAATTCAGCCTTTTTGACATCTGATGGTACCCTAGATCTGTGAAAAGCAAAACATTTGATGATTCTTCCCCTTGCCTTGTTAGCAATTTCTTCTTTTAGAAGATCCAGGGAGCAATGATGAAGGACATGTGACAGGGAGAGAGTGTGCTGATGAGCTCAACTTTTCAAAGGGCATGTGTGGGAAGAGGGGATGAAGGATGCACAGTCAGAACTGAAGCCACCAAGACCAACAAAGCTCTGGAAGAGTAATGTCAAGGAGGCTAAAGTACCAGATCTCTAAACCTTTTTTTTTAATGCTAAGAAAAATCAGAATGGATTCTTATGGTTTATGTCTAGAGTAGGCCTGCTGACTAGCAGCATATGGAAATAAATGATGAGATGAGCAGAAAATGTTAAGAGTGAATCGAGGGGATCCCTAGAAGGCCTCTGGCACTGGACCTCAATGATCTGTGCTTCTCAAGCTACCCATAAATAGTAACCAGCAACACATCTATAAGGCAGGGTCTGGCCAAGACTTCTGTTTCCCCAACTATTTTTAATATCTGAGTTAGTGCATCTCTACTCCAATTCTTCAGATATTCCCAGCACAAAATGCCTTCCTTCTAGACTGCTGCAAGTAGAGCGTTGCTTTTACAAAGGATGGGTTTTAGAAGAATGAGGTGAAGCACACTCCCAACAGCTTCCAATTGGTAGCCTTGCAACTGAGAAGCAGACACCCAACCAAAGACTGTATTAACTGCTCACTTTCTCTAGATGGAGTCAGGAGACTGCTCAGGCCAACATGATGAAAGCAAAGGTGATGTGTGTTTTGTAGAGCAAGGAGGTCAGGTAAATGTGTCTCCTTGTGCTCACCACCACATCTACAGTGACACTGCAGGTCATGTAAGGATGGAGGAACCACAGATGGCAGAATTCTCATCCCTAGGTCACCACTTCCAGGAAGGCCACATGATCAGAAATGCCTTTTGAGATGACACATCAGCTTCTTGTATTAAAAATGGTTGATTCTGGGTTCTCCCTGGTGGTGCAACAGGTTAAAGCACTGCATTATGAAGCTCTCCGAAGCCACTGCATCACAAATTCGATCCCCAGCCAGGGAGCTGACCCACATGAGGCAGCAGACCTCTTCTGACCCACCCACTGCTACCCTCTGCTGTGTATTTCAGTTCATGCCTGTTCTGCTCCCCACTCTGTCCCTAGTGACTCCTCACACACTACACCTCTGGCCTGTACTCCAGCTCTGTAAGCATAAATACATAAATCTTTTTTTTAAAAATGGTTGATTCTGTTTGGGTAGTGATCATAACACTGTCCTCCCAACGTCAAGTAATAATATTCTATACCTAAAGCCTATGTAATGTTTTTAATTGGTAATTCTATAAAAAATTTTTACTGAACAATAGTCGATTCTGTGTTATTATAGTTATCCTGTCCTAACTAATTTAAGAGACTTTATGTAGTTACCTCCTGCAAATTCTACTTCAAAATCTCCACCCTTGCATTCAGATTATAGTAACAGGAATAAAAGACTAGAGTAGATAATCGTCTCACCAAGATTTCATTGCTTAACCATTTTGTATGGGAATCATTGGCTCTGTTGGTTGTTTGTTGTTAAGGATATCTGGGTTCTTTTTGTGAAATTTCAATTTGATATAGTTCTGACATGGTAAAGAAAATGATATTTGCAGTACCTCGGTCCAAGTTATATCACTTACTTATGCTGCCTGACCTCGGGCAGATCCCATCAGCTCTCTTCTCTGTCAAACAACGATATTAATAAAGCCTCCTGTCAGGTTGTTGTGAGGATCAAACAGATAAGGGATATGGAGACATTTTGTTCACAATAAAGCTTTAAACAAAATTAGTTCTCATCTTCAGGAACAAGGAGTCAAGTTACATTTGCCTTTTAAGCTCATCTCTCTGGTCATGGTGTTATCAAGTTAATTCCTCCATTTCCTCTCACATGGTCAGGTTCACTTCCTTCCACCCCCTCTCACCTCTATTAACTGGAAAGTAGTTCTTTTCAGTGTTTGGAGTTTTTGCAATTTGAGTTTTGCCCAAGAGGAATGACTTTAAAAAATGAGTCCAACAACAAATTAATAGAAATGACTCTGTACATTTTAGGGCCATGGTTTACAATAAAGCTCATTCTTTGCCCTGGGCTGAAGATGTTGAGTTGCTGAATTTCTCATCTGCACCAAAAAATTTATTTCTACATATCCGACTACCCTGTTTATTATTCCAAATAGAATATGCCTTTTTATTGTTCTAAATTTCATCTGTATTTATAAGTCAGACTTTTTTAAATCATTGTGTTTTCTTTTTTAACTCAAGACATAAATAGTAGTTCTTGTTCAATCCTCTTGTTTTATAAATGAAACCCAGAAGCCCAGAGATATTTCATGACCTAGTTTAAGTATCACCTCCTCCAATAAACTCTTCCAGTTTTCTCTTCTCCCTTACAGCCTGGGCAGGGTAGACTTGTAGGTGATTAACAGAACCAGATTCTGAATTCATTATAGGAAGAAACAAGATCTTCTCCACATCCTAGGAACCTCTGACCTCCATGTAACACTTCAGCCATCTTGTGCTTCTGTTTCATTGACTAAAACTGTGTCACATGATTACCTCTAGCACCAAGGGAAGCTGGGGAAATGAATTTTGGGTTGAGTATATTACCCCAGGATCAGATTCATAGAATACTTCAGAATCTGATTCATAGAATGTCAGGTCTAGGTACTCAAGGTAGAATGAGTAAATGAATAAGCTAAGTTCTATTCCAGTGGTAGAACAGGGGCTGGGACTTAGATGTTCTGAGTTCCAGTCCAAAGATCCTAGTACTTTTATTCTGGTCATATGACTATTTGATTATTAATTCTTTTTCAGAATTACCCTTGTCTCTCTGTAGTATCTGAATTTTTTAAAAGACATGTAACCTGGGTCCTCCCTGGTGGCACAGCCGGTTAAAGCACAGCACTAAGAAGCTAAAGCCACTCCGCATGAGTTCAATTCCCTCCCGCCCCGGAGGTGACCACATGGCGTGGCAGACCTCTCCTGACCCTCCCGCTGCTCCCCTCAGCAGTGTTCTTCGTCTATCTGCCTGTTCTGCTCCCCACTCTGTCACTGGTGAAAGCCTCTCACCGCCCCTGAGCCTCTGACCTGTACCCCAGTTCTGTGTGCACAAATAAATAAATCTTTAAAAAAAAAAAAAAGAAAAAAACATGTAACCAATCTTACTATTGGGAGATTTTTTCTTTAACACCTCTGTACTGTTTAACCAAATGCCTTAGGAACAGGAATGTGACATTGATGGGAATCTAATAAATGTAAGATCTTGATGGGTTTTGGGGGGATTCCCAATTTTTTACTTCACTTACTTTCAGATTCAAATTTATAATGACAAGTAACTCTATCTCACTCAACACTACAGAGTTATTAATAACTTGCCCTGCTGAATAAACCCAAGACCCTGGAAAAGTGTAGAGTAAGCATTTGTTATGCACATATGGGATTTACTAAGTTTCTGCATTTGAAGGTCTAATATTAGGATTCACATGTTGTGCAATGCTTAGCAAAGGAAAAGACATTTCACATCTTCTTGACTTTGAAAATAGGGTACACTTTGCATGCAAACAAGTCTGTGTGAGTATAGTGATTTTGAATAAAATCACCAAAAAACAAGCATTCGATAAACTGTAAGAAACACATTCCAGGATCATTTTAAAAGCAGAAAATATCAGATCAAGGATTTGCATAAACTAATGGATCAGAGATTGGTAGGCTGCACTTTAGGTTGGGTTGTGTTCGTAATTAGTGGTATGAACTTCTGCAACCCCTTTAACCTTTAGGGGGTTCAGTTCTGTCATCTGAAAGAGGAAAAGTTTGTACCAGATGATCTTCAAGCCCCTGTGCATGTCTAAAGTCTACCTTTTCCCTTCCTATGCACTGAGATGAGACCTAATTTATGGAGCTACAAGATGGCCAAATGCTGAAAAGGGCATGCTAACCTTTTGCCGGTATTACCCTTGGATTTTAACCTAATAAATGTTTAAAATTCGTTTATCCTAAAATTATTATTATTATGGTAATTACCATTTGCTGGCAATGTACAGACCTATAGTCATTAAAAACATACTGCTTTGAACTCTACTCTGTTCATCTAATATTTCATTATAAACATTTGTCATGTGTCCACAGAGACATCATAGTTCTGATTATAATGATGCCATATTTATTGGGCTGGTATCCCGTGAAGTCGTTCCTCCCTTCTTTAACACCTCACCTCCAGTTTCTCAGCTCTACCTTCCTGTCAGCTCTACTTTCAGATGAGATTCAGAATTTGACTGACTACTCACTACCTTCATGGTAATCATCCTGTGTAAGACACCACTGTTTCCTGCATTATTTTCACAGTCTTCCCTCTGGCCGCTCTGCTCTGATACTTTCATACTTACAGTGTGAATTTTACACACTGCACTAGAGAGGAACTCTCAAAATATTAAGTTATATATTATCCCTCATCTTCTCAAAACTCCCCGATGACATGCCATCTTACTCCAAGTCCCCCAAATCCTTCTTCCTATCACCCTATAGATACAAAACTCATCATCCGATCCTACATGACCTGGTCTCCTTCTACTTCTCTGAGCCCTTTTCTACACACTGCTCCCCTTGTTTGCTCTTCTCGGGTCACCCAGGTCTCCTTGCCATTCTGGTCAAGCACACTCCTATCCCAATGTGTTTATAATCACTATAGCCACGACCCAGAAGGCCACTTCCCCAATCTCCCCAAGACCCTCACTCTCATTATTTTTGGGTCCGTTCAAAAGTCACTTCAGGGACCTCCCTGGTGGATCAAGGAGTTAAACCACAGCACTATGAAGCTATCCATAGTCACTGCAGCACAAGCTCGATCCCCGGGCAGGGAGTTGACCCACATGGTGCATCAGACCTCTCCTGTCTCGCCCCTCAGCAGTGTATTTCAGTCAATCTGTCTGTCCCGCTCCCAACTCTGTCTCTGGTGAATCCTCTTACTGCCCCCCCACCTCTGTCCTGTACCCTAGTTCTTGTATGCATAAGTAAATAAATCTTTTTTTTTAAAGTCACTTCATTAATGAGGCCCTTGGTGAACACTTTACCTGTAAGAGTAGCCTCTTTCAGCATTCTCTATGATTTATGGCTCTTAACAACAGTTAACACATTGCTTAGTGTCTTTTTTTTTTTTTTTAAGATTATTTGTGCATACAGAACTGGGGTACAGGCCAGAGGCTCAGGGGCAGTGAGAGGCTTCACCAGAGACAGAGTGGGGAGCAGAACAGGCAGATCGACGAAGTACACTGCTGAGGGGAGCAGCAGGCAGGCCAGGAGAGGTCTGCCGCGCCATGTGGTCACCTCCGGGACAGGCGGGAATCGAACTCATGCAGAAGTTGCCTTAGCTTCTCAGTGCAGTGCTTTAACAAGCTGCACCACCAGGGAGGGCTGCTTATTGTCTTTTACCAACACCAATACCCCCACTAGAATGGAAGCCCCTAGAGGGCAGGGACTTTGTTTTGTTTACTGTTGTATTCCCCATTCCCAGAACAGGAGACAATGAACAAACATTGGTTTAATGAAGGAATTCATCAGCTGCTGAATATAGAATTCAGGTTATAGACTTGGTGGTAGAATCCTCAGGAGACGATGTTAGATGAAGCAAAACAAGCAAAAGAGATGATATCGTGGAGAACCCTGTATGTTGTGCCAAAGTTTTAAATTTCAATTTTGTCTAATCAGGAGCCATAGAAATTCTTTAATCATGGAAATGACAAAATCATATTTGCATTTAAGATGTAAATGCTGGCTCCTGCTCCTTGCCATTGGACAGACAGCTGCCCCTTCTCAAGAGTACTAGCCTCATCCCTGACATGTGATGGTGAAGATTGGAGTATCAGAGCCTTAGCCTTAACAGGGATTTGTTCCATGATAATAATGATAAGCAATGGTTAGAAAGCACCAGCCACATGCCACTCATTTTACTTGCATTAATTTTACACCCATGTGAAGTAGGAACAACTCCTGTCCCTGTTTTGTAGATGTGGAAACTGAGGGAAAGCAAAGAAAGGAATTTGTCCACAGTCTGAGTCGTTAGAAAGTGGCAGACCTGAAACTTGAGCTCATTTGTCTCACTCCAAAGCAAATAAATATTGAAGAAAGACAATCAGTTTTTCTAGATGTTTTCAAAGGCCCTCAATGTTTAACTCACTAAAAAGCCAGAAAATAAACGACATCACACAGTATATCTTCATTATCCCTGAGATTTGCTGTTAGAAGCAAAGACTATATAAATCCACTCATGCGGGCATTAGTGACACCCTAGAGAGCCATGCCCATTTTTCTTCACATTTTACAAACATGGAAGCACAAAGACCACTTGACTTACCCAAGTGCAAAATACTTCCTGGTGGGGTGCCATAGGCTGCGTGCCATAGGCTGCACCCCATCCTGCTGCTATAGCAGTGAGGTGAAGGATTGAGATCTGCATAATTCTGAGCTTGTGAAAGTCCCATAGACCACAGCCATGAAGAGGATATTTTAAAGATTAAACTTCATTCCCACTCGCCTCCTTCTCGCTCCTGCTTTTGGGATAAAATCTCTACCACTGCAGGACATTTTGGGAGCAACGTCCTTGGGTTAGGGACATCGGTGCTGGCATGGGACCAGTCCCTTGGGTCATAGTCACATCCGAACAAACATCTTGGAAGAGGGAGAAGGGACTGAGCTGGAATGATGGCACAGTTGTTATCCTCAGAGAAGGTTTTCCTCAGCCTCCCATCAGTTCTTCCAACTGAAGGAAAAGTCACTGAGGTAAATGGAAGATGCAAAAGAAATCTTGAGCTGAGGCTGGAATTTCCTTTCTCATGCACCACCTGGATTTTGAGGCATTTCCTGGGTCTCCACTTTGCTGAACTCTTTGGGTGGTTGGATTGAGTTGCCTTTAATAAGTCCCCTAGCTGGAGAGTTTTTAAAAGGAGACAGGTCTCTGAAGCTACATAGAAACATCTCTGCAGTGTTGCTGAGGGGAAAGAGCTGCAGAGACTCACACCTCCTCGTCCCCATGTTAATTAAGTCAGTGCTCTGCTACAGCTTATGTTGGTCAATGATAATTTTTGCTCCAATTCCAGCTCACTAGTAATATTTTTCGAGCAAAATCGATGCAATAAAGTACTATTTTCTACTTTTCAAATACTTGATTTATTTTGTATAGCAGTCAACATTGAGATGAAGGAATGTGGAATGGATTTCTAATACTCAGCAGGTGGGAATGAAGATGAGCATAGGTTGGCTACAGCCTTAAAAATGTCATGCTCTTTGACCCAGTAAGCTCACTCCAGAATTTATCTAAGGAATAATTAGAAGTGCAGGTAACCATTGGTATTCGAGGATGTTGTAGTAAACACCTTTTTTGAAATTTGTCCAGGGTAACTACCATCATCTTTGTGGAAACTCCTCCTCCCCATGTTTGAAATACTGTCTTCTCATCCTCCCAGCCACCTGGCCTCCATGGAGTGATGGAAGTAGACTGGTACCTGGCCCACGCTGGAGTCCCTCCCTTGAGCAAAAGGCACTTAATGGAAAGAGGTGGTTTGTCGTATTTCAAGTCAGTTGGGTTTCACTTGCACCTAACACAGTGCAGATACTTATCGCAGTGTGATTTATAATAGTGAAGTTGGAAACCCAAATGGTTCTCATGCAGGACTGATTACATAACTGGTGAGCATCACCAGGTTTCAAACTGGCTCCATTTAAACAGATCTCCTGCTTTCCAACAGGTCCTCCATCCCACATCTCATCCTCCTGCTCCTTTTTTATTCTTCTGCAAAACTTCTAGAAAGATATCTATACTCATTCTCATCAGTCTCTCCTTCTATTCTTTACAGAAAACCCTCACATAAGGTTCTGTTTCAGAAAAATTGCTCTTTTCAAAAGTCACCAATTACTTTTATGATGCCAAGTTGATTGACAAATTCTCAATCCGTGTCTTTCTAGTGCTTATCAGTAGAATTTGCTATCAGTAGTTGATGGCTTATATATTTTTGAAATTCTTACCTCGCATGGCTTCTGAAACTCATCTCTTTCTTGGTCTTTTTTTCATTTCTCCCAATTCTCCCCACCTATAGAACTCAGCCCTCTGGTCTTTTCTTTGTAAGTTCTCTTGCTGACTTCATCCTGCCTCTGGCTACAAATTCCACCTATGTATTGATGACGTTGATCCAGCTCTAATTTCAGTTTCTCTCCTAAACCCCAGACTCCTATATCGAACAGTTTACTCTACCTCTGTACTTCGATATCAGGTAGGCTTCTAACTTGTCCAAAACTCAATTCTTAACATTCCCTATACTATGATATTCCTATGTAAAACTTCTCTTCTGGTTTTCCAATCTAAGTAAATGGGAACTATCATTTGTCTTTATACCCAGGTCTGCATATTATTAGGGGATATTCCTGGATAGTAGAATTATAGGTGATTTTTCTGCTTTTCTTTATATTGTTAAGTGAGCAGCATTGACTAGAGGAAGCATCAATCATGTTAGGGAGGGAAAAGATTCTGGGATGAAGAATAGAGATAGATTCTGGATTTAAGACAACGGTATAAGATGCAAAGATCTGATAGAAACCCAGATAAAATAAAGAAGCAGAATCTATAGAGGTTTTACATACTTATGACCAAGTAGACCAAGTAGCCAAGAGCAGCTGGAGTTTGACCAAATGGTCCAGGAGGTACATGAGACAGACCATGCAGGAATTAGCATTGCCACATGTGCTTGACCAAATTATCAAATTTGGGTTCTAGACTAGGTAAGAATGACTCGTGAGATTCAGTTCAAAATCCCTTCCCCTCAGGATTACTCTTGAAATAGGACAACGAGTATGAATAGACAACAGTGCAAGAGAGTGGATGTGACCCGCATTCCGTCTACTCTCAGAGAGGTACACCTAAATTTAGCCCAGGCTGAGTGAAGCATCTGCCAGATCAGAAGAGCTTAGAAACACAGGCTCAACGCTTTCACACCCCTGGCCACGGCCACAGGTAGAAACAAATAATATTACCATAAAAGGCAGTTGGTCTGCTTCTCAGTCAGTCAGGTCGCCTAAGCTGAGATTCCCATTCCAAACCTGGACATTCTGCACCAGGGTAATGTTCCTTTATCAGAACCTATCCTTTCCGGCAAGAGGGTTCCTGTTACCCTCTGCCTCTGGGGCTTTTGTGTGTGCAACTAGCCATGGAAATCTGCATTAGTCAGGGTTCTCCCGTGAAACTGACCAACAGGATGTGCATAGAGATGGAGGCTTGTGGTAAAAGAGATTTTTCTTGTGGCTCATATCACTAGCCCACAGTCTAATGGGCAGACTAGCAGGCTGGACACTCAGGGAAGACTTTCAGTTTGAGGCTGAAAACTACCTGCTGGCAGATTCCCTCTTGCTATGGGAGGTTCAGTTCTGGTTCATGAAGGCTTTCAAATGATTGGACAAGGCCCTGCACATGATGGAGAGTCATCTGGTTTACTCACTGGCTTAAATATTAATATCATCCAGATCACCTTCAAAGAACCCTTCATGATGTTTGACCCAATAGCTGGGCACCATGGTCCAGCCAAGGAAAAACATAAATTCAACCATCATACCATCCTCACTTCAGGTGGGTGTTCCCTGGTTCAAGAGGAGGTAATGAAAGTCAAAAGTTACACCTGGTCTAACTGGCCCCACCTTGGGAAATGGTCAGGAGAAGGTAAACAGGGAGGTGTTTATGTAAAAGGAATGCACATGAACTATCCATGTAGACAAGTTCGGCTCAGGTAATTTAGAGGTTCTGGATTCCAAACAATGTTCCCATTTCTCCTATTAATTTCAGATATATTCCACATAGATAATAAATCATGCAGTGCATATCAGCGACACACAATCTGCTCTAGCCTTCCTGAAAGGGCATTTCGCTAGCAGGAATCTTGCCATGGAGGGTGTTGGAAGTTCATTCCCTTTTTGACTTGGGACCAAAGCAACTGGAACTTCCTCTGGATCAGATAGTTACAGTGTGTTATAGTGTGGCAAAGCCAGATCATAACTGGGTATGATACTAGGAGAACAAAGATACATACTTCCTTATTTTATAAATTTTCTATAAAATATATAAAACACAATTTTATATAAAAATACACTTGTTGGGGATCAGAAGGAAACCAGAGTAGGGGTCAGAAGACAAGAGCTGGAAGAGCAGAACAAAATAGGAAAGATGCAAAATCACAAATCCCTTCTTGGAAGTTGTCACCCCTGGGTCGCTGGATTTAGTCCCTTTCTTCTGGAGTCTTGCCATTAATCTAATCTGGAATCCTGATGTCACCCATCACTGGATTCTTACCATCTATTTTTCTGAAACTGACCTATGAGCTTGAAACTGATTTATTTTATAATAAATGTTTATGGGGAAAATCTGAGTTTTTCCTCTAACATTTCATTAAGATTGCCTTTGTAATATTGATTTTTAAATGTCATTTTGTTATTTTTTTATTTATGGAATCATAAATTGCAAGCCTGGATGACATCTTATGGTTCATTGAGTTCACTTCTCCAGAGTCTAGGAAACTGAGGCCAAAAGAGCATCAAAGACCAATGCCCTGATGAGATGAGCCCAGGCACAAAGAGAAGCAGCAAGCTGCATTAGAGGGAAGACACCAGCTCTTTCCGCCGACAGTGGCATATGACTCCTCTGACACACTGCACTCTACTCTGGGGATGAATAGCTCAATCTGATATTAAACAAAATGACTCATGTGACTGATCTGGCCCAACTGAAGGATCAGCAAAATGGAGACCTCAGCTTCTCTAGATGATAATCAGCAACTGTCCCTGAAGGAGTAAGAAACACATTAAGCCTCTCTGCAAAGCCAATTTTGGGCAATGGTCTGATTGCTGGATAAATCATACCAGGAGATTGAAATGAGTTGGTGAAGATGGCATGGTCTGGGCCCATGATAGCAGCAAACAGCTCTCCATACCTTAGAGAAATCACTCGATCACAAGTGGAGAGTAACTATGCAGGATGTCCAGGGAAATAAGGAGAGACAAGGAAGGAGAAAAGAGTGTATATGAGATACATAAATCAAAAGGATAAATTGATATGAGAAGTAACATGGAATTAAAAAGGAGTAAGAAACTGATCGCAAAAGACAGGGCTGAAAGAGGACAGAAAAATTGCAAGGGAAACAAAAACCCCCACAGCACACTTACTGCTCAACAGTTCATGGTTTTGATGATTTATTCATGGTATATTTTTTAATGCCAAGTTAGACCAACATGACCATGAAGTGCAAAATCCTGCCCTCTCTCTTTGCCAGCCTAGGCAGAGAATGCAAACTAAGGTGATGCTATGCAAAGCAATAGCAGGAGATAAAATTTATTGTTGTCTAAGAAAGGAGTCATTTATTGACTTATTCAATTATTCAACCGTATTTATGGAGCATCTAATGTGCACCATGCTTTGCACTAAGGTACAACACTATTCTAGATTGCTGTGCTTCCTGTCCTCACTGAGCCCACACTTCAGTCGGGCAGAAGTAGTCATGTACTTCAAAGTCACACAAAAGTGATGGAGCGTATTAGTGACCTTATGGATGGGGTATCAGGACTCTGGCTATGGCCATAGATCTCTGTACGTGTCCAATCTCGTCTGGATATCACTTTATTATATTGTTTATAGCACTGAACATAGGAGATAACCTAAATAACAGAATCTTTACGGTTTTTTTTCACACATTAAATAAGTGGACAGGGGCCCTCCCTGGTGGTGCAGCGGATTAAAGCACAGCACTAAGAAGCTTAAGCCACTTCTGCATGAGTTCGATCCCCGCCTGCCCCGGGAGGAGATCCACATGGTGCGGCAGACCTCTCCTGGCCCACCCGCTGCTCCCCTCAGCAGTGTCTTCCTCAAATTGCCTGTTCTGCTCCCCACTCTGTCCTGGTGAATCCTCTCACCCTCCGCATCTCTGGCCTGTACCCCATTTCTGTATAAATAAATAAATAAATCTTTAAAAAAAAAAAGTGGACAGATACAGATTTATTTTTCATACATAAAAACAAATATAGGCAACCCAAAGAATGTGCAACTGCTCAAACACCACAGCAGAATCCAGAATGGCTCTGCTTATCTAGATGGAGTGTGGCTCAGTGGTTATGTATCAGGATGTTAACATGGGGCTGCATATTATTAGCTCTTATTAAATCTTGGCTTGATAAGTATTAGCTGTGTGGTATTAGAAAGTTATTTAAACTTGATTCAGTTTTCTTGCTTGTAAAGCGGTGACGAAAACAAACACCACACACATATAATATAGTCCATTAATCTTTGATAAAAGAGCAAAGGTAATACAATGGAGCAAAATAACCTTTTCAACAAGTGGAGCCAGACATCAGACATTCACATGCAACAAAGTGACTATAGATACAGACATTACACTTTTCACAAAAATTAATTCAAAATGGACCACGGACCTAAACGTGAAATGCAGAACCACAAAATTCCTAGCAGGTGACATAAGAGAAAATCTAGATGACATTGGCTATGGTAGTGCCTTCTTCAATATGACACTAAAGACATGATCCATGATAGAAATAATTGATAAGCTGGACTTCATTAAAATTAAAGACTTCTGCTCTGTAAAAAGCAATGCCGATGGGATGAGTAGACAAATTAGACTGAAAGGAAATATTTGCAAAAGAGCCATCTGAGAAACTGCCATTATTCAAAATATGGAAAGAACTCTTAAAATTCAACAATGGAACACACACAGCCCAGTTTTAAAAATCAGCCAAAGATCTTAACAGACATTTACCAAAGATGGCAAATAAGGATATAAAAGGTGATCTCTATCCTATGCCCATGGGGAAATGCAATTAAAACATTAGCAAGATAGCATTATACACCTTTTAGAAGGGCCCAAATCCAAGAACACTTGCAACTACAAACGCTGACAAGGGTGTGGAGCCACAGGAACTCTCACTCATTACTGATGGGAACTCAAAAGGATACGGCCATTTTAGAAGATATTTTGATACTTTTTTTTTTTTTTTCAAAAGGAAACATACTTTACCATACAAACCAACAAACATCTCATGGTATTTCCGCAGAGGAGTTAAAGACTTATGTACATTCAAAAGCCAACACACTGATGTTTACTGCAACTTTATTCATAATAACCAAAACTTGGGAGCAAACCAAGATGCCTGCCAGTGGTGACTAGGTGAATAACCTGCAATATCCTGGAAGATTGCTTAATGCTTAAAAAATATCAGATCAGGAAAAGAATTATCTTGCATATCTATTGCTAAGTGAAAAGGTAAAATTATAGAGTAGTGGGCCCTCCCTGATGACACAATGGGTTAAGCACAGCACTGTGAAACTGGCCATAGCCACTGAAGAACAAGTTCAACCCCTGGTCAGTGAGGTGACCCACATGGCGCAGCAGACCTCTCCTGACCCACCTGCTGCTCCCCTCAACAGTGTATTTAGGTATATCTGCCTGTTCTGCTCCCCGCTCTGCCTCTGGTGAGTCCTCTCATCTCATCCCCCGCACCTCTGGCCTGTACCCCAGTTCTCTATGCATAAACAAATAAATCTTTTTTAAAAAACTATAGAGATAGTAAGAAAGATACAATGGGTTTTTTAGGGCAGAGAAATGACTCTATGTGATACTACAGTGTTGGTTATATCATATATTGTCTACAAACACATACATATGCAATGCCAAGAGTGAGAACTGAGGCATATTGTGAAGTTGGGGTAACAAGGTAAGTACATCAATGATAACAAATGTGCCACTTTAGTGGGTGATGAGGTGCATGGGAATCCTCTTGTCCCTCCCCCTCAATTTCGCAGTGAACTAAAACTGCTCAAAAAATAGTCTTCTGTTTTAAATGTTTTTATTTATGCATCCAAGAACAGGGGTACAGACCAGGGGTGTGAGGAATTCACCAGAGACAGAGTGGGGAGCAGAACAGGGAGATGCACTGAAATACACTGCTGAGGGGAGCATTGGGCAGGTCAGGAGAGGTCTGCCGCACCATGTGGGTCACCTCCCTGGTGGGGTATTGAACTCTTGATGTACTAGAGTGTCTGTGGATAGCTTCATAGTGCTGTTTTAACCCATTGCACCACCAGGGAGAGCCCTAAAAATTGTCTTTTAATAATATTAATAATAGCCCCAACCTCCTAGATCTAGTGAAAGGATTAATAGTTTAATACATGCAAACTGCTGGAATAGGCAGTAGCAGTGTGTTATTGCTGTTGTTAATATTAGCTTCCTGTCAGCCTTAACAAGTTGGATTTTGCCCCGTGCTTGGTCCCTGTGGTCTCAAAAAGTTTGCTGCATCCTCAGGCATCCGCATGGGAAAAGAGGGAGAACAATGAAAATGGCACACCGACTAAATATAACCCTTTGAAAATCAAGCGCATGAGAGCATCTTTGAAAGGTCTGCCCGCAGGCTTGCATCTCATTGGACAAACAGGTATCACGCATCCACACCTGACCGAAAGGAATGGAGATTGGAACGCAGGCAGGCGCAGGGTCAGTCATCCAGCAGTCTGTCTGTCCACTCTCAACATTTGTCGTGGATCCATTTCGATGTATGATTTTCCCCCTTCGTTACATGGGTCAAAATGGTGGAAGTAATAAGTCATCAATTCACAAGCTAAGTCATCAATACACAAGATTAAACCCTGCCTGGGTCTCCTTTTTGCCACCCAAGATAAAGCACCCCAATTGACTCCCTCACAAGCATTCCCACCAACTCAGCTTTTTACAGCTTTCCTGGTCTGTATGCCCAGCTACACCCGGTCACAATAAGATCTGGAAATTTCAAAGTGAAACCTGGCCTCCCTGAGCATATCATCTCTTTGACAAGAATACATTTGACAATGTATTCAAGAATACATGGAGAGAAACTGGCCCTAAGTATCAAGATTGTTGGAAAAGTTATAGCTTTCAGCTAGCAATTCCATTCTATGAATATCCTAAATAAACAATCATAAAGTCAAAAATTAAATGCAACATGGTGTTGATTTTGTGCTGTTTTCACTAGCCAAAAAGTTCATGAAGGTGGCTATGAAACAGCCATAAAAATATATTCATTGAAAGCTCTAGGAAATATTGTTTTTTAATCTTTTTATGTTTCTGTTGCTATAGTATGGGAAACATTATGAGAAAGTGCTCACCGTATTGAAGTGGGGGGTTGGGGTGGGTCTGAAATCATCTGTCCTTGTCATCGGCTTTGGGACTGGAATTGGAAGGATACTGTCAAGTTTCCTGGGTTTCCAGGAATTGCGCTCCTCTTGCACATCTGAGGACTTGTGAGCTTCCCTTTCTGCTGAACCAATTTCCCAAAAAAAAAAGTTTCATGCCCATGCACACATTCACACACACACAGTCACAGACACACTCACACACACTGTTGTTTATGAATCTCTGGATATCTCTGACTATTAATACAAAACCCTGGCTACTTCTAGAATCTCATGTCTTCCTCAGCTTATAGCTACATCTTTTTTCTCACAGTCTTTACTTCACTTGGCTTTCTCCTCCTCTACCAGCCTTCTGACCTGTCTTCTCTGAGAACACCTGTCATTGGATTCTTGACCCGTGTTGCGCCTGCATCCTTCCCTGACCTCACCTCCTGCTTCCCCAAACTCTGTTCACACTGGCCTTCTTCAGATCCTGGGACTCATCATACTTATCTCGCCCTTGGGACATTTGTATGTCCAGTTCCATCATGTCCCTTAATTCTCAGTCCACATACCACCTCCTCAGAAAGGTGCCCCCAGTGAACCCCCAGTGTATATTTCTGCCCACCTTGACTCTAGTTCCTGCATATTTTTTAGAAAAAAACCTGACATCAGACTTACGTAGTTGCTTGTTTACTGTTCCTCTCCTAAGGCTGCCATTGTTGTCTGTCTTGCTCACCACTGTGTTTCCCAGTGACTTGACAAATACTTGGTTATAACAGAAGCTTAAAAATATGTGTAGAATAAATCACTACCATTGTCACTGCCACTACCACCACCATCATAATCATCCCATCCAAGCAGTGCCAAGATTAAAGACAAACATTGTTTAGTTAAAGAGCTACTGTACAGCAAAAGAGACATTACAAAAACTAAACAGACATCCCACTGATTGGGGAAAAAATTTCTCACACCAAACTAGTGATAAAGGATTGATCACAAAGATATACAAAGAACTGATGGAACTCAACAAAAATAAAGTAAGCAACCCCATCAAAAAATGGGCAGAAGAGCTAAAAAGACACTTCTCCAAAAAGGAAACGCAGATGGCCAACAAGCATATGAAAAAATGTTCAATATCATTTATAATAAGGGAGATGCTAATTAAAACCACAATGAGATACCACCTCACCTTAGTGAAAATGGCACATCTTAAAACAACTAGCAACAACAAATGTTGGCGAGGATGTGGAGAAAAAGGAACTCCTCTGCACTGCTGGTGGGAATGCAAACTAGTACAACCACTATGGAAAACTGGAGTTTTTCTCAAACTGCTAAAAATGGAGCTTCCATTTGACCCAACAATCCCACTCCTAGGTATCTACCCAAAAGACACAAAAACACTGATTCAAAAAGACACCTGCACCCCCATGTTTATTGCTGCTTTATTTATAATTGGAAAGACATGGGAACAACCCAAATACCCAAAAGTGGATGACTGGATTAAAAGGATGTGGTACATATACACAATAGAATATTACTCAGCAACCAAAAAAATAATAATAAACACATGCCTTTTGCAGCAACATGGATAGAACTGGAAAAGATCATGCCTTGTGAAATAAGCCAGAAAGAAAAGGAAAAATACCAGATGGTTTCACTCATAGCAGGAGTATAACGGACCAGGCAAGAAAATAATAATAATAATGAACAGCTATATACTAGAGACATTTTATGGGGGTGGAGTGGGGAATGGGATCAAGAACAGTCGGGGGAGGGAAGTGCACTGGACTTTGGTGATGGCCCATGGGTGATCTGGTGATGGGAAGCCCATGGGGATTACAACTGAGATGGGAAAATGCACAAAATGATGTAAAAAAGAAACTATTATATTATTTAAAATAAAATCATGGTTATCTGTTATTGACTGATTCCAGGGAAGCCAGACCCGATGAAGGCTTCAGTCACAATCTCTCATGGAGCTGTCCTTGGAGGCATCTACCTTTCGAGATGAGGAAGATGCCGCTCTATTGCGGGCTTCACACCAGCGGCCTGAGAGCGCCCTGTGAGGCTGGGACAGACACAGCTCCTGCCTTCTGTGGCTCAGCGCAGCATGGTGCCAACACACAGCCAGGCCAGAGATAAGAAACAAATTAAAGTCGAGGTGATTGAGTAACAAATGAAAGAGACGGTCTATAAATCATCGGACTGGAAACAGGGAGTCATCACGTGGGTTGGGATTATTGCTCAAGGCTTCAAGAAATATTTTTACCAGATCTTAAAGGATTGTCCAGGTTTGTTAGGCTAAGGCTGGAAGCAGTAAAAGGGGACCCCAAGAGGTGGAATAGGGAAATGATCAGCAAGACCACAGAAGTGAACAATGTGGGTTCCAAAGATCGCAAGTACTTTGTCCAAGGTGAGTCTTTGGGAACATAGACCTTTAATGCTCGCTAGCACTTCCCCCTCCCCTTTTCTCTACCCCTACCAACAGCTTGCCTTTGTTAAGTTTCCACTTAGACATCATTTCTGCAAGATATCTTCCTGAGCTCCTCTCATGGATTCCATTGCACCAATACTGTATCTCTATTTTGGTTATTTTTAATTTTTAAAGAGTTATTTATTTATATAAATAAGAATTGGGGTGTAAGCTAGAGGTGTGAGGGGTAAAAGTATTCACCAGAGGGCCCTCCCTGGTGGCACAGCACAAAGAAGCTTAAGCCACTTCCGCATGAGTTCGATCCCCACCTGCCCCGGAGGTGACCACATGGCGCGGCAGACCTCTCCGGACCCGCCCGCTGCTCCCCTCAGCAGTGTACTTTGTCGATCTGCCTGTTCTGCTCTCCGCTCTGTCTCTGGTGAATCCTCTTACCCTCTGCATCTCTGGCCTAAACCCCAGTTC
The DNA here is from genome assembly GCF_000260355.1 of Condylura cristata. NCBI lineage: Eukaryota > Metazoa > Chordata > Mammalia > Eulipotyphla > Talpidae > Condylura > Condylura cristata. The sequence goes on from NW_004567105.1 coordinate 8,177,172, forward strand.
TGTACGAATAAATAAATAAATCTTAAAAAAAAAAAAGTATTCACCAGAGAGTGGGGTACAGAACAGGTGCATCTTCTGAAATATACTACTGAGGGGAGCAGCAGGAGAGACAGGAGAGGTCTGCTGCACCATTTGGGTCACCCCCCTGGCTGGGGATCAAACATACACTGCAGTGGCAGCCGATAGCTTGATGGGACTGTGTCTTTAACCACTGTGCCACCAGGGAAGCCCTGTCTTTCCATTTTAATATTTATCACCTTGTAATTCATTGCTGGTTTACTTGCCAAAGGGCCCCGCCAGTCTGACCTAGACAATCAATCCTGCTTAGCACTCAGCATCGAGCAGTGCATAAGCGATCCCCAAAATCTCGTGTCTGTGACGAGAGCTCTTCCCATTCTAAGGTTAGGGATTCTGACTTCATCCCCGAATCATTAGGGAATCTTTGAAAATTCTAAAGCAGATGAATGATATTGAAAATAGAATTTTTAAAAATAAGTTTATTTTGGAATTATTTTAAATTGGTAGAAATATTGCAAAGCTAAAACATAGACTCCTGATATTTCTCTCACTCTGTGTTCCCTGTTATGAACATCTTACATTTATCACAAGCAAGTAACCAACCTTGCTGCACTATTAACTACACTGCAGACATTATTGAGATTTCAGCAGTATTTTTTTCCCATACCGTCTCCAGTATCTGATCCAGAGTGCCATGTTGCATATAGCTGTTGTGTCCCAAATGCAGTGTTTTATTAAAGATCTGGCCACCTGGGGAAGAGACTCAGAGTATAGACACTGCTTAGGTGAGAACTGTTAGAATCCAGATTTAGGGATCAAGCTTAAGGAGATGAGAACAGGAATAAATGTAGGGGTGGAAAGACATGTTAATGGGGGGGGGGAGAGGAATCTGCACTTCATAAGAATTTAGAATAATCTATTGGTGTTCCTAAAATTCCAAGCCTGCTCCCAACTCGTGGACTTCACGCTTCTGGTCCCCCTTCCTGGCTTTACAGCTAATAACCACCCTTCCTTTAGACTTAGTTCCAAAGGGACTTTCTCAGTGAGGCACATTCCTTGACTCAATTTCCATTCCCTCCCTGACGCTTCTCATGATGGTTGATGAACCCTGCCTGCACCCCATCACCCCATCACCATGCAGGACCTGTCTCCCTGAGTTCCACTTGGACTTTTTCATTCTCCACCATACGCCTACAGTCCCCACAATGCTGGGAAGCAATGACCTTGGATCAAGTCCGCCATGGGGGGCTCTTGCCCTGGACGTGCTAAGCACTAGCTAAGTGAAGTGGGCTAGTTGGTCCATTATTTCAGGTGGCAACTTCTTCATCAGAAAAAAGGAGTTTGGAAATGATTTCTAAGGTCTTTCCAAGCTCTTGCTGATCCTGTGATTCTAGGGCCAAAACGGCTGCAAGCTAAGCCCTTACATTAGAGCCCTTTTTAGCCTTCATAGTCTGCGAATCTTCGAAAGATATTATCTGGACACCCGTATGCTCAAAGAACCCTTGCTGAGCTGAGTAGCTTGCAAAGAGGAGCCTCTATTGGGAGGCAAGGCAAAGCTGTTCCCCTCCAGAAAACGCCCTGAGAAGGCGTTTGCTTTCTAGCCTGAATTTACCTTCGCCCTTCTAGAGCAGGCCCATTCTTAGAGCGCCACCTGCTGGTCGAAGATTTTTCTGCAGTAGCTAAAATGTGCTCTCAAACGGATTTTTTTCTCTCTCCCAAATCTTGTGCTTTAGTAAGAATGTCGGGTAATATTTCAAAACAAAAATCCTCCCACAGTGGCGCTTCTATACCAGCTTTAATATGTAGAACAAAAGAAGGGAATACAGCTTTGCAGGCCATCTTCGGTATTTCTAAGAAAGAACGAGACCTTTCTTTGCTCTTTTCCTGCATCGGGTGGCCCTAAAAGAAACATTTTCCTGAAGGGTCATGAGTGCTGACCAAATTTGAATGGAGAAATTTACATTTTAATTGCAGGAAGGGAGGTCACTGTTTTAAAGAGTCCCAAAGGTAATCCTACCTAAAACAAAAATAATCCCTCCATCGTGTTTGCTTTGATGATCTCAGTCTCGCATTCTGTTTTCAAGCTGGACCCACCTGTTCTTGGGACGTGGGCGCTGGGCAATTTTAAATGACAGCCCTTAGCTCACACTCTCTTTAAAAACAAACCAAATCCACTCAGAGCCCATTCTGAGCTGGCGGTGAGGCCCGTGTAAGCGGTGATTTATGAAGTGCTGTACCAGCCTGCCTCGGATGGGCGGCCAGGTTGGCGCTCCCGCTTGCCTCACCCGACCAGGGGGCTTTGCCGCTACCCCTGCCTGGTAAAGGTGGTCTTTAGCAACATTGCTCTTGGTACTGCAAACCAGTGGTGTCTGCTACAGTCTTACAGACGAACGCATCCTCCAAAGAGGAGAATTTTGGGTAAGGTAGACATGGTGGAGTTAGTTACTGTATGTCAGAAATAGCTTATTTTTTCTAAAGAATTATTTATTTATGCATACATATAACCCATATGTATGCATGCATACATAAACTGGGGTGCAAGGCCAGGATTGAGTGGAGAGGGAGGTGAGAGGATTCGCCAGAGACAGCGGGGAACAGAACAGGCAGATCTACTGAAATACACTGCTGGGGGGAGCAGCAGGCCATTGGGTCACCTGCCTGGCTGGAGATCAAACTGGTACTGTTGAGGCTATGGGTCCCTTCCTAGAGCCTCACTTTAACCGGCTGTACCACCAGGGAGGGCCCCAGAGTAGCTTACTTTTAAAGAATTCTGTTCAGACTTGTGGGTTGGAAGATGGAGAGAGCTTCATCTTGAGATCCTAGGGTCTGGCAATGTTCTTATCAGGCAGCGTCATTGAAGCCATCCAAGCCAAGAGTCCTTTAAAAGATAGCTTTAGATATTTTGCCAAGAAATGAAGGTTTTGAGAATACCCAGCCATGGTACTGACTAGTGAAAACTTAGATTTTGAGATCAGAAAGAGCTGGGCTTATTTTATTTTTTAATTGATTTTAGCTTTTATTTATTTTCTTTCTCTCCCATCCAGAGTAGTACCTCTACTGTTCCTACCACCAAAGCATCCGAGATCCACCTCACCCACCCTGTGCTAGTCCCTTCCCTGGTTTGACCCCTCTCCCCCTTTTCCCCTGCAGTAGGCCTCAGATCTATGGTCGGTTTGCTAGTTTTGTCTGGTTTCTCTAGACTCCACATATAAATGAGGCCATTCAGTAATTATCTTTCTCCTTCTGGCTCCCTTCTCTTAGAATAATCCTATGAAGAGCTGGGTTCCCTGTCATTTAAATGCTGAGTGAGTTGCTTATCCTCTGACTCAATTTTCTCGGCTATAAAATGGGATAGTAAGAGGCCCTACGTCATCAGGCTTCTGTCAAAATTGGGTTCCACAGGTTAAGAGACCTAATTAGGGCTCAATAAATGGTGCCAATCATTATTAATAATTCGATGTGGACCGAATTATTAGGCCCTAGCCTACACTGATTAGGGACTTAGAAGGCAGAGTGAGGAAAGAGACAGGGCATTGGGTTGGAAACCAGAAGAACTAAGGCTTTTTCCCGACCTCAGTAGTAGGCACCTGTTTGACTTGGGGCTAGTCTTAGATGCCATCTTTGGGCCTCCAGTTTTCCATTTACTAGATAAAATTGCTAGTGTAACAGTGCTTTTCAGCTCTGGGATTAAAATCAATGCAATCTGTTGCTTTTAAATTGGTTTTAAAGATCAGACTTTGGAAATAGTGTTAGTATAAAAGTAACTGTTGTGAGATTAAGAAAAAACTGTTCAATCAAATCTTAGGTTGAGTACAGCTCCCCCATCGTCCTCTCCATTTAAGTATCAGAAATATGAGAACATTCTGGAGCACAGAGTTGCTTGTAGATTGTTACAAAAGGTTTGAGTAGGAATGAGGCTGGGGGTGGGCGGGGCAGCTTGGCAGCAATGACATGGCTGGAGCAAACTCAGGGAAGACCTTGCTAGGCAGCTTGAGAAGGGCTGGGCAACTCTGAGAGGTTCCCTGAGGAGCAGAAGTGCCCATTGGCTTGAATTATGTTCAACTGAGGAGCTGTAAAATGAGCAAATATTCCCCCAAGGATCAGATTTTAAGCAAAACACTGTACCTTTCAAACTGTTGGATACATGTGGGAAAATGACCCTGTCTTCAAATCAGACTGCCCCTGTGAGATCAGCCCCGAATGGAAGTGATTTGGGGGATAGACTCAAGATTTATGACTTCTCTTACATTCGCAGCTATTATTGATTCTGCGGCTGGGTCGGGTGTAGGTAGAGTTAATATAGCCAGTCTGGAGGCAGCTAGCCCCCTGAGTAGTGGAATTCTCTTTTCCAACAAATTTAACTCCATCCCAACAATGAATCAGGCCCAAGGGTAAGACCGTTAAGCACCATAATAAAGGCAAGTTATAGATATTGTATATTAACCCTTGACAAGTAAAACATGCTGACACTAGAAATTTTTTCAATACCCAATACTTATATTACCAGCCAAGTTTTTTTCTTTTTTAAAGATTTATTTATTTATGCATACAGAACTGGGGTACAGGCCAGAGGTGCAGGGGCAGTGAGAGGATTCACCAGAGACAGAGTGGGGAACAGAACAGGCAGACTGATGAAGTACACTGCTGAGGGAAGCAGCAGGTGGGTCAAGAGAGGTCTGCTGTGCCATATGGATCACCTATGGGGCAGGCGGGGATCAAACTCGCTGAAGTAGCCTCAGCTTCTCAGTGCTGTGCTTTAACCTGCTGCGCCACGAGGGAGGGCCCACCAGCTAAGTTTCATGATTGATTTTGTTTTGTTTTCAAGTAAGTGAATCATGTGCAAATAGAATTTCCTATGACTGGGAACTCTTTTCTAGGCTTACTTACAAAACAAATAACACAGACTTTTATTATGCAACTAAAATTATATACAGTAAAGTTGGTAACAAGGAAAGCAAAGTTTCCCTTAATTACAGAATCTAAAGAGAACAATAATGTATTACAGTCATTTTCCCATAGATCAGTGTCTGTGGATGTGAATAATATTGGGGTAAAATCCATGACTTTATTTTTTATATTTATTTACTTTAATAAAGTAACATTGTTTTACAGCCTTGTTACTATTTTGACTCTGTAAGATTTCTCCCCTCAGGTAGAGTCACTGTTACTCTCCCACCACCAAGCACCCACCTCTACTAGAAGTCAATCATGCTCCCTCCCCCAGCCCCAGTTTCCAAACCCAACCCCCTCACACCCCCACCCTGCCCCTTCTGGACATGACCTTATTCTTTAATTGACTATAGAGTTCTCACTTATGTTGAAAATTAAAGACATTGCTAAGAAGTGGATAATGAGCAAGTTACTAAAGTTTTGACTATTCAAAACTCAGGTGGGCATGTAATAGGTTCAAACAGAGAATAATTTGAGAAAATGAAAAAATTGTAATTTAAAAGTTGTACTTTTCCATTTTCCCCCATCAGGTCTACTAGTATGTTTTGCTTTGCTTCTAATATCTACACCTGCAACCATTTAATTATGCCCTATACATCTCTTTTAGTTCTCCCTTTATTGAAAAGAGACTTCAAAGCACTCCCCAAAATCTAACCACAAAGATCCTCATTAAGAAATTTATATGATCTAGGATGCCACACAGTTCTGAGACTGAGGGATTATTGTCAAGTGAGAGGAAAAGGTACAATTAAAACTGATTGAATGTAATAAGCCACTACAACGATTTGTGTATCAATAACTTTGAAATGAGCCAGTGATTTGTTATCTTAAGATTCAAAGACTCGGCCCTCCCTGGTGGTACAGCGAGTGAAAGCCCTGCACTAAGAAGCTTAAACCACTTCCTCATGAGTTCGACCCCCGCTTGCCCCGGAGGTGACCCACATGGAGTGGCAGACCTCTCCTGACCCGCTCGCTGTTCCCCTCAGCAGTGTACTTCGTCGATCTGCCTGTCCTGCTCCCCACTCTGTCCGTGGTGAATCTTCTCACCCTCTGCATCTCTGGCTTGTACCCCAATTCAGTATGAATAAAATAAATAAATCTTTAAAAAAAAAAAGATTCAAGGACTCTTTCTATCAATGTGACCACATTATCTGTGGAATCTCTTATGGGAGAAGATACTACATTCCATGACTCATAACGATATTATGCAGCTCCGAGCTGCACATTTCACATTGTCTCATGAAACTTAGCCAGATTCTCATGTGCCAGCTGGGTGAGAATCAAAGACCCATACATAGCGATCAAAGCCAAGAAGTGGCTGTGCTTCAGAAACAAAAGTTAGCAAATTGGTCCATTGTGTTAGCAGTCTGACCTACAGAGAATTTTTTACTCTGAAAACTAATGGAAGTACAATGGATATTGTTGAATATCACTATCCTATCAATAACAATAAGAACTTATATGCAATGAGAGTTTATGCAGACACTTGCAAGAATTAACTCATTACATTCTGACAGTAACCCCAGGCAAGCATTGTTACTCTCCCAATTAGACACACAGATAAGAAAACTGCAGTAGAGTCACAAAAGGGTAACATTTGAAGTTACCCCAGGAAGCATAGCCCAAGTCCGTGTTTAAGAAAGCTCTCTCTTTTCTTTTCTCTCTTCTCATTAAAACAATGAAGAATCACTAAAGGTACAGCAAGATTCTGCTCTTGGTTCTGGGTCTGTTTAACTCAGTCATCTCTTAGGTGACTAGAAATCATTTAGAAACACTAGAAATGGTGTTTCTTTGAAAGAATTTCCCTGGTTACTTTAGTTCCTTAAGTCTACTTCCTTTCACTTGCCCGCATGGTCCATCAGCATCACCCAAATGATAATTTTTGGAAGTGACTCACTGAATGAACTGTCCTCCCCAGTAAATGCTCTGAGCAGGCAGGGACCTTGTCTGTTTTTCTCATCACTGTGGTCTTTGTACAAAGCCCGGAGTGAGCACGCGAAAGATGTTTATAGAGTGACTAAATTGAAAACTACATCATCGACGTCCTTGATCACGGGAGATAATTGCAAAGGTATGCCTTGAGTGGTCCGAAGTGGACCACATACTGGAAAACATGGGAGATGAATCCAGTGACTGAAGCAGTTGGCAGGATGGCCACAGGGATCAGGCGTGACATCTGCTGGTGGCTCTAGGTATAGAAGAGAGGCTGGCTCTCAGAAACTGTCCTAGAAGCCAGCACCCATTCATTCGCAAGGCTGGCCACCTCACAAGGTGCTGTGCACAGAGGGATGAGGGATGCAACATAAAATAGAAATAATCATGACCAAGCAGCCTGACAAGTCCTGTCTGTGAACCCTTGATGGAAAAGGGGCAGAAATCCAATCATTCCCAGCAACTCACTGCTAAACTTAGAATTAGTGTCATCCATCTCTAGGCTTGTGTTATTCACTGAGTTTTACAAAAAGAAAAAGCCAATTCCCAAAACTTGGTGGATTTAGTATAAATATTATCTCTAAGTATGTTATTATGGACTTCTTTATTTTTAAGGATATATTTATTGATGCTTACAAGAACTGGGGTACAAACCAGAGGAGCAGTGAGAGGATTCACCAGAGACACAGTGGGGAGAAGAATAGGCAGATCAAGTGAAATACACTGCTGAGGGGAGCAGCTGGGAGACAGGAGAGGTTTGCTATGACATGTGGGTCAGCTTCCCGGCCGGGAATTGAACTCATGCTGCAGTGACTTCAGATAGCGTCATAGTACTGTGCTTTAGCCCGTTGCACCACCAGGGAGGGCCCTATCATGGACTTCTAATGAGTAAAATTTATCTTTCCCCAACTTGATTTTTGTTCACTAGTTTTGGGACCTATTGTTATCTTCTAATTCCAGTTTAGTTTGGTGGTTTACTTTATGCATTTTATCAAAGGTTTATTATACACAAAATACGTTGCTAGTCCTGTTCACTGTGACTCCATAGTGGACATAACAGATATAACCTGATCTAACAGTATAGACCAGTATAGACTAGTGTAGAAGTGTCAGTAGACAACTGCAAAAATAACAGGTCTCTATGGCGCATGCCTGAAATTCAGGGAATTTTTTCAAATCCCTTAAATGGTCAGCAAATCTGGTTACATGCGTTTGAATGCATTTTTCATTGTTGTCAGCAAGTTCTTAATCATCATCAATCTATTGGTTGAGGTGAGACAAAACACAAGCAAAAGGCATAAAAGCTTATATAACCAAAGCATTAACAAATCACCCAGCTCAGATTATTTTGAACTGTGTGTACCATATAATTGGGGCCAGGCAGGGGCAGCTCAGAATTAATTACCAAAAGATGTCATCTAGAAATTCTATGTCTAGACTACTCAAAGAGAACAAAAAGGCAGGTGGTGTCAATGGCATTATTGTTCCCCAGCATCCAACATCTCCTTCCTGTGATGTGATTATACTTCCTTACCCACTGACAAAAGACATGGCCTTCAGGATTGTTTTGCCTAGTGAAACTGTTAAGGGGAAGGATGTCCTAAAGGAATTCTGCAGAGTCTTATGGACACCACCCCCTACTCCAGCTTTCTGGACTCTGCCCCCTACTCCGGTGATTGGAAACTACAACTCCCAGCAGCATCAGGGAGAAAACTGCAAGGACCCAAGGGCGGAGCTAGCAGGAATTCTGGGAAATTTGAGGGATAAATAGGGCGGGATTGCATCTCTCGCTCTCTACTTCGGAAAACAGCTCTCCGGACCGCGTGACTCGGTGTGGTCAGTCAGCCTAGCCCTAAGGTATTCCAGTGACTTTGTGTCCCGCTCTCTTTCCCTGGGTTGTTTCCTATTCCTTTCCCCTTTTGTAAATGAACCCGTTATTGACCCTTTGTGTGTACCTGCAGTGTAACTGAATATTGAGCATGCGGGTGAGGCCCCACAGACAGGCAGCCCAGTCCACTCTGGGCTTCCCTGTAACAAAATGTGCATGGAAATGTTCTATTGCCTCATCCCGCAGATGCTTGAAGAATTTTCTAGTCGTCATGCAAGCCCATCACAGGAATGGCCTGCTCCAGTCTAGGTCCAAGAATGCAGAAAACATGGAGCAGAGCTCACTAGTGAATAGCAGGTAAGAGGAATAAAAACTAAACCTTTGTGGTTTTCAGCCACTGAGATTTTGGCATTGGCATTTCCTATAATCTAGCAAAAATAGACTTGTCCACCAAGCTTCAGAGTCACCCAAGGGGGTTTAAACAGAGGCTTGAGAGGAGGTGCAGCTCTTGGGACAGGTACTACTTTCTACAGCAAGAGAAGAAACTTACACATATACAGAAGTTTATAGTCAGGTGAACAAAGAAATCAGCAAAAAAATAAGGATGAATTGAGTAACCATGAACAAGCTTGTATAATCTCCCTATGTAGTGCATTGAACCCAGAACAAGAGAATATCCCATGGAACAATGCATGGAAAACGATGCATATGCTAACCATGGGATAGCTCAAAAATTACAAAGAATCAATATCCACACTATCTGACTCTCGTGCAATTAATTTAAAAATCAATTTTTTTTAAAGATTTATTTATTTGGCCCTTCCTGGTGGCACAGCAGGTTAGGACACAGCACTGCAAGCTGACTACAGCCACTTCAGTGTGAGTTCTATCCCCGCCCCAGAGGTGATCAAGATGGCGTGGCATCCTGACCTTCCCGCTGCTCCCCTCAGCAGTGTACTTTGTCAATCTGCCTGTTCTGCTCCCCGCTCTGTCTCTGGTGAAGACTCTCACCGCCCCTGCACCTCTGGCCTATACCCCAGTTCTGTAAGCATAGGCTTCACCAGAAAAAGAGTGGGGAGCAGAACAGGCAGATGGACTGAAATACACTGCTGAGGGGAGCAGCAGGAGAGGTCTGCTGTGCGCTGTGGGTCAGCTCCAAGGCTGGGGATCGAACTCATGCTGTGGTGGCTTCAGAGAGCTTCAAAGTATGGTGCTTTAACCCTGTGTGCCACCCGGGAGAGCTCCTAGAAATCAAATTTTAAACCAAAAAAGTCACACATTTGGAAACTGGAAAAAGTACTTCTAAATAGCTCAAGGAACAAAGAAATTATGAGGCATATTAGACAATATTAAGAACTATTCAGTACTACTACTCAAATGAGTGAAATGTAACCAAGGAAATACTTGGAAGGACATTTATAATACCCTGAATTCATATACTATAAAATAAAAAAGGCTAAAAGGCTAATTAATTAAGCATCCACAACTAGAGTTTAAATAGATGCAATATAAAAAGAAAAGGAAATTCAAGAGAAGAAATTCGTAATGAATAAACATGGAACAAAGAATTGATAAAACAAAGTTTTATTAAGGGCTAATAAGGCTAATAAATCTCTGGAAAGACTAAGAGGAAAACAGGAAATGCAAATAAATACTATTAGTACCATGAAAGGGAGATAATTAATAGTTAAAGAGTTAATATTATAAACAACTTTAAAATGACAAATAGCTAAACAAATATCTTACCAAAAATGACTCCAAAAGAAATTTAAAAAGTTAACAATCGCATCACCTTTAAGGAAGTTAAACAATTGATCACAACATTTTCCACAAGAAATGCTTGTATTACATATTACTATTTTAATAATAACAATAATGTAAATGTATCCAAGTTTATTTATTTGTGCATACAGAACTGGGGTACAGACCAGAGGTGCAGGGGTGGCGTGGCGAGAAGATTCACCAGAGACAGAGTGGGGAGCAGAACAGACAGATTGATGAAGCACACTGCTGAGGGGAGCAGCAGGCCAGTCAGGAGAGGTCTGCCCCACCATGTGGGCCACCTCCAGGCAGGCGGGGAATGAGCTCATACAGAAGTGACTTCAGCTTCATGCGGAAGTGACTTCAGCCTCTTAATGCGGCCCTGTAACCCGCTGCGCCACCAGGCAGGGCCCTATCCAAGTTTATAGATACAAGAATATGGTGTAGCTTATTCTTTAAATGGAATACTATGCGGTCATGAAAATGAGTAAATTTGACTGCATCTGAAATGCGTAAAATGAACAACAAAAAAGTCACCAAAAGCTAGACTCAGTGTAATTCAACTTACCAAAATTTCTAAAATACAGGAACTAAGCAGTTTATTCATTATAGGTTGATATATGGTGAAATCGTGATAAGGGAAATGCGTAAAATGAACAACAAAAAAGTCACCAAAAGCTAGACTCAGTGTAATTCAACTTACCAAAATTTCTAAAATACAGGAACTAAGCAGTTTATTCATTATAGGTTGATATATGGTGAAATCGTGATAAGGGAAAAATTTTATATGTAAAATTCAGGTTACCTCTGAGAAGATGGTAGACATACAGAATGGACAATTCCAGTGGCACTGCCTCATAATCACTTATGCTGTGCAATATTAAATATAGTTAGATGACTTTGTGAATGCTGATAAATACACATCTGTTTCTCCATATGAAATTTTACCAGTGTGATATACCCATATCTAATGTTCACATACTTTTATCCTGTAAATAATACCATTTAAAATTAATGAACAGGTAATATATTTAGTAATTATGTTCAATTAATTTGAATATAGTTGTGTCATTAAAAATATATGAAGTTGGTCAAATTTTTGTGCAAGAGAAGTTAAATTTCATAAGTTTTGAGCACACCTACCAATTCCAGTTCCCTTTATTTGGGATTCCTACCCATCATCCTTGTCCAAGTTATTCTAATCTATGCCCACCTACCTGACTCACAAAACTCTAGGTAGCTATTTTTAGTATAGATTCATTTCTAAACAAGTGATTGACCATGTAGTTGTGCAGCATCCCATATTTTTTGGGTTTTAAGCCAGATCTTTCATTTAGTAAGAGGTAGTGGGAAAATTGCATAGACTATAACTCAGTTTTCTCACCTCTACAATGGAAGGATAATAACATTCCTCTATATGGTTTTCATGAGGGTAGAATGGTACACAGAGCTGATTCCTGTGGCCTACTTATTGATATTCCCAATGCACTACCCCCCCCAAAACCTCTATATCAGAATGACTTGGGGGGGGGGGTTAGGGAGGAGGTTGTGAAGCACAGTTTCCTGAGTTCTGCTCAGCTCTGCTAAACCAGAACCTCAGAAAAGTGGAGAAATGGTTGGAAATCTTTTCATGTGATTCATTTGTGTCTCATTGTTCTGATAAACAGGAGTCTCCATAGTCTGCCCTCTTGCATCATCCTCTCCCCTTTGAGTAGAGGTGGAAGTTGTAATTACCATGAGATATCAAGCCCCAAAAAGGAAGTTATCCGGGTGATCCTCATGTCATCATATGAGCCCTTTACAAACAGAGTGTCTCCAGCTGATAGCAGAAGAGAGACCCCATGAAAGCCAAAGGAGAGAGCCAAATGGATGCACCTGGACTTCTCAGCTAAAGAGCCATTTGATAAAAGGACAATAGGCGTGAGTTTTCATGTGGCAATAGAAATCTACACAATGTCCAAGCCTGGGAATGGCTAGAGGCAGGACCCTGTTCTGGTCCCTAACTTCTGCACACACCTATCTCCATGTGCAAGTGGCTCAGGTTTTATTTTTCAACTGAAAGAAGGTGGGGGATGTTTTTGTGGGAAGAAGGGTTGAGTAATGAAGGAAAAAAAAAACAGAAAGATAAAAGGAGATGGACAAGTGTCTCGTTTTCACAGAGAGGAGGAGGGCTTAGAGGCAGAGGAGGCTCCTCAGGAGGGATTTGAGGACTGTGGGCAGAAGGAAAACTTCAAGAAACCAAGTCTCATCACCTACTAGGCCACATGGCCCAAGATCTTGGCAAACACAGTCACACACGTCAGGGATTGGCATGTGGCAGGGCCAGAGACAGCGTCCTTGCCCAGGACTGGACAAGTGGCAGCACAACTTCCCCCAACCTGGAGACAGTGTCTTAAGGCAACAATACCAGCCGACAGGGCCCTCCCTGGTGGCACAACAGGTTAAAGCACAGCACAATGTGATAGCCACAAGCCACTGCAGCTCGAGTTCAATCCCTGACCAGAGAGCTGACTCACATGGCAGGGCAGACCTCTCCTATCTACCCCACTGCTCCCCTCAGTAGTGCATCTCAGACATCTGCCTTTTCTATTGCCCATTCTGTCTCTGGTGAATCCTCTCACACCCTGCTTCCTGCACTTCTGGCCTGTACCCTAGTTCTTATATGCATAAAGAAAAAGCAAACAAAAAACCAATACCAGCCAATAGAAGCAAGATGTGAGTCACACCTGGGGGTGTTTTCTGGAAGTAACTAAGGTCAATGGTGAGACCACAGGTGAGGTGGAACTACTAATTAACAGGACCTCCCAAGCTAGCCGACACCTTAGCTGCACGTGGAAAATACTTTGCTTTGGTATATTTTGCAGGTTTTTCGTAAAGTATAGGTTTCATCTGGCTTCCCCTTAATGAACACAATTTGACTTTAAGCTCCATATCCTGTTCCTGGGCTCACTCTACTCCCTGTGAATTTGAGCAATGACTCATTTCTGCCTGTTGTAGCTGCGTTTGCTGTGGTTGGTGGTTGCCTAAATGTTCTTCCTTCCTTTCAATTTCTGTTTCCTGGGATCAAGGGTTGTATCAAAGCTTAGCTTCAGTCACACATCTAGCCAAATTTGGTTTTGGATTTGGCTTTGACCTTTGGAAGGTCAAAAGCCTTCTCTGAGGGACAGATTGTCAATTCTGGACTCCCGGAATTTGCAAATGATCACTTTGAAAAGGGATGCATAGTTCCAAATAAACTTAACCAGCATAACAATGTCAATAATAGAACAAGACATATCATCCAGAGTCATTGTGAATGTCAGAATATGTGCTTTCAAATTCATACAAGAATTTTAGCTGGAACTCAGAGGAAAAAAAATTGCGTGCTTTGGATTTTGAAATCCTATCATTCAGTTGCAGTCTAATTGTCTATTTTTAGTTTGTAAGCATAAATGTTACAATTAAAGAGGATTGTAAAAGCTCTTTGTGTTCTGAAAAAATCATTAAGGCATTTCTGACAGACAGCATTAACTAGAGACTCTAAGGTAGGATATTGAATCAGTTTTGAGATTGCCTTTTTTCTCCATCAACAAAGCTTTTAAAAATTTAAATAAACAGAATAGTAGAAATTAGGCTATATCATAATTCTGGAATTGTTTGGTGTTTTAGGAGTCCTAATATTATATACAATAAGCTCTAAAACTGTATTTGGCTTTAGTCATTTCATTCCATTTAGGCCATGAATCTTCAGTTATTTCCTGAAAGTAATTAGCATGCAGCCTAATGAAGCAGAATTACTGACTGTAAACAGCAAGATAACAGGCCACTTTCATCATTTCTCTTCAAGCAGACAAACCACAAGGCAGACAAGGGATTTTGGAATTGCCTTGACATAGACTTATACAAGATGTTCAAACAAGATGAAATAGCAGCTATTACATTCTTAAAAGGCTGCTTGAACAAAAGAAGTCTTTAATGCAGTTCTTTACAGATTAAAATACCAATATAGCAGGGCTTAGTAACCACTAAAGATTGCCTGCACAGAAAGTGGTTCAGAGGCCAAAATCTGCTGAAGAGGTAACTAAAGCAATACTCCTGAAAAGAGCAGTGTTTCCTATTTGTCAGATGCTCCCATCAGTCTTTGCCAGGGAAGACACGGAAGTTGGGGTACATGCCACAAAGCCCAGCTGCAGATGGAAATGCAAGGAATTATGTATGTTAACTTAAAAGTCAATTAAATTGGTTCATCACCACATTTCCAAATTTCCACAATTTTTTTTTTCTCAAATGGTGGTGTGAGGCAGCAAGTTCATGTAGGAATTGCAGGGATTAAAAAAATGTGTGTCAGAAGACAGGGTATCTTCAAAGAGTGCACAAAACTTTCATGTATTCAGAATCTCCTCCAAAATATCGTGTCCTCACTAAACAGGGAGTGAACACAGGGAGGGGTATAGTGAAGGCTATTTTCCCAATAATCTCCTGCATGTTGCTAAGTCATAAATTAAGTCTGTGCTGGTAATATCTGGTTTTTACCTAATCGTAACACATAGCCCTCAACCATTTGACCAAAATGTATCTCTGCTGCAACTCTTCCCATAGGAACCAGTGTTTTTGGATCCTTGAGAAAGCTGTGGCTTTATAGGCTTATGTCTTTATGTTTCTTAAGCCATGAATCTCAGATGTTTAAAGAACAGACAGATCTGAAGCACATTTCTCATTAGCCAAAGTGTGTCCAACTGAGCTCCAGCCTGCCTGAGGGATAAGTGAGACTATCAGGTTTTCTCTATCAAGTCAGGATTTTCTCAGCCACCTTAGATTTAAACTCAGTTGATTTTGAATCTTCCCCTTTCCTTACTTCATTCCTTTTCCCCCAGCACTGATCTACATTCCGGGCAGCTTGGAAGCGAGGAGAGAAATGTGTGACTCGCCCCTGTCCTAGTCCTTCCCTGGCGCTGGTTAAAAGGGTTATCTGGGCTGAACTTTGAGCTCGGGCATTCTTCCACGCAGGCTTCTGTTGAGGCAAGTCCCTAGGGGGTGTAGTCTATACTGCATTCTGCAGCTACTCCTCACTGGAACTGAGAGCTGTTCTGTAAATCTGTCTTAGTTCATTTCTTTTTTAATTTTACTTTTATTCCCATTTCCTTTTCTTTTTCTTTTTTAAATTTACTTTTATTCCCATTTTCTTTTTTAAGATTTATTTATATATGCATACAAGAACTAGGGTATAAGCCAGAGGTGCAGGGAGGGTGAGAGGATTCAACAGAGTCAGAGTAGGGAGCCTAGCAGGCAGACAGACTGAAATATACTGCTGAGGGGAGCAGTGGGAGAGACAGGAGAGGTCTGCTGCACCATGTGGGTCAGCTCCCCAGCTCAGGATAAAACTTGTGCAGCAGTGTCTATAGATAGCTTCATAGTGCTGTGCTTTAACCCACTGCACCACCAGGGAGGGCCCTTCAGTTCATTTCTAAGCTTTTTGTGGGGACTTTGGAAGTTGACCTAAGTAGTATTATCTGTCATATAATTATCAGGTTATTCCTAAATGCCCATCCACAGATGACTAAATAAAGAAATTGTGGCATCTGTTCTCCATGGAATACTCAGCTATTTAAAATGATGCAATAGTACCTCTCAGGTCAACATGGATGGATCTTGAGGTGATGACGTCAAGTGAAGTCAGTCAGAGAGTGAAAGGTAATTACTGGCATCTATCAGTCATTTGTGGAAAATAAACAGCCTAAGAAAACAAACTGACAAAACACAACAAAAATAGTGCTTAGACTCTGAAAATTATCCTGGTTACGAAAGGGTTTGGGAGCGGGAAGCGGACAGCTTTGCAACAATGGAGAGGGTGAGAGAAGCATGTGCAAATATGGAGGTGAATATGAAAATTATATAAGTCTATAAACCGTTGGTGCATTAATCAATTTTGAGAGGAAATAAAATTGTCGGTTACTTTGGAAAGGACCAGGATGTCCCACAATGAGAGACTCACATGCCTTTCTGTGCAAGCTCACTAGCAAATGGTATCACACAATGAAAAACCACATGACAAATACCATATAATTTTTTAGCTGTGGACTTAAAAAAAAAAACACAGCCAACAAAAAACCTACACTAAAATCATAGAGGAAAAAACCAGAGCAGTGGTTTTCAGAAGGAGGTTGGAGGTAGCAGCTGGAGCTCAATCTAGTCACAAAATAAAAAGATGTGTGCAAAGAGTTAAGTGGCAGCACTATGAAGCTACTACTTGCAGCACAAGTTTGATCCCTGGACAGGAGCTGACCCACATGGCCCAGCAGACCCCTCCTGTCTTGCCCACTACCCTTCAGCAGTGTATTTCAGTGGATCTGTTCGTTCTGCTCCGCACTCTGTCTCTGGTGAATCTTCTCACTCCCACCCCCCGAATTTTGGCCTGTACCCAAGTTCTTGTATACATAAATAAATAAATCTTTTTTTTAATAAAAAACATTATATGCGGCCTGAGGACTATCAGTAATATTGCACTGCACAAAGTGGCTGAGATGATAGACATACTGTGCTGATCATTTCACAAAGCATACAAATGTCAAATCATTATGCTATAACTCTGACACTAAAATAATAATGTATGTCAAATGTCTTTCAATTAAAAAAGGACAAATATTAACAAGCAGGACCCCCAAATCACAAAAGCAGTCATGTCACTTCATGACTGCTTGTATGATTTCTATCCCAGTAGGGCCTGACAAGTATCTGGCATGAAAGTTTCATGCCAAGGCAAACTGCAATGATCTTCTGAAAGTTTCTAAGGCAGAGCTCTCCAACAACATACAATTCGAGTCCCATGTGCAATTTAAAATTTTCTACTAACCGCATTTTTTTTTTGAAAGGTAAAAAGAAAAAAAAAGCTGGTGTGAGTTGTTAGCTTATTTGGTTTTAACTTATACTGCAAGGGAAAGAAGTAGAAAAACTTCACAGAATAAATGAGAAAACTTCACAGAATAAATGAGAAGCTTGATGAGCTATGGGAAGATGGTCTGTTTAATGCCTGGTGAGGTAAAGAAATAGGACTTTCCCAGCTACCTAAAAAGTCTTTTCCTGTTTTGGCTCAATTTCAACTCAGTCTGTTTTTTGTATTTATAACAAGTAGAAAACAAACAAAAAACTGTATGTTGGGCATCATTTAAAAAACTGTTTTAGATTTACAGAAAAAAAATTAACAGGAGACTGGAAGAATTAGGTTTGCCTCACAGACATAAGAGGGGTCTCAGATTTCCCTCTTACTAACATCTGCCATTGGTAAGAGTATTTTGTTACAAATAATGACCAACATTGATACATTATTATCAACTGAAGTCTGCACTTTATTCAGATTTATTTTTACCTAATGTACTATTTTTCTGTCCCAGAATCTAACCCATGGTATACAATATTCCAGCCAGTGGTCATGTTGGCTGTGACTGTTTCTCTGACTGTGTTGCTTTTTATGATTTTGAAAGTTTTAAAGTATTCATCAGGTATATTGTAGAATGTTCCTCTCCTGGGATTTGATGTTTTTCTCACGATTAGATTGGACTTGTGGTAAGGCAGATCAAAGCAGTAAAGTGCTTTTTTCTCCACATCATAGGAAGGGTACATACGATCAATATGATTTATGACTTAACAATGACCTTGATGCCATGACTGAAGGTGAAATGATTTCTAGTAATAGTTTTTATTTTATCCAATCTATCTAAGGCATTATTCCAATATGCAATCTACATGGAAGTTATTCGGGAGTAACTATGCATTCTTTCTTGTACTAAAATGTCTAGTGTGTTTTGCACTTTCATGCATCTGAGTTTGGATGGGGTACATTTCTATTTTTAGCTAGTGTCTATGGGCACTGCTCAGAGGCTGCTTTTTCCCAACATTCCAGGCAGGGAAGGGAGCACCAGTTCCCTGTCCTTGACTTCCCCAAATGCAGTTGGGTTCGATCAGACCTTCCCCCACCTGGTTTACACTGTCTCCGGGATCCTGAGTTCAACTTAGTTTCTCATCCAGCTTCATCCAAGTCTGCACCCCCTTCCCGGGATCTTTGCCTAATTGGAAGCAGGATGGTGTCCCAAGTGGCTCAGCAGGAATTTTCCACTTCTTCCTTCTGAAATCCTGTTTGGATTTTTGGTTTATGTGTCTCCTTGTTTGTTTTGTTTTCCCCTAAAACCTGTTTGTGTGTTTCATCTGTCCTGTTGATCCTCCTTCCTTATGGGGTAACTAAGTGGTACCATCTGTTGGAGGCAATAAAAATCCCGATAAATGAGGGGTTGATAGGGAGACCACTTTAGTTAATACATCACAATATCATCTTGTCACACTCATTGATAATCTTTAAAGTAATTATATAGTTCTAGTCTTTTAAAATTGATGATGGGAACAACAATGTTAACATATACTCATTCACATATAGGTTGAAGAGAGCGTATGGAAAAGTGTGCACAATTATCTTTGGGAAAGCCATTGGCCACTAATTCACAAAGTTTCCCCAATAGTCTTATACTTTTCTCTTTTTGTGAAAATCAACACTTAGCTTCAAAGTTACAAGTGTTTCATGTTTTAGAGCCTTTAAAATGTTGCAAAATTCCCTTTCACAATTTGATCAACACTTAATCTCTAAACCAGCCAAACCTATTTCATTCACTTTGTAGCAGAAATAAATGACATTTGAACTGAAAATTGTAGGAAATGATACATTATATTATTTAAGGAAACAGTAGCAAGAAAGCCATAGCAAATGTGTGTTTCTTACATAGAAAGGGCCCTGTAGGAAAAACTGATCCAATTAAATTGGCCTCATGGTCTTCCAAGCTCTCTTTCCCTCTTCAATATTCTCAATTCTTGGGATTTTACCAAAGGCAGGACCTGCATAACCTTCCCCTCTTTCCCTCCCCATCAGTCTTATTACTAGTCAAAGGTCTTAAAAATGTTTAGATTGGTTTCCATTGGAGGATAAAAGGTAAAAGTTTGGCTTTATGGTGATATAGCAATACAGAAAAGATCAATTTAAAACTTATATTCAATTTTAGAAATGGTAAAATTTAAAGCCTAGTTTCCCTTAAGCTTTTAAATTCAAAATACAGGTTTCATTATTCCATTAATAAGGTTATTACATTTTAATACGGAGGCTTTGATTAATACGCTCAAGTTGAACAAACTAAATTTCTGTCAACTAGTTATGTCTGTAAACTTAATTTAATTAAATTTCCTTAGACATTTTAAACTGCATCAATAAATTTAACATATTCTGGTTTTAAGCACATTAATCGTCTACCTGACAAGCAAAACATCCTAAGTACTTACAGACTAAATTAAAATGATAAATATAACGGCTCTCTTAAACATTCCAATACTATGCTGCTTACAAGCCATAAAATCCTCTTATACCTTTTCTCAATAAATTACAAATCTGAAGTTAATTACTCCATTTCACATTTCAAGTTGAAATCAAAAGGCTAATCTCTTCGATTGCCTCGTATACCCAATTATTTTAGATACTGTAAACATTGTAAATACCAAGTGTATACAGATTCTTGTTCCTAAATTTAAGAAATGTTATTGCTATGAATTTTAATCTCTTGATGTTTCTGTATTTAATTCTAAGTCTTCCCAAGGCTAAACTTTATGTGCACACTAGGACTGAGGGAAAAGTTATAGCATTTCAAAATGAGTTGATGTTCCCACCCCAATCAAATTACATTGATTTCTTGCCAGAGATTTTTGGCCAAAGGCAGGATCTGAATTCCAAGGTTATTTTTTCAGTACCAAAAATAGACACATTTGCCTTTTTAAAAAAAATAGTCATTTATTCCAAATGGGGACTGTAAGTCCAAGCCTTTCCAAATGGAAATGGTTTCACTGAACCTGCCTTTTCGGTGTCAATGACACCATTGTCTAGTTCTTTGCTTCTATTTGAGTTTGCAGCCCACCAGTCCCCATGGTGTGGCACCATTTTAATTGGACTCAACTAATCTTTTCACTGCTGGATTGAATTGGACATGGTTTTCAACTTTCTGTCTTTGTCAGCTATCCAAATGATCTTGAAGTCGTGATCATGACATGAGTTTGCTTCAAGGAAGGAATGATTCTTAGGAGCAGTTACGAGACTGTATTCTGTATAAGGCAGGAATGGGGAAGAAAAGAGAGCTGGCTGGGACCTGGAGACAGCGACCATCTGTGGATCTGGGGGTGGGGGGGGAGGGGGGAAGAACTGGCTGGACATCAGGAGTGTGTGCTTGGAGGGAGAGACATATCGGTACCGGTGTCTCATATGTCCTCACCCTGCATGCTTAGACCTCGTCCCATTTGCTGTAACTTCTGTACCCTATGCCTCATGGTGACAGTGCCTAAGGAGACAAAGCACCAGAGGGGTGACTTAGGGAGGGAGCGTCCTGGTTAAGATAGAAGGAGATCCCAGCAGCAAACATGAAGTCATCATTCTGTAAGTGAAGCACAAAATCAGTAGAGAATAGCCAGATCTGCAGGAACCGCACCAGAAATACACTAGCCATCGTGTTGCAGATCCCCCAAACTGTGGACACTGCTTGAGGCTACACGCCTTGACATAAGTCCCAAGAATCCTGCAGTAAATTCTCTGCCAACTTGGCAGGTACATGACAGGAGAAATAAAGTTGATGTGTAGAAAATCTTTTTTCCCTACACCTGGCTTTGTGGACTGAGATTCCTATCAGCTAAATAAGAGTGATAAAGAGCTTGCCTGGGGTGGAATTTAGTTGGAGAAACTAGAGGAAATGTGAGCGTGGGGGTGGGGTAGGAGGGCTGGGACTTCAGGGGTGCATAATCCTTAGTGGATCAGTACCCCCCCCCCAGTGGCAAAGGGAACCTGACAAGCTCTTGGTTCACAGGTGTGTCTGATATGCAAATTAGTCTACATATAATTGGTTAATAGAGAAATGATGTGATTAAAAGGCAAGCTAGTGGTTTGATTCAAAGGCAATTTCATCTTATAGGTTAATGTTATGGTTCATTAAATTTGTTCCACTAAATAGCAACAGTTGAATGGCAAAATAGATGCACACAGCTGAAGAGAGCAAGTCACAGACACCCCAATACTGTGCCATTTAGATGCCCATGACTCATCCCAGGTTTCCTCCTGTCTTGATTTACCCTTTCCCTCTCTCTTATAAGTAGAATTCTATCTGGTTTGTGTTTATTGAATTCTTGTCTCCAAAAAGCTACAGCCTCAAATTTTTCTTATATACTTTACATGAAGCTAACTGTACTTTCTTAAAAGTAAAGTCTTATATGTCATTACTTATTTTTACTAAGGATTAAACTTATCTTTAAATTATGTTGCCATTTTTCTAGGATCATTAAGTTTTTTTTCTTGCCATGATTAGTAAGCTTCATACACTTTAAGCAGTCTGTCTCAACCAAATGTTTTCCATAAACCTTGTTTTTACTGTTACTTTTCATGGAATGTAGATTTCCCTGAACACACACATGTATGTATGCATGTATATATGGGAGAGACAGAGACTCTTGTGGAATGGAATTGGGTACATGAGCATAGTCACCAGCTAGAATCACCAGCTAGACCCAATCAATATACTTGCTTCTCAGGGATTCTGATCCTGAGAGATTGGGTGTCCATGGAAGAAACAGGTTGGGTGGAACACGTACATATACCTTGCTTCCTATAAGTTGTCTCTAACTCTTCTTACTTAACATCTATCTTTGAGAACAGAAGGTTGTTCTTTCTTCTTTTGCCTTGAATTCATAACACTTGACATTTCTGTGGGTTTTCTTTAGAGAGCTCCGCCAGTGCTTTTTAGCTTCAGTTAACTTGTGAAGGAACTCTAAATCCACCTCTCTAACTGCCCCCTCTTCAGTGGCTGCTACCTTGACACAAGAGCTCCAGGAGTGGCTGGTGCCATCCTCGCTAAAGCTCAAGTGCCATGGAGACGAGCCCTT
The DNA here is from genome assembly GCF_000260355.1 of Condylura cristata. Classification (NCBI taxonomy): domain Eukaryota; kingdom Metazoa; phylum Chordata; class Mammalia; order Eulipotyphla; family Talpidae; genus Condylura; species Condylura cristata. The sequence continues at coordinate 8,199,586 of NW_004567105.1, forward strand.
TAGAAGCACTTGGGGATCTCTGAGTAACATGCTGCATGATTCAGTTCCAGTCTCTGCCCTTTCTTTCCATTACTGCTCTTGTTCTTACTAATAGACTGTTCGATGTTGCAGTCATAGCAAATACACTTCCAAGTCTCTCACTAGGCTTTGAATTTATCTTTAATATTTTTGGTTGTTTTGTTTTGTACATACTTCTTTCAGTTCATGAACAATTTTTTTTAATGAAAAGATTTACTTTATTTTATGCATACAAGAGCTAGGATGCCGGTATATGTAAGGATTCAGCAGAGACAGAGTGGGGAAATGGAACAGGCAGATAGACTGAAATACACTGCTGAGGGGAACAACAGGTAAGATAAGAGAGGTCTGCTGCACCATTTAGGTCACCTCCGTGGTTGGGGATCAAACTCCTGCTGCAGGGGCTATGGATAGCTTCATAGTGCTGGAACTTAACACCTTGTGCCACAAGGGAGCCCGCCCCATAAACATTGTAAATAAATAATGTACCTTGGGTTGCACTTTCCTCCACTCCTTTGGAATCCTTTCCTTCATTCTCTTAAATTTAATAAAAAACCTTTTCTCAGGGAAAAGCTATTTTCTATAAAAAGGCCACCCTAATTCATCTTAATAAGGATTACTCAGCCTTTCCCAGGTACTGATAGTCCTTATTTTGCCTTATACAAAAGCATCCAAATGCCAGTGTGGTGATGACCAGGGAGTGCCCTTGGCAACCCACAGCTTTTGAACTGGGGTGTGAGTCTTGGTTTGTTTCCTGTCTTTTCTAGTTTTGAAGCAGGTTAGGAGGACTCAACTACTGTGGGTTCTAGTTTTCAGTTCTATAGAAAGAGAAAAATAATATATGGTTGTTATGGAATCATGTATCTAAGATTCTTAGCATAGTGCCATTAGTAGTTTCATTCTTGGCCCATAGTAAAGACAAAAGTTGATCTTGGATATTATTAATAGTAGTTAGGGTAGTTATCCATTCATTCACTCATAAATATTGTGGGATGTCTTAGTCTATTAAACCAAAACACCACAACAGACTAGGTAACTTATAAACAAAAATTAATTCTCACAGTTCTAGAGGCTGAAAGCATGAGATCAGGATTCTGTTGAAAGATCAGATTCTGTTGAAAACCCTCTTTTGGTTGCAGACTACCAATTTCTTGCTGTACTTTATGTGGAGGGAAGGCCAGAATCTCTCTGAAGGCATTAATCATATTCATGAGGCAAATAACTCCTAAAGGCCCCACCTACTAATACCATCATTTTTAGTTGTTAGCACTTGAACATACAAATTTGATGAGGGGTAGATCAGAGGACATAAACATTCAAACCATAGTATAGGGCTAACTTGTCATAGGAGAGACAAGTCACTATGTCAACTGTGTCCCCTCAAACTCCCAAAGTTGAGCCCTAACCCTAATATAGACTGTAGACTGTATTTGAAGATGACAGAAATAATTAAGCTTAAATGAGATCATAAGGGTGGGGACATCATCCAATATGCTTAGTGTCCTTACAAGAGGGTTCTCTTTCTTTCTTCTCTCTGGATGAGGATGCAAGATGGCAGTTTGCAAGTTAAGAAGAGGGTGTTTCCAGACCAGACCAGTTGGCATCCTGATCTAGAACTTTTAGCCTCCAAAATGATGAGAAAGCATATTTAAGCCCCTCTCTGTGACCCATGCATGCCACATAGATAAATATATAAATCTTGTCCTTATGAGAGCTATGAAGAAACATAAAGTTGGGTCAGGGGGTGACAGAATGGTGAGAAAAATACTTTGGATAGGAGAGGCCTTTCTAACAAGGTGAAACAGAAGAAAATGGAGGAAGAGACTTGAGAACATCTTGGGAAAAAGCACTGCAGAAAACAGGAGCAGCCAGGAGAGTATACTCGGCCCTCTTGCAGAACAGCAAGAAGAGAAGGAAGAGGGTGAGAAAGGTGAGGATGCTGGCTAGACCCCAGAGCCACGTAACTTGTGTATGGCCCTTGGAGCATCTGTAATATTTGGCTGGATTTTGTGGCAAATACAGTGTGTTTTAAACCTACAAGTCCAAGACCCAAAGTATCTGTCTTCATTTTCCTTTAGCTGAGCTTAATTTCTATCTTAACATCTCAGCCTGTTCACTGAATGAACTCTGGTCCAGTCAATTCCAGGTCTTCTTGGTCATTTCAGAGTTTTCCTGTCATCTGTAGTTTAAACTCAACCAATTCTGGGGGAAAAAAAAACACTACTTTATTTTACTTCTTTGGTAGCCTTGATGTTCTGGATATTTCAGGAATGGCAGATATTTAGGAAGGAAGGAAGTTGGTCTGGCTGCCTTTCCTCGCTTGCTTGCACAGGCAGGCACTGATTGTATGATCCTTGTGGTCCTCAGGGGTCATGACCTCTCCAGATGGCAGCTGCTGAGGTGCCTGGGTCCTCATCTAGTCCTTGGTCACAACCTGTTAGTGACATTTTGTGCCCTGTTCTTCCTTTTAGTGGAACCCCTTGTTAGCTGGCTTTCTTATCCAGCTCATGTTAGCAGCCCTCTGTGCAGGAAAAGGGACATCTAGTCAAATACAGCTATTCTCTCAGCTGGCAGGAGGCTTAATAGGGCTTCCAAGACCCTCTCTATCCAATGACATCCCTCATTGGTTTGCATGATGGGACATAGAAACAGGTAAGGAGATTGTCACGAGGTCAGCCTCCAGATTTTAGACAGGAAGCTGGCACAAGTCTCTTCTACCTCAGCCAACCATAAACACATATAGGATCCTGGAGTTATACTTAACTAAGAATAGGTGAGATACTATCTTCCTGTTTCAGGAAAGGCAGCCCTCTACCTTATTTTCTTTGCATTCATATCCCACCCCAACTTAGAGAATTTTTATAAAGTTGAGGCAGGTTGGTGAGTAGCAAATCTTCCTTAATTTAACTGTGGATCAAGGTTTTTTTAATTTACAACAAGAACTTTGGGCTACCTTTGTCCTCTAGTCCTGCTCCTCTGAAGCAACAAAAGACTCACACTCAATGACCTGGATGGGAATGATCACAGGGGAAAAAAAAATGATCTCGAGGGGAAAAAACATTGGCTAACATTTCACAATAGCAGCATGTTGCCACATTTGTAACTATTTACACATTCTAAATGTTCTAGGTTAAGAAAAAGCCTAAGAACAAGCATGAAACTGTTTACAAGTACATCTTTGGGGACTTGATCAGGTAATGGATTATACTCATGAGGAGACCAAGACCACACGGCAAATTGAACAGGGAATGTTTTATAAAAAGAATGATTACATGTAACAGGGGATTGACTTTAAAAGGGGAAGGAAACTTTGGCGACTATCACAGGCCTGAGAATACCCAAGAATGGACAAACTTTGAAGGCAGATATCTTCTCTATGGTTGGTTTTCTTCACTGGAGAAGGTGTGGTTGACTTGAAGGCATTGAATGGAGAAACGGTTGATTCTTTGTTCTGGACCAGAGCTGATCTGTACACAGAAGGCCAAGGTTGGTGGGGAGTGACCACAGGAAAGAGCAGGCCAGTATACAGGGGCCATGGAGAGAGGATAGCTGCCTGCAAGATGCTTACAAGACTCGGTGTGCATGCACCAGTGGGCATACCACAGGAAATTGATGGAAGTGAGCTCCACTGTAGATACCTCCCCCAAGCACCTCTGTTAATGTAGAATAGGAAGAGGAATAAGCAAGCAAGCATACCAGACTGGAAGCGATTCCCCTTCCTCCTGCAGCTTCCATCAACACCCTTTATTAACAATGTTTCACATGGTGCCAGTGGCTTTGAAAAAGTGCTCACAGGATCTTATTTCCACAAACATAGTGGCATGAAACCTGAAATCGGAGCTTAAGGGCAATATACTGATAACTGACATAGAGATGAAGAACAGTGTTGATGTGGTCAAACATGGTGTCTAAAAGAACACTTGAGAGACTGTTGAGAATCAAGCATTGTGGCAGGTGCTGATAAAATAACCAAGAATACAGTAAACCAATATCTATGCCCTCTTGAGCCTGCAGATGGGATAGAGACAGGCATAGGTTGCCTGATGGTAAATAATTTAATATAATAAAATGTAAATCATAATTAGTGCTATGATGACCATGAATAGGGGACTATCATAGAGATTAAGGGGACCTCTTCAGCACTGTCAGACGGGGAACACCTCTCCAAAGAGGAGACAAAAATTTCGAGTGACTTTGAAATGCGAAAAAAAAAGATGAATGGGTCTCTTGCCTGTCATTATCTTTGAACTATTTTACAACTCTGTAAATTGTGGGTAATTGATAGCAAATGCAGATGAATATTATCCATGGATATGCAAATGAATTTTTTCCAGAGAAAGTGCAATTGACTTCCCTTCTCACACTTCTATAGAAGAGGCAGTTCTCTGCATGTATTTTTGCAGACAGTAAACAAATTCATTTTTAAAATTCCTGACGGCCCTTTGGAATTTCTTTTTATTCCACTGCAACATCTTCCTGGTTCCCTTCTTAATTAGCAAGTTAAATAACATCTTTGACATGTGTTCATTTTATATTGATATGAGAATCATAATTTATTGTAAGAAATAAATGATCCTTTAATACATTGAAATTCAGTCTCCCAAAGACTCTGTTGGGGGTAGAGACTCAACCAAAAGCTGCAAGCCTAACATTTACATCACATTAAATTGGGCAAACTGATCACACTGTTCCTTCATTATTTGTATATTGATAACACATGCCAAAAACTACCTCTCCAAGATGTGGTCAGGTGAAAACATAGACTTTCATTTTAAAGGCAGACACACTTTTATCAAGGGGACTCATGAAATCAAAGATGATTTTTCTAACATTATTGGCAGTTAAAAGAATATTTAACAGACCTTTTCTCAGATGTTTTTGAGCTCACATCAGGAGTGTGTTCATAGAATCCTAGATTTTAAAATAATATAGAAACCTTAGAAATCATCTCATTCAATTCACTCATTTTATAGGTGAGTTAACCAAGAAAGCAAAGAGGCCTATTTAGTTAATCATATAATTATTATGAGAGTTAACAATAGTCTATATAAAGTACATACCATATAGTAGGTGTTCAGTAAGTCCTAGCTTTTTTTTTTTTTTTTTTTTTTGTAATGCATACAAGAGCTGTTTTGTAGGCCAGAGGTGGTTTGGGGGGAGGTGAGAAGATTCACCAGAGACAGAATAGGAAGCAGAACAGGGAGATTGACTGAAACACACTGCTGAAGGGAGCAGCAGGCCAGACAAGAGAGGTCTGCTATGCCATGTTTCAATCCTGGCTGGGCATGGAACTCATGCAGCAGTGGCTGCAGAGAGCTTCATAGTGCTGTGTCTTAACCCCTTGCACCACCAGGGAGGCCCAAGTCATCACTATTTTTAAATGGTTACAGTTACCCCCAAACAAAAATACATTCAAATAACAAGATGTATGCCATAAAAACCAAGCCTTCAGTCTTGGAGGCATGCAGAATCAATAGTGATGCTCCTAAAATAAATTAGTACTTTTGTGTGTAAATGAAAGTTACACTATACATCCACATACAGCTGTCTGTTAAAAAATGCAACTTTATTGAATGAACAATGGGCACACACAAGTCAACTCTACACATATCAGTGTTCCTCTTGTTCTCTCTCCCTCCCACTGTTTCACTTGGTCCTTGGAAACACTTATGTCTTTAGACACCATCTGTTTACTTTCAAACTGCCTGAAACGAAACATGACACATCGTATTTGTATAAATACAACAGGCCCTGGATTGTGACATTACTCCTCAAAAGACTTGGTTGAATATGCCCCATCCTTTGCAAAGGTGAGGGGACCCTCTGAGTGGTACTAATCCAGGGTTCATCTCCACTACTTAAAATGAAAAAAAAAAGTATTTAATACTTTATATAGATAGCAAAGGGTTTTCATATATATCATTTTAACTGTTTTTAAGGAACCAAAGGCTGCTATACTATGATAACCAAAGTCGGAGTAGGGAAGTCTGTATGTTGGGGCCTGGGGCGTGGGGAGAAGATTAGGTAAGACACTACACTATGCACAGTAAGAAATCTATACACACAATTTTTGTGTGTTTACGGCCTGACTGCTCCAGGTTAATTTTCCAGCCCAAGGAGACACCTCTGGAGGAGTGTGGGAGCCAGTGCTATCTGAAGACCACTCAGGCACGCTGGAGGCCAGTGCCCAGGAGGGCGATAAGGAGCTTGCGGGGTTGGACATCACAAGCTCCTGGCAGCCGTAAAGGCTTATTTACTGCTGAACTCTGTTCAGCTCGCTATGAAAAGCCAGCTGGAAAAGAAATGTTAGGCGATTTCCTGAGGATGTTAACCGCCCATCTTCCAGATTGCCAGGTGTCTGATTAAAGTGCACCTTCACGATTCAATTCCTGCCTCTACTTTATGGCATTTGGTAGTGACAGGTGGCCCAAACTCAGGTCTTCCGGTTACATATCCAGACACACTGGATCATTAGATGATTGATTTTACACTACTGCTGAATTCTTTTTCTAAGACACTGTCATAAAGTATCACAAAATAGGGGTGGTGGATTAGCACAACAGGAATTTACTGCCTGCCAGTTCCAGGAGCCAGAAGTCTGAAAATAAACCGGTGGTGGGCCCATGTTCCTTCCTAAGGCACTGTATGTGTCTCTGAATTCTCCCTTTTGTTAAGGCCTTCTGTCATATTGGATTAGGGCCCCTCATGTTAACCTGACCATTTGCAAAGACAAATTTCCCAAAAAGGTCTCATTCACAGGTAGCGGGGTTATATGAATTTTAGTGCCACTCAATACAACCTGTAATAAAAGCCTTATCTTTCCTCCTTTTAACGTTGCTAAAAAGTGGTGACAAAGACACTCACTCACCCATTCATTGAAAAAACCATGAATACACGTTGGCTGGCACCGTACTGGATATTAACGATGCCAAAAACCCAACTGGATAGAGACCCTGTCTTTGAGAAGTTTAGGAATGTTTAGCACCAGGTCTGTCAATTACTCCCCCTCTCCTCACCCCCCCTACCCCCCCAGCAAGTTCAAGGGTACCACTTCAAGGACCAGATTAATATAGGGGCACCACAGGGTCCCTGTGGACAAAGGTAGAGTGAAGCACATGGTATGGGCTTCAAGACGATGTTGACCCCGCGTTTCTTCCACTTCCACCCCTCTGGGCCCCATACGGCGCCAGTACAAGGCGACTGTCTGAGAACTCTCTTCAGTCTTCGGGCCAAGCGGACCCCCGCCTCCCATCCCCGGGCGGAATCCCCGAGCGCGCTCCCGACCACCGGCCCCGCCCTGTGGGACGCAGTGAGCGCGTCCGCGCGCCTTCCCGAGCAGAGCGCGCGCTCGCGAGCTTCCCGCAGCCCCGTGCTCATCCGGGTCTCAGCAGGTCTCAGCCAATAGTGGCCATTCACGGCCCCCGGGGGCGGGGCTAAGCCTTCCCTCACGTGGGGCCTGCGGTCATCGTGGGCGCTTCTAGGCCACGGGGACCAGGAAGGGGCCGATGCGGAGGGCTCAGGGCTTGGGCGAGGACCGAAGATTTTGCGGTCCAGCGGCTGCCGCCCCTTGGCAGCGACCGGAGCCCCGGCAGACTCCCGGGTCAGAGCCTCCGTAGTAAACACACTTCAGAAACGTGAGGTGCCGGTGGTCACGTGGGGAGCGCGTCCCCCAATGAGGAGCCGGGGGTGGGGCCCAGGCCGCTGACGCGGCGGTGGCGGCGGAGTCACCCGGGCAGCCTCGGGACCGGTCCCCGGCCGGCAACGGTCCAGCGGCCTCGACCACAGCCTCCGGGCTCCGTGCTGCGCCCTCGCTCTTGCCCCCGGGCCGGGAGGCAGCGTGACCGCCCGCGGCTGCGTCCTCTCAGCCCTCTGGGCGTCTGGCCTCGGCCAGGCGGCTTTCTCTGCCGGGGCCGCCTCGGTGGGGCGAGGTTTCCGTGACGAACCTCCTGGGGCTGCCGGTGCCGGCTCGGGCCGTCGTGGCGGCTCGAGCACTGGGCGCCTGTTCACCCTGCGGGGGTCCGAGGCCCTCGAAGTTATGTGTCTGGTCCCGGCGGCGGCGGTGGCGGGCTCCGGCTCCTGAAGGGCGTCACACCCGCTCTCCTCGGACTGAGCAACCTCCATTCATCTTCCTGCCGCGCCTCCGGCGCCCGCAGCTCTGGTCCCCTCCGCAGACTCCTGTTTCCTGGGCCCCTTCTGCCGCCCTGCCCTCACTCCTGGCGGGCGGAGATTCCCCTGGAAGCGGAGGTGTCGGTTATGAGCCGGATCCGCCTGCCTTAAATTTCTCAGTGGAGGGACTCCGGGGGGACCCGCCGCCCGCCGCGCCCCCGGGATGGGGGTGAACGCCGTGCACTGGTTCCGAAAGGGGCTGAGGCTTCACGACAACCCGGCCCTGAGGGAGTGCATTCAGGGCGCCGACACCATCCGCTGCGTCTACATCCTTGACCCTTGGTTCGCGGGCTCCTCCAACGTGGGCATCAACAGGTGGCGGTGAGTCAAAGTCCCGTGGGAAATAGATTTCGGTCTTGAATGAATCAGGGCTTTACATGCATCCGGCCAAGTCCGAGAGCTGAAGCCGGGGATCTCCTTGCTTAGGATGCTGTTTCGGAATCGGGGGTGCATTGAGTATTGTGTAGAGTGGTCCTGATTGTTCTCTGCCCGAGAGTGCAGGCAGCCTGAGCCGAACTTCTATTTTGTGTCAATTACTTGTCAGCGTTAATCGGAACTCTTCCCCTGGATTCCTGGACAACTCTTAGTGGTAGAGTTAAGGAAACAACATCCTCCCCGTCCTAGTGGCCTGTCAACTGGTCTTTGGCCTCTCTCTGGCTTTGGAAAGGATTGTTGTTTTGAGTGTTTCCTTTGTGTGTGCCTAGGTCACTTATGCATGGAGAAAATCATTCATTCGGTACAGTCGCCACCAAATCCAGTTTTCTTCCACCTTGAGGTTGCGTTAGGAAAAGCAAGGAAAACAAGATAATCTGATTTCTCTTTGCCCAGCACTTCCTCTCAACTCCTCCTTGTGGTTGACTAGACAAAGCACAGTTTTTCTTTCTAGGCAAAGTGTAATCCTTCTGGGAATCAGAGCAGAGTTTGAAATCTTAGAGAAGCACTATGATCTTTTCCTGAAATACCTGGCTAGCTGATTGTCAGGACTCTTGGTGGAAATGAAGCAGTCTTTCAATAATCAAATTATTGACTACCTGTTGTATTTAAACACCAGGGTATAAGAGCAAATGAAACCTACAAAAGTTCTTGTCTTCAGGGGGCAGATGTTTCATAAAGTAAAATATGGTATTGGATGGTGATAAATGTGTGGAGAAACATGGAGCAGAGAAAGGGGGTAGGAACAGAGTTGTAATTTAAAATTTGTTGACCCAGAAAAAGTCAGAGAAGATAGCAGTTGATAAGGGAATGAAGGGGGTGATGGTTTGCATTCCAGGCAGAGGGAACAGTAAGGGAAAAGTAAGGTGGAAATGTGCTTAATAGTTGGAAGAAACAAATGTGACTGGAGCAGAATAAATAAGAGGAAAAATAGGTGATAATATCAGAGATGTAGTAATAAGGCCAGACTGAATGGAGCTTTATAGGCAGTTGTCAGATTTGGACTTTTACTTAGAAGAATTAATTGCAGGATTATGAATAGAGAAGTGATGTGATCTGACTTAACTTTGGAAAAAAATTCTTTGTGTGGTTCTGAAATAGACTGAATTGGGGGTGGGGGTAAGATAGACAAGAAGCAGGAGATCCAGGTAGAAGGTTATTCTGCTGAGAAATAATTATGGCTTGTACACCAGTGATAGTAGTGGACTTGGAAAAACGTAGTTAGATGCTGAGTATATTTTGAAGGCAGAATGCACAGTATTTGTTGGCAGATTGGACATGTGGTGTGAGAGAAAGAGAATGATTTCAAAATTCTTGACTACAGAAACAAGAAGGATGAAGCTGCACTTTGCTAAGAAAGTAGAAGCCAGCCAGAGAAGCCTTTGGTAAGGTGATTGGTGTTCTCTTTTGCACTTAGTTAAGTTTGGTATGTTTGTTACTCGTTCATGTGGAGATAGTTGAATATATTTGGAAATCTGGACAAGAGACGTAAATTGGAGAGCCCTCAGTTTATAGATAATGTTGAAAGCCATTTATTTATTCAGCCATTCATTGAACAAATCTTTGCTATGCACCTGCCACTATTTTAAGTGGTAGAGTCAGAATCAGTAGAATAGCCAAAAAATCCCTGCTCTGCTAAAGCTGCATTTTAGTGGTGCCATGAATATAAGTAAATATGAGTAAAGTGATGGTAATAGAAAAGAGAGGAGTCAAGGACTGATTAATAGCTTATACTTTAGTAATTTTTCATAAGATTGCTAGGTGGCTTAAATTAGTTAACAAATGTAAAGTGCTTAAAACAATGATAGTAGTACTTATTTGCTATTAAATTGAAAACCCTACATAAATAATATCTAATTAAATGCCTGTAGTAAATTTTTTTAGAGCCGTTTATAAGTTTATAGTATTCTCTTCTAAAGCCATTTATAAGTTTACACCTTATAAATAGTTACCCTTTAGCTCTAACAGGTAAGGTTTGTGAAGTTTCCCTTTGTACACCTGGCCACTCATATTGTTCACATAATCACTGAAACAAACTGGTAGGCACAAGAAGAATAGACCTGTTTTCCTTTTTAGAAAGTTTTAACCACAAATACTGCTCTTTCTGAAGGATGGGTAGAGGTGTAAACAATGACTAGAGATGAACTGTTTTTCTTCCATTGAAGACTATGTTAGGAGAAGGCAGGGTCTGTTTGCACAGCAAAAAAATTCCTGTTTTTCATATAGTAGTAGTTCAGCAACTGTTTACTGAATGAAGTGACATTCAGGAGTCAATAACTTTAATAACCTCTCCAAATTTCCTTATTAAAGTAAGAAAATATGCATCCTCGTCTAGGCATTCAGGCTATCTTGTGGGGATGTATGTGTGGTTTGTTTGTGTCATTTTCTCCAATGAACAGTACTTACTAGATTTTTAGATTTAATAGAGAAATAAGTTTTAAAACATTATTCTACCTAATTAGTAAATTAACAAAACTACCTTTTGATATTGCCAACATTTTACTTTAAAAGGATGCTTAACATAAAAAAAAAAAAGTTTGAAGAACTTGTTGCAAAATAAAGGATAGTTCTTTGACAGAAACATACTAACCTTAATAAAAATTTGCTGTTTCATTTGACTCAGACCAGCGAAAATCTTATCTTGAATTTATAACCTTTGAGTTGAATGTTCTGAAATATTTCTGTTCCATCCTTCACTTATTCCATTAAAACTTCAGCACACAAAACTTATATATGAATGTTCATAGAGTTATTATTATTATTATTATATCCAAACGGTGGAAATAATCCAAGTATCCATGTACTGAGGAATGGCTAAACAAAACGTGGTATAGCCATTGAGGTGGAATATTATTCTGTCATGAAAAGGTAGAAAGTACTGATTCACATAAAAGCATACCCTTTAAAACACTTTTCTAAGTAAAAAAGGCAGTTATAGAACCCCGCATATTATATGATTCTATTTATATGAAATATCCAAAATAGGTAAATATGTAGAGATTAGTGTCTTCTTAGGACTGAGTTTTTGGGGAATCAAAGTGGTAGTTAAGGAACATAATAGCATTTCTTTTTGTGGTGATGAAATGTTCTTGGTGATAGTTATACATTTCAATTAATATACGAAAAATCATTGAATGTCGCATGTAAAATCTCAAGACTCAGATGCTATCTTTTCATAAACCTTCTTTTTTCACCTTGTCTTCATTAATTTACAGTTTTGTGAACTCATACCACTTTTTGATAATGCTTCTTACATCATACTTAATATATGCTGCTTCCTTTGTAAATATCAATATGGCCCTCAGATATTTATTTTTCCTCTTTTTTGGCATACTGCACTTACACTTACTTTTCCTGAAATGAAGGAATACTGTTTCATACAATCAAAAATTTATTTTGCATTTTTGTGGCAGGCACTTTTCTTGGTTCTGTGGATACATTTACTAAAATAGAACAAGTATCTGCTGTTGAGGAGTTTCTGGTTTGGGAAACAGACAAAAAAAAATGTTATATATCTAGTAGTGGTAAGTTTAATGGAGAGAAATGAAATTGAATGTGAGAACAGAGACCTAAAGGAAGGAAAGAAATAGACTCTCCAGATATTTGAAGTAAAAGTCACGGTATATTCCACACAGTATCCAGCATAGTATCTTGTACGAAGTAGGCATTTAGATAATTTCCTTTGTAAGTTTGAGGTTTAGAAATGGAGCAATTAATTTAACTTAGATGCTGATGTGTATTTTAAACTCTTAATTTAGAAAAGTAAATTAAGTAATGAACAGATTATTTTTTAATTTTTAAACTTACACAGTTGATCCCATGGTGTGTAGATCTAGTAGCTTAACTTTAGCAGCCAAATTTATAAGTATACCTACATCTCTACCTACTATATGGTTTAGTGGGAGAGACACTGCTGCCCCTGTTCTGAACTAACCTCTTAATCTGTTCCCCATTTAAAAACTTCATATTTTTTCAAATTTGAGGTGTAAGTGACAAAAAGTTGTCTATGTTTAAGGTTTACATGTATGTATCACATGTTGCGTTGACAAACTGTGTTGATTGTCCCTTCTCACCGTTTTTTTAACCTCATCCTTAGTTGTTTTCAGTTAACACAAATATACTTAAAAAACTTGGCTAAAAACAAAAAATAAGACCTACCCTACTTAGACTGTGTTCCTCTCCTGCAACTGTTTCTCAGTTCCTTCAGAGCCAGATTTCATGAACAAGATGTCTTATGCCGGCTTTTTATCTCCTGCTAGAACTATTAGTGTTCATGTCATGCTTATTTTTTTCTCTTCAGTCCTTAAATGGCCACTAGGCCTGCGGTTTTCACTCTCTTTTCATTTTATGTCTTTTAGTACACACCTGAAGAGGTGTGAATCTACCTCTAAATCATGTAGTGTTGTAAACCAACAATACTGCACTAAGAAATAATACAATAAAAAAATAGTTATCATCTAAATACCCAGAATTCCCAAATCAGTATCTTCAGCCCAGATCTCTTTCCTAACTGCCCAGATTTATATGTCCACTGTATATTGATCCCCTAATATTCATCTGCTCATTTGTATGTATTTTATGACCTTAATCTCAGCTTGTTCAAAATAATGTTCATCTTCTCCTGTGCCTATCTCTCAAAACCAAAAAACCCAAACTGATTTTTGTATTTTTATACACAATATCACTTGCCCAGTTGCTCAAACAATTTACAAATTGGATTGTTAATTATGTATGCATTTATTCAACAACTATTTGAGTCCCACTGTGTGCCTGTCATTGCCAGTTTCTGGGGGTAACATGGTAGCCAACAGGTAATTTCTCTGTCCTCAGAGATTTTACAGTATAGAGATGGATTTATTAAAAAATTAAATCATAGAAATATATTATTCTATCTCCACTTCTCCATTGCCACTTTAGCATAGGCTATTATATTTTTTGCCTAAATTACTTGAGTAGTTTACAAATATTTGTTCTCCCTTGCCCTTCTCTAATTCATTCCCTTCACAGCAACCAGAGTGATCTTTTGTGATTGAAGATCTGATCCTGTCATTTACTCTTTAAAATCCTTCAGTGACATTTCCTCACTCGTAGGTTAAAGTTCAAAATGCCACAAGCATGGTTTTTAAAATTCTTGTGTAATCTGACCGTCTACTTCCCCTCTCCCCCCCACCCCACTTGGGAACTGCTTTGTTGAGAGATTTGTGCTCAACCTTGAGTTATGAGATGGATCTTACAGACACTGGTGGGAAAGTAACTCCAGTTAAAGGGGGAAAAAATCTAGATAAGAAGTAACGTCAGGAAAAGCACAGTATGATACTGGTGAGGAGACTGATGATGGTGCAGAAAAAAACAGGAGATGTTCAGTATGCTCTTGTGGTTTAGTGCTCTAGTTGGTTGCCTGACTCAAAGAGGCTCAAGCAAAAAGAGAGTTTATTGCTGCTGTAACGGAACAATCCAAGCTAAATTAATTTCAAATATGGGTTGATGCTAGGGATCAGGATGTCTCCAAGTTTCTTTCTTTAAGTCTCCAAAGTTCACTTATTCTGTGTTGGCATCTCAGAGAGGCTGTCCTCTGCTGGTAAAATACAGCAATAACAATAGCAGTTACAGCAGTGAAAAGCAAATGCCTTGCCCCAGAAGTCTCAGTAAGAGACACACTTAAGTGAATCTGTTGGAGGGCAGTTTTTATTTTCATTTATTTATTTATTTGTTCCTCATTACAACACAAACCAGTATTTGTACTTTTTTTAAATCTTAATTAAAATTATTTCATATATATGTTTACATTATTATTCATTTTCATACAATGTGTGCTTTTTCATCTCTCGGTTATAGTCCCCACCACCAATTCACCCATGTACCATCACCATAGTCTTTTAAGAATTAGTCTGCTGCCATTTTCACTTTTTTTTTTTCTGAGGGTAGTATATTATTTCTTTTTGTCTAATTTTAAATCTTTTCTCTGACATGTTTTTCAGTTTTTCAAAATGACTAGGTGGGTATTTTTACATTTATTCTTCTTGGCTTTGTAAGGCTTCTTGAGTCTGAGTTGGCACCTTTTATCAGTTCTGAAATGTTTTTTAGCTGTCAGTTTTTCAAATGTTGACCCGAACTCATTTTTCTTTTCTTCCTTTGGAACGCCATTGTCCAAGTGATGGATTTTCACTACATTCTTCATCTCTGCCACCTCCATTTTGTCTATCTATCACTGTTAAATAAAATTTCTTTATATCAGGTTTCTACTCTCGATATACCTATAATACTGTGTTTTATGCTTTTGTGTTTTGCTGTTATGTCTGTATGGATGTTTTCTACCATCCTGACCTCTTAAGTATTGCTTTTAACATCTTCAAAATGGGCTTTTAACATCTTCAAAATGGATATACTTCTTCTGGACTGTGCATTTGATGTTAGGTCTGCATGAATGTTTTTCTACCAGTATGGTTTTCTTCCCTATGAAATTTCCTTCAGGTCTCTGCCCAAATACTCCTATGTTTTTTTTTTGTATAGTTATTTTCTTTGGTTCTTTTTCCAACATGTCATTTTTTTATTCCCTAAACTTTTTGATTTTTTTTTTTGCTTGCTTGCTTTTAAAAAATATTTTTAATGTAAACATATCTGTTTACACTACATTAGCTCTGCTTTTATAATGCATACAGACTAGACTGTTTCTGATACTTCCATATTAACTGTTTTGGTTCAAGACATCACCAAGAATATTGTTGTAATTTCATTTTAGGTTGCTCTGGTCTCCCCTTCAGCCTATTGTAATTATTATAATTAAGGTCAGTCCTCTCTTGGCTTACATCTCAAAGTAAAGGCAGCATCCTTATAGTTTATAAGATATCATGTGAACTAGAACTTGAGAACTTTCTAGCCTACTCTCTACTTGTCTGCCTTTCACATTCTGGGTTGTAGCCATCCTGACCCTTTACGTATTATTTATAAAATGTTTAAAATGGATATACTTCTGGATTGTGTATGTTATGGGACATAGCTTTTATGTCTATATGAATGTCTTTCTACCAGTGTGGTTTTCTCCCCTACTTTCCTTTTGGTCTCCGCCCAAATGTTCCTTTATCACTAAGAATTTTCCAAATACTCACACATAAAATAGCTATCTCCATTACCTTATTTTCTAAAATCCATATTCTCTGTTTAGCTGTCTTACCTTTTTTTTTTTTAAGATTTATTTATTT
>NW_004567105.1:8215734-8229714 GCF_000260355.1 Condylura cristata
GCTTTAGCTTTAGTCGCTTTAGTGCTGTGCTTTCACCCGCTGCACCACCAGGGAGGGGCCTAGCTTTGTCTTACTTTTACCATTTGACCGATTACTTTTTTAAATATTTTTATTAAAAAATATATTTTTATATAAATATGTTTTATATAATATATATTTTTATATATTATTCTTTTGCCACCTCTCTCCTATTAGAATGTAAATTGCACAGTTGTAGGAATGTCTTTTAAAAATGAGTCACAGCTATATCCCTTTCATGTAACACAGTTCCTACTACATAAATAGTATATTGCAATAAATATTTGCAATATACATTGTATTCAAATACTGTGGTTCATCTTTACCTTTGTAGAGTACCCCTTGCCTCCCCACTTTGGAATTCTTACTTGATTATATTTGGAAAATTCTTTGGCACATTTATGATAACTGTGACTACTGTTACAGAGCAGAAAGTTAAAGTGGTAAAGCAGAAGACTCAGAATAATTTTCAACATTTTGGGGTACTTGTTTTCCAAATAGCATTTTTTTGTTGTTCTTTGACTATAGAAAACCATTATGAGTAGCTCCCTAAGACAGTTAGCATCACAGATACTTAACAGATTTAACAAAATTCATTGTTCACTCTTTAAAGCCCCCAGATAAATCTCCTATCTTATTTTGCCTGTCCTTTGAGTCACAAAGCAGCACTCTCTAAAAATAGAAAAAGATTGCTAGGAGACCAAGATCACAAATACCTCTGTGAGATTTGTGAAATAAGGGTGGTATGACTTACATACACTTGTATTAGCTTAATTCAATTCCAGAAGATATTTGATGCTTCTATTAAAGATCATCTTAAATTGCTACCACAGGGTAAATTGCTGTGATGGTAAATGACCTGTACTCAAACACCATCTTTAGGATACTTTATGGCCTTCTTTTGATGGAATTGGCTGTTTGTTTCCTTAATGCCATTACCTTTAATAACAGTTTACTAGGTAAAATAATAGCTTATTTTTATACCTTTTGTCACTAAATTTGGAAAAACTTATTTTTGTAATTTAAGAAAATGCCCGAATGTTGATTTACAGAATGAACTAATGAATGAAAGTGTCTCAGATACGCTTTTTTAAATTTTACTAGTCCGTTTACTATAAAAAAAAAAAAAGCATGAATGTGATAGGACCATTAAGAGAGTAGAAGTGAATACAGGCCTAAATGTTATGGTTTTTGTCTCATATCAGAATTTTTTCATGAAATTACATGATATTTTTGGTCTACTACAAACCAAAACAAACTGTTCCTGACCCTCCCTTTCAAATCTCTCCTCCCCTCTCCCCTACCTTTCCCTCCCTTCTCCTCTCCTCTCAAATTAAAGCCTCTATCTTATTAGTTGTTCTTTTCATTGGATGTTCTTCTTTCTTGCATTTTTCTCTTTTTCTCTAGAACCCACACTCATTGACCCTTTAGATCTCTTCATCAAATGACTGTCTTTCCCTTCCATGCTACTCTTGCTTTTCTTCCCAGTACTCTCCATCCCTCTTTCCTAATTGACATCCAGATGGAATCCCTGCCCTCTCTTAAACTGATTACTTTTTTCTTCCAAAAACTAGTCTGTCCATATCATCTTTCCAAAGCTTATCTTACAATGGCCTGTCCTTTCTGCCAACCTTTTTTCTCCCTTATTCTGTCTCTCTCGTCCCTCTTTGGTGCCATCTACTTTCCAAATTCTTCTTGCCAGTTTCCCTTCCTTTTTGTTCTTTCTGTCCAGACATCCTACTTTCTCCAGCTTCTCTTTTTGTTTTTCTATTTTCTTTGACTAAATATGTATTCTTGCATTTGCTCCTTCTTTGTATCTCCTTCTCTCCCTATCTTGAGTCCACTCCTTTTTCCTTATCTCCTCACTTCTTTATTTCTCTTCTACAGATATTTTTTTTTATTGCATCCATCTGTCCTTTCATCCATACATTCAGTTTATGGTATTAATACAATTTATACAACAAACCCCAAATTTATATCTTAACTATGAAGATAGTTTCCTTGAATTCTAGAGTTACATACATCATTTAATACTTAGCATGTCCACTTAGGTATCTAATAGACACCTGAAGTAAGTGCATAAAATTGAAACCTGAGCATGTAAGCTTCTGGAAATGACTATTATGGTTGTCTTAGACCAACTTAACTGCTAACACCCCTAGAAAAGCTGAAGAAGAATTTTAATTTTTTTAAGTTATTAGGAAGTTACAAAGACAGTAGGACTTGATGGAAATAAGATTTAGAAAAAGAAAACTTAAGAGAATGGAACCCGACATTTGATACTGCTTTTTCCTTAATACCAGAAGTCAATTCTAAAAATTAAAATGGTGACTAAGAAGTTGTGTTGAAATCACAAAGCCACAGATAGAAGCAGCTGGAGTGGAAGTCACCACTTATAGGATAGCTTCCTGGAGTCATATTAAATGCAGTATGAGCAAGATAAAAACTTTTTGTCAAGTCCCTGATTTGGGGGCTATTATCCAGTATAAGCCTAGCCCATTCTGAACAAATAGGTGACACTTTTCACATGAGTAATTCGAAGTTTGGAATCATCATTAACAGACTGGAGAAGGAGAAGGTGAAGGTTAAGGTTTGAGGGGCTTCCAACAGAAGATGTTGAATAGGCAGTAGGTCAAAAAATCCTTGATGAGCAATCTTTGGACAGTTATATCCCCCTCCACTCTCCTCTGCTCTTTTGGTTTTCTCCTTAGAAGTTATCACTTCTAAAATAGAGTATAATGGTTCAAGTGCTTATAATCTAAAGTCAAGCTGATGAGTTTAAAATCTGACATTGCCACTTTATTTTTTGTGTGTCCTTCATAGAATTATATAAACTCTATATGCCTCAATCTCCTCCACTGGAAGTGAGAGAAGTACAAAGGGTTGCTGTGTGGAGGCACAGACTGAACGTAGAATAGTGTCCTATGCAGACTTTATCAGTGTTTGCAGCTGTCAATGTCGTTGTCATCTGGCATGCAAACTTCTTTCTTGACATGAAATGCTTAAAGTTGTTCTCTCCTTTTACCTGAGACAGTAACAATCTCAGGAGCATCTCAGATTGTATTATATAACTGTCACTTTTTGACAGATTGTATTATATAACTGTCACTTTTTGCAGTAATGTCAATTTGAGAAAGATTTTGACCACTGACCAAACCTTAAACAGATCTGAATAATTTCATATGCTGACTCATAGATGAGAAATAATAGTCATTTTCAGCAGCATTACTTGTCTTTTTTCACAGATGAAAATTGAAATTTTATCTTTCTTTTCAGATTTATTGAAACATAATTGACATCTTTAATTGACATAACAGTCTTTTTCTGAAGGAGAGAAATTTCAAGTAGGAAACATTTCCACATATATTTGGGACAGCATGCTTTTGAACACATGGTAGACAGATTTTATTTAGTTATATGTAAATCCTTTAAAACCTAAAAGTACATCCTGCCTTTGATTTTGATCTAACCTGATAAGAGTCACAATGCAGTGGTTTCTATAATTAGACAAGGAGTAATAAGAGTTCCAGATTATAAATAACTTTGTGTGGTTTTTGAGGTCAGAGAGGCATAAATTACTAAGATTATATTGATGTAAATTGATTCTAGAAGGTAAGTGATTTAAACCTTTAAAATTGTACTCTAAAAATTATTCTTTGCATTTCTTTTTTAAAAGTATTGATAGTATTTATGCTCACATCATCTGTAAATAACCATGCTTTTATTTCTCCATTCCCTATCTTTACACCTTTCTCTCTTATTCCAGTACTACATTCTTGCTATTAGGTGAGACCTGCTAGTACCAGCTAGAATAGAAGTGGTGATAATAGATATCTGTCTCTTCCCATTCCTAAAGAAATGCTTAAATACAATGTTTTCGGTAAGTCTTTTTGTGGATGCCCTTTTTCATGTTAAGAAAGTTACCTTTCTGTATAAGAAAGGTAAGGCTAAAATAGATGTTGAGACTAAAATAGATATTGAACTTCAGTGGCTGTTCTTTCTGTATCTGTTCAGTTGGTGAAATGATTTTTCTTCTTTGTTCTATGAATGCGGTTGATCACATTAATCAGTTTTTTAAATTAAAGTATTTTAATACAGTTCAGATCTGCATGTCTGCTTCATTTCAGCTCCTTTACTGCCAAATCTAGAGGCAAGGACTGCTTCAGTTTCTTTGCCTATTCTCTGTGGTGACCAAAGTATCTTATGCATCAGACTATAAACTTCATATTATCCTTGTTTTTCTTGATCTTAAATTTGGCATCTTTTCACATGACTGTGAGCAGAAAGGCTGTCTTTTCTCAGTTTTGCTAGGCCACAGTTGGGAGGCTTGTGGGTCAATCATCCATTGGCACAGCAAGTAGTTACAATAATTCTTAAATAGCAGACTAATCATTACTCTGAGAGTAAGGCCAACTTTATCATGGCTGTGTGTGTGTGTGTGTAATCACAAATATATACATACACATAGTGAGTGAGGTTTGCTTCTGATTTTCCTTTTGTACTGTCTTTATCTAATTTTGATATTAAGGAAAATCTAATTTCATAAAATAAATTGAGGAATGTTTCTTATCTTTCCTCTGTTTGATATTAAGAATTAGAATTAATCTATTCCTTGAACATTTGGTAGAATTAATCTGTAAGGCTGATTGGCTCATTTTCCTCATAAAATTTTAAACTATTAATTTTGTATCTTTAATGCTTGTAGCACCATTCTTGTTGTTTTTCTGCTCTTGAGTTAGTTTTGGTAGGTTTTCAATTTCTTCTGGTGTGAGTTTTGGTAAGGAATCTATCCCTCATCTGAGTTCCCAAATTAATTTGCCTAAATTGTTTATGCATTGTTTCTGATTAATTCCTGTCATTTGTTTTATATATGTATGTATAGGTGTGTGTGTGTGTGTGTGTGTGTGTGTGTATTATATAACTTGCATGATGGACAAGTGAGCAAAACCTAGTCCCAGTCTTTAAGGAGTTTCAGTCCAGAGGTCTCTGATCTTCAGCTATTAAATTCATATGAATACTGCAAGTACTGTCTTAGTATTACCACACCTTTAAAATTTTTGCCTAAAAATCTCCCCATCTCAAAAAAACAGAAAAAAATTCAGAAGTGATTTCCTTA
Source organism: Condylura cristata (assembly GCF_000260355.1). Taxonomy (NCBI): domain Eukaryota; kingdom Metazoa; phylum Chordata; class Mammalia; order Eulipotyphla; family Talpidae; genus Condylura; species Condylura cristata. Next base: position 8,220,869 of record NW_004567105.1, read on the forward strand.
TACTTATTTCTCAAAGCACATGAATACTGTGTTTTTTTTTACACTGTCTGTTGTATACCAGAGCATGCATAACTATATGCATGTACACCATGTACATTTTCAAGTTGCTTTTGTAGATGAGTTTTGGAATCTCATCACATTTATCTTGTATCCCTCAAATGAATAAATGAAATTGTGTGGCTAATGGACAGTACCATTTCTTAGAAGGTGTTTTAGGAATTTGTGACATAATTTTTGGTCATCACGGGTTTGAGGGTGCTAGTGGAATTAGTGAGGAAATATGTAACATTTAGATTTAAAATACACTTCTTTTAGGCTCTCCCTGGTGGCGCAGCAGGTTAAAGCACAGCACTAAGAAGCTAAAGCCACTTCCGCATGAGTTCAATCCCCGCCTGCCCCAGAAGTGACCACATGGCGTGACAGACCTCTCCTGACCCGCCCCCTCCCCGCTGCTCCCCTCAGCAGTGTACTTCGTCTATCTGCCTGTTCTGCTTCCCACTCTGTCTCTGGTGAAGCCTCTCGCCGCCCCTGAGCCTCTGGCCTGTACCCCAGTTCTGTATGCACAAATAAATAAATCTTAAAAAAAAAAATACACTTCTTTTAAAAATACAAAATAATTTTTATTTTCTCCTGTATGTTGAAGCAGTGTATTATTTAAAGTTGTACATGTGTGCACACTGTGTGCATACATATGTGCATGTGTGTGCATGTTCAATGTGTCTATGTGCTTGTGTGTGTGTACATATGTATGAGGATAGGTTATGTTACTTATGAATTTCATTTCAGAATTTATAGGAAGGCATTGTAAAGCATCTGTTATAAAAGGTAGTCACCTTCAGGGAAAATGTGTATCACAAATATTTAATGTTTGAGATGAAAACACTATAAAACATTAAAAATCAGAAGAAAAATACATGTAAAACTTTATTCAATTTATAAACAAATTTGCTGTAGTTTTAAAAATTTAAAGAGCCCATGGACTTAGTTAATGACTGAGACTCTCCATTTCTTTTCATTATTAAAGTTATTATATCTAGAACTTTTAATTTTTCAAAATTTAACTCTGGTGTTTCATGCAGAGGATATAGAAAATATTTTGTATATGGCTTTAATTACTTTAATGTTTATACTTTAAATCTAAATCAGTTTTCTAGGGTCAGTAATGAATTGTTTTGCTTTGGATGTGATAAGTAGTTTTCATCATTGTGCACATATTTTATAAACTAAAGCACAGAATCAGATGGTTTTATTCTGCACTTTTTGGATACATGTTAATTGATGATATCTTATTTTCAGGATCAGTAGGATTATGTTATATCTTACCGGTGCCTTTTTAAAGCTTATTTTATAGACAACTAGAAATTGTATTTATCTACAGGCTGTTCTCCATGGGCTGGAAAGTAGGTCATTGTGACTGGGAGTACACACAAACGCCTGCTGGTTGCTATAGCAATGACCTACTTAAAGAAACTATTTCTGTTGACTCACGTTGAAATCATCATTTGGAAGCTCACTACATATCATTTTTTTCTAATAGCAATAAGGTAGTGATCCCTGGAGGGGAAAAAATTTCTTAAAATGTTTAAAGTGATGAAATATATTTCCTCACTTGACATCTCTTTAATTTTGAAGTGGTGTAATTAGTATTGTAAGTCAATATCATGAGCACTGTGCTTTGTAAGCAAAACAGTTATACAAAGGGATATAACGAGTTTTACTATCATTTAGCCTTTTTAAAACCAACCTGTTCCTTATGGTTAATGTTATTATTTAAATGAGCCTTCAAGTGGTGAATAGTTTCAAGAAAACTATATAAATGCCAAATTGGAGACAATCTGAAAATATGTTCCTGTTCACAGTATACCCTATTTAATTTCAATGTGTTAAATTAAAACATCCCATTCCATATTCAATGCCTGTTCTAAACCATGTGCATTTGTAATTTAAAAAGATGAATTGGTGTGTTCTCAGGAATGCATCAAATCTGAACTCAGATCTCTTTTCAGTTAAGGGTAAAAGATGAAAGGTTAAGCTTTGTATAGCAGACTTTCAAGTAACATTTTTTAAGCACTAAAAAGAAATTTTAATTGTTAATGAATCAGTATTTAGAACCTGGGGTATTGGAGGTTTGATTTTATGGTATTATCAAGGTAAGATTATATGCCTAGAGTATAGTTGATCAGGGTCTTAATTTTACTGTACCTTTTGCATGTAAGTTTGCTTGCTTGCTCTCTCCCTCCCCTCCTATTTTTCTCCCTCCCACTGTGTGTGTGTGTGTCTGTGTGTGTGTGAACATTGTATTCATATCTGCTTTGTCACTAGAAATATTTTCTTCATTGACTCAAAGTCACATTTGAGGAAGTTATGAGTTAATAAAGCTGATTTTTATATAGGTGTAGCTATCTACTGTATTTCATTGTCTTTTTGTTTTCATTTACATATAGAAATACATATTGCTATTTTCAGAAGCACAGATTATTCCCAAAGGAAGGTAATTATATGAATATCTGTTTAATATCTATGAATATCCACCAAATGTTAATGTTTCTATGAGGTAATTTCCCAGTCCTTTCAACAGTGGTATAAGACAGCCCTAATAAGTCACGTTCTCCTATTTTTAATATTTTCAGTGAAATTATGTAAGACACACAATGAAATTTATTGTCAGATGTAGAAACCAAAACACAAGAAAATTGTGGTTGGTAATAAGACAGGGATATTTAGTTTGAAATCCATCAAGAGGTGGGGATGCTATCTATCTATATTTGTCTCTGATTCCTATGATATGGGGGCAGTCTGAAAGTTTCCCTAGGATAAGATACATTATGTCCTTTGATAATTCAAAGGATAGCAAAATTACTTTCAGATGGAAGATTGAAAACTAGTAGGTTACGAACATGAAGAGTGAGAATTAGGAAAGGTATTCTGGGCCAAGAAAAGAGCACAGAGCAAATTCTAGGAGACTGAATGTGTTGGGAAAAGAGAAGTAGTTTGGTTTGGTGGAAGGGGAAGAGAAGGAGTAAGAAATGTATCTGGAACCATAAAATGTGGGCCAAGCAGAGTAATTTGTTCATTATTCTGCAGAGAATGAATCTTTGAAAACCTTTGTACAAAAAAGTATGCCTCAGAAAGATTTGGCATTGTGCTTAAAATGGGCTAGAGTGGGGAGAGATTGTTGATAGGCAGATCTATTTTAAGGTATTGCAGTAAATAATATCAGCAGAGGATAACTAGGACTAGAATTGTGGCAGGAATAGAAGTGGGTAGGGAGTAAAGGACTGGAAAATAATAGATAACCCTTATATAATGTGCTTAACACTGAGTGAGGCACTGTTGTAAGAATTGCACATATTTAATTCTCACATCGATTCTGTGAGATAGGTCCTATTTCTATTCTAGTTGTACCAATGAAGGAATTAGAACTTTCAGAATTAATTGAAGGATAATTTGTTGCTAAGTTTTGTAAACTATATGATGTTCATACAATAGAATACTGTGAAATCACAAAATTTGGTTCTATATCTTGTTGCTTTGACAAGATGTTTATTATGTATTAAAATAGGCTTATAGTAGATATAGTACTTACCAGCTTTGTTCTACTTTGAAAGAATGTATCTAATTATTAATTTTGTGTTTTTTATGAAGTCAACAAAAAATATACTTATTTTTGTAACCCCACCATAAATTTCTACTTCCCAAGGGTAGTCATTATCAGTAGCTCAGTAAGTATCCTCCAATTATTTTTGTATGGGTATATAAGAAGATGGATACAAATTAATTTTATTTTATCAAAATAACACATACATATAGTTTTAAAAGTCAGTGCAAAAAGCCTTGTGACAAAGGACTGTCGGAGACTTTGTCCCTGATCACAGATTATTGGGGGGGCAGAACAGGCAGGGTCTCAAGGTGGGAATGGCGTCGGCGAGCAGAGATTCCTAGAAAAGGGGGGGAAAGGGGAAAAAGGGGAGCGGGCGTGAGGAGGACACGGAGATGGGAGTTGGGTGCAAGTCTTTCTGCTCTGCCTTCAGCAGAGGTTTATTTTATACACTTCAGGCAGGCCGAGTGGTGACATTAGCATATGAAATGGGTGAGATCACAATCACCTTTTTGCTAAGAATAGTCTGGGGTCGTTTTGACCTTCAGTTGAGATTATAACATTTTAAAAATCAATCTGTCAAGGTTAAAACAGGTACATAGATGCACTAAGTTTAAGACTAATATTACTATATTTACCACAGTGAAGATTAACCAAAAAAGTCCCTTAAACATTATCTATTACTTAAAGGCTTTCATTCTCATAGAGACATCCTAGGGGGTAAAGTAAGTGAGGGCAGGAAGAGGAAATTTCTGGTAAATCAAATTAAGGTAAGGTTCTTCAAAAACTTGTTAAAAGGTTTTAAGTGCGTTTTCTTGAAGTCTAGATGGTAGAAAACCTGACTAGCTCTACATAGGCGACTTGGGTGAATTTCTGTATCCAAAGACTAGATGGTAGAAAGCTTGAGTGGTTATTTAGAAAGTGAATAAAAGGCTATGTGAGATAGAGTGATAAGAATTGAGTTTTCCTCAGTCTGACTGTGAGAGACTTTGCAGGAACAGCCATTTGTTTTTATTAATCAGCCAGTTGTTTAATGACTTTGGACTTCAAGAGGAATTTCTCACCCTGGTGCAGTACTTGCTTGTCAGGGCCAGGTAGCGCCTTCTGAGGCTGAGGCAATCCAATTGTAAGTTGAAGGTTGCTCAGAATATTTTATTATTATGATTACACAAAAAAGGGAGGTCAGAATGTTATAGGACAGCAAATCTGTTCCAGGACAGGGGGAGAGAGGCACCCCTGAAGCCCCCAAACCTGCCTGCTTTAAGTGGGTTCTGCCATCCGCCGCAACAAGACAAAACATACAAAACTTAAATGAAAGGGACTTTAATACAGTAAATATACAATATGGAACACAAAGAAAATAACTTCTAAATCAAACACCTGAAGTGACCCATCCCCTCGTGGGCAAAAGTCAACCCAAAAGGGATTGGCCCAAAGCAAGGCCTGAAAGCTGCCACAAGACTAAAGTACCTTCTAGCCTGGACCCATGGAAAAGGGTCAGAAATGGCCAGACAAATATGGGAGGAAAAGAGCAAAATCAAAATCAATATAAACACTGCCATAGTCACCTCCCTACAGGTATCTCAACCACATCTGCCTTCACCAGTCCAGGGTCCAGAAACGAGCACGGTTTCTTCATCACATGTTTGCTGCTCCATGTGGCTTCCTTAGGTCTCCTCCTTCTCCATCCTGCTTCATTTCCTCCTTCTCTCTCCTTTTTCTCTCCTTTTTCTCTGCTCAGCTCCTCTCTCCTTCTGGGTGGGGCAGGGAACCTGGAACTTCCCTTTTTCCTAGGGACCACCCTGTCACAATAACATAAGTTAGCAGTGGAAAGTCTGATTTTTCAGAGCTTTTCCAATCTACCTGGAATCTGTCAGACCATAGACATTGCATAGCTTGTGTCAAAGGACATTACTGTATGTTTTCCCCATCCTGCTTTTTTTTCTTTGCAAATGTTTTCTACTATTTGAGTACAAAGTTAAAGAGACTCTATATTAGCCCATGGTAACTCTAATTTTTAAGTGAAATTATAACAATGTAATTGATTATATCTATAAGCAATAGCAGCATACTGTGGAAGAAAAACATCAGTAACATAGAAGGAAAATAACATACTTAGAGCCTTCCCTGCTGCAGCAGATTAAAGCACAGCACTATGAAGCTATTGCAGCCACTGCAGCAGGAGTTCAATCCCCGGCCAGGGAGGTGTCCCACATGGTGAGGCAGACTTCTCCTGTCTCACACACTGCTCCCTGTAGCAGTGTATTTCAGTAGTAGGTCATTTTACTACCCACTCTGTCTCTGGTAGGTCCTCTCACCACCCCCCACAACTCTGGCCTACACCCAGCTCTCATATGCAGAAATAGAATAAATCTTTTAAAAAATAAAATATAATACTGAAAATTTGTGCTATAATTTTAAATATGTTAAGTATTATTTCTGGAAACAGTAATTTACATGTAATTTACATGTTAGAGGTACTATGATGATAGGTCAGCATTTTAACCTTTAGAATAATAATGATTTTGTAATACATTGTATCTTTTAAATACAGATACATGTTTTTAAGACTTTTAATGATGTCCTCCTCTCTAGATTTTTGCTTCAATGTCTTGAAGACCTTGATGCCAATCTAAGAAAATTAAACTCTCGTCTGTTTGTGATTCGTGGACAGCCAGCAGATGTGTTCCCCAGACTTTTCAAGGTAACTTGAAAGATATTTGCATAAAATAACCTCTTGTTAGAGATTACATACTTGGTAAATAAGGCATTTGTATAAAGTATGGGGAAATGATGTATTTTAAAATGAAAATTGTGTGGATTTTTTTTCTTTAATAAAAAAGTTGTATGGTAAAAACCAGAGAGTGAAAGAAATGAGTTACAAATAGTTAAATCTTTTTTCTTTATTAAACTGTTAGTTTTCCCAGAAGCTATAAGCCATTGTCAGCTTATCAACAAATTGTTTTTCAAGGAATTATTTCTGAGACAAATGCCCAAAATACTTTAAACAAATGTACAAATATAAAGAAGTACACTGAAATATTATTAGCAATTTTTTTTTTCATTTTTTTTTTTCCAACTTACCACAGCGGGCAGTCCTTGTCTTATATGTGAGGGTTTGGAAAATTACAGTGTGTTACAATACAGCCAATTGAACAGTGATAACATTATGTATGATTTTCCCCCTGTATATGATATATCATAATAAATTTTATAATTTAAGAATCTTTACTACTACCCTTAGAAAGTATTTCATTAATTCATTCTCCACTTTGAAAATCACTGTAAGGAGATGAACAGCTTATTAATATAATACCTGACACTCAATAAGTAGCTGCTATTATTATTACTACCTTCATATTTTCCACAGTTAACACTTTGATTATCAAAACTGAAGCATTATAAAATAGAATGCCTCAGCAAATTGACTGTGACCTTGGACAGGTCACTAAACTTTTTAAATAACCTGATCTGCAAGATACAGATACCAGCCAAAGTGCCAAGCCTAAGGATTGTTTTGAGAATCAAATGAGATTCAAGTGTGAGTTATTTGAAAAAGTGCTATATAAACACATTTAATGTAGGAAGCAGGTTTTAAGCATAATGCTGACTGGTCTGATAAAATCAAGCACAATGCTTGCATCTAATGAGTATGCATTTCTTATTTACATATTTGAACTCAAAAATTATATGCTTCATATTCAGAGTTCGATTATTGTAAACCATTTGATATGGAAATTTTGAAATATTCACTCTTTTCCAATCTATGTTGTTATAATAGAAAAGTAATTATTAAAATGTGTGTACATATTTTAGGAATGGAACATTACTAAACTTTCAATTGAGTATGATTCTGAGCCCTTTGGAAAGGAACGAGATGCAGCCATTAAGAAACTGGCTACTGAAGCTGGAGTAGAAGTCATTGTACGAATTTCACATACTTTATATGACCTAGACAAGTATGTTTTTTCCCTTTTTTATTATGTAAAATACACATAACAATATTTGTCATTTCAACCATTTTTAAGCATCATTCCATGTATTAGGTATACATGTTAGCTTTAACCTTTGGGACTTAAGTTTAAAAAATAAAAATAACATACTTACAGAGTTGTGGGACAATTAAATGAATATATATGTCAAATCCATAGCCTTTTATTTAACTGCTGTGATTTTTATTTATCCAGGGGTAGGTACCAAAGTTACAGATAGAGTGCATAAGATAAAAATATGGAGAATTTCAATTTCAAAACTATTGTGAATTATATAAAGTTTTCCTTGAGTAACTGAGCTTATTGGGGTCTTACTCTTCTGGGCTCTTAGCAATACTAATTTTACACTTTATCTGACACATAGTCTGAAACTACTTGATATATTTTGTTTGATTGTCTTATTTCATATGTGTATCTTGGTGTTAAGTTCACATGCAAATTATATATAATATTACTCTACATTGCTGTAACCCTCTGAACATGGCATAATACATTATTTCTCAAAATGTTTTTTTGAAATACCAGTCTTGGTGACGCTTTGTCCAAAAAAAGATACTATGGTCAAATTCAAATTTATGAAATAAGATATAAGTATGATATGCCAAAGATTCATAAGATTCATTAACTTACTAGCTTTTGGCATATGATTGTCCTTACAAGTGCTAATTTCATGATTTATGTCCTTTTCAAAATTATTTCACCTTTTTAGTTATACTTAAAATCTATTTTAATTGTTCCTTTGTGATTGGTTTGTTTCTTTCAGCATGCTTGTGTTTGTTTCTTAAATCCACTTACTTTATTTTTTAAATTTCTGCCCATCATTCTACCCTTTTGGCCTGTCTCCCACTCCTCTACTTCTTAATTATAGAAGCCTCACTGTCAATGGCAGTGTCTACTAGTTTATAATTCTTCATTTAGGATTCCTTATTTTGCTCATATATATGAAAATTGCCCAATATTTATCTTAAGCACACATAATTCTCTTCAGCTTGTTCCATTTTGTTATACATAGTAACATTTTATCTTTTGTTATAGCTGAATAGTATTTCTTTTTGTGGATCTCTCATATCTTCCTTATCTAGTCTTCTCTCAATAGGTCTCCAAATCCTAGGTAATGTAAATAATGCTGCAATAGACATTATAGAGCATATAGCTATATCTGTATCTATATCTATATCTATATCTATATATGTATGTATTTAGTTGATGCTTTGTATTCTTCAGATAAATACCCAAAAGTGAGATGGATGGATGAT
>NW_004567105.1:8231524-8263443 GCF_000260355.1 Condylura cristata
GCCATGTGGTCACCTCCGGGGCAGGCGGGAATCGAACTCATGCAGAAGTGGTTTTAGCTTCTCAGTGCTGTGCTTTAACCCGCTGCGCCACCAGGGAGGGCCACCACACAGTTTTTATATGTCAATTTTAACCTGTCACTTTTATTATCATCATGTATTGCTCTTAATAACTTTTTGGTAGAGTCTTTAGTTTCTTTTATATATTGATATATAATATATTGTCAGCATAAGGAGATAATTTACTTTTCTAATTTGGATTTTTTGTTTTAAATACTAACTGCATTTTTACGAACTTTTCTAATAGGATAATAGAACTCAATGGTGGACAGCCACCTCTTACTTATAAAAGATTCCAGACCCTCATCAGCAAAATGGAACCATTAGAAATACCAGTAGAGACAATTACATCAGAAGTGATAGAAAAATGCACAACTCCTCTGTCTGATGACCATGATGAGAAATATGGAGTCCCTTCGCTGGAAGAACTAGGTGGGTGTTATAAATGGTGGTAAGTGTGGACCTTATGTGTTAATAGATCAGTAAGTGGCACTTCTCATTTTAACATGTGTTTTGTGTTAAAGACTAAAGGGTCATAAATTTGTGCATTATTCTGTTATTCTTTGTAGTCTATTATTCTATTATTATGTACCTCCTAGAGAATAAAGACCCTTTTCTAATGAATATCCAAAAGAAGGAGAAAAAGACTGTTATATTCTCCATGTCTAGGAACCTGTATAAGGTCCTCTACTCATTTTTGTGCTACTGCCACAATTTTCCTGCAAAGTAATGTAGTCTACAGTTATTATGGTTAAATAAAAATGATTTGAATTCCCAAAGAATAATATTTTTTCCTTCTTTCTTTTTTTTCAGGTTTTGATACAGATGGCTTATCCTCTGCAGTGTGGCCAGGAGGAGAAACTGAAGCACTTACACGATTGGAAAGGCATTTGGAAAGAAAGGTATGATAATGTAGATCATGCACTTTCATATTTCCAAAATGGAACTTTAATTTCTTTCTTCTTTAGAAACTAGAAATAAAGTGTTGAAAAGAATTGAGATTATTAAACCTATCATCTGAAAATTAACAATTGTTGTCTCATTTATATTTCTTCCTTTTCTGAGTATCTCCCTTTTAGCAACTACCAGTATTACCTTTCTAGCCCAATGAAATTAGGATAGAGTTCTTCTAACGTTACCTCAGTGTCAAAGAGATAGGTAGAAGGACCTCTCAGCCTATGTTAGGAATTTGAAGGTAATTTATATCATGCGAGTAAGTGTTCCATGAAAATGACTGAAATGAAAGGTTATTCATTTATCCTTTTTTTGTTTTTTATTAAAACGTTGCTGGAATAATAAGATATTATTTCCCATTTTATTCCCTAGGTGAACTATGTCACTCATTGAAAATTTTTTATTGTAAGCAGTCTTTTAAAATGGAAATGGAAATTAATTGGCAAAATTTTCTCTGTGTGCTTTCAGGCTTGGGTGGCAAATTTTGAAAGACCTCGAATGAATGCGAATTCCCTGCTCGCTAGCCCTACTGGTCTTAGTCCCTACCTTCGATTTGGTTGTTTGTCCTGTCGACTGTTTTATTTCAAACTAACAGATCTCTACAAAAAGGTACTATCTAAAACTGGAGCTTATTTTTAAAAATACTTTTTATATAAGTGTTGGTAATACTTTGTTTTTTAATCTTAGGTAAAGAAGAATAGTTCTCCTCCACTTTCCCTTTATGGGCAGCTATTATGGCGTGAATTTTTCTATACAGCAGCAACAAATAATCCACGCTTTGATAAGATGGAAGGAAACCCTATCTGTGTTCAGATTCCTTGGGATAAGAATCCAGAAGCTTTGGCAAAATGGGCAGAAGGCCGTACAGGCTTTCCATGGATTGATGCCATCATGACACAGCTTCGACAGGAGGGCTGGATCCACCATTTAGCCAGACATGCGGTTGCTTGCTTCCTGACCCGAGGTGACTTGTGGATTAGTTGGGAAGAAGGAATGAAAGTAAGAGTACTTCCAATAAATGTAGCATGGTTGTGTTTTGAAGGCCACTATATATATAGATATTGAAACAATTCCTGAAGTGGTCTGCTAGGTTAATTCATTAACAGTTCTAATTATTCAGCTGGTGAAACTTTCAATTCCTATAAAGCAGTAACTTTTGGAGAGCAGAAAGTATAATAGACAAGAAAAATGGTGAAAACTGGTTAACTCAGTTCATTGACTAAACCAGCTTTGCCATCAAAGGAACTACTATCTAGACTTACTGGTTTGCTGCCTGTATAGGTGATAGTTTCTTTCATAAAAAGGATTCAAATAAGAGTTCTTAAAAATAGTGATTTTTATTATGAATTTTAAAATAGAAATCATTTCACATAACTTCAGCATCACAGCTTTTTACTACTAATTATATAAAATGAAGCATACTACATTTTGTTACATGTTTTACCATTTCTGATCCTGATTTTTTTTTTATTACAAAAGTTTATTTTTACATCATTTTGTATTTTTTTTTTTCCATCTCGATTGTAATCCCCGCGGGTTCCCCATCACCAAATCACTCGTGTGCCATCACCATAATCCCGTGCTTTTCTCTCCCCCCCCCCCATTTTTGATCCCATTCCCCACTCCACCCCCACAAAATGTCTCTGGTATATGGTTGTTCATTATTTTTGTTATGTTCTCACCTGGTCCATTATACTCCTGCTATGAGTGAAACCATCCGGTATTTTTCTTTCTCTTTCTGGCTTATCTCACTAAGCATGATCTTTTCCAGCTCCATCCAAGTTGCTGCAAAAGACATGTGTTTCTCTTTTTTGGTTGCTGAGTAATATTCCATTGTATATATGTACCACATCTTTTTTATCCACTCATCTACTTTTGGGCATTTGGGCTGCTGATCCTGATTTTTTTTTAAAGATTTATTTATTATTATGCTTACAGAACTGGAGTACAGGCTTCACCAGAGACAGAGTGGGGAGCAGAACAGGCAGATTGACAAAGTACACTGCTGAGGGGAGCAGTGGGCGGATCAGAAGAGGTCTGCCACACCATGTGGGTCAGCTCCATGGCTGGAGATGGAATTCATGCTGCAGTGGCTTCAGAGAGCTTCCTAATGTGGTGCTCTAACCTGTTGCACCACCAGGGAGAGCCCTGATCTGATTTTTTGCATCTGTTTCCTAATAAAAAGTTGTACTTGAGGTAGATTTATAGCATACAGTAAATAATTCATAGGAAATCATTTACATTGATTCTGTTTTTCTTTTGGATCAAGGAATTCCAAAGTGTTAACTATAATGGTAGTAATTTTTAGTCATTTTTGTTTAGGTCCTCTTTTTATATAGACCAGTGTACTAAGTTTCTAAGTTTTTGTTAGTGATTTCTTTGGTAGCATTTTTGCTTTCTTGAAAACTTTACTCCTTTTTTTTTTCCACTCTGTAAACTCCACATATACCTTTTTATCCTGTTTATTAGTGAAGAGTGACTTTTATATCCTCTCTCTTCCCATAACACTGGTAAATTCCATTTAGAAATTTACTTATATTACTTGTTTCTTTTGCAAAATAACTCATTATAGAACATAACACAGACAAGGAAGCTAACTTTGGAATGTTCAGTTTTACAGTCTGTATAAGTTTTTCTTTGCCTGACTTTTGATCTGTAGTGACCTGGAAGATGCTTACTTTGAGAATTGTGTGTGCAAATTAATTGGTTACTGTTACTTCCAAAGGTATTTGAAGAATTATTGCTTGATGCAGATTGGAGCATAAATGCTGGAAGTTGGATGTGGCTGTCTTGTAGTTCCTTTTTCCAGCAGTTTTTTCACTGCTATTGCCCAGTTGGTTTTGGTAGGAGAACAGACCCCAATGGAGACTATATCAGGTAAATCAAGGGTGATTTTTATTCAATTTGAATAGCTAATGCAGCAGAAAATTTTCGTGTTTAAGTAAAGCTTAAAGTATTCTCCATTCATGATTGGCAGCAGAGATGAAGAAAAAGACAAACAAGTCATTTAAATGGTATTGATTTGATTTGGGTCTCTCATTTTGAAGTTTATTATAATCTGCTTATAATTCAATTTATTAATAATTTTTTCCTTTTCCCAAAAGGCGTTACTTGCCTGTTCTGAGAGGCTTCCCTGCAAAATATATCTATGATCCCTGGAATGCACCAGAAGGTATTCAGAAGGTCGCCAAATGTTTGATAGGAGTTAATTATCCTAAGCCAATGGTGAACCATGCTGAAGCAAGCCGTTTGAATATTGAAAGGATGAAACAAATCTATCAGCAACTTTCACGATATAGAGGACTAGGTATGTCAGTAGCTGACTTTGATTTGTTTCTTTGACAATCTTTTATGTGCCTTTCCTTGATTTTTATCTCAGTCATCATTCAATAGGCATTATTTTCCCTCAGGTCTTCTTGCCTCCGTGCCTTCTAATCCTAATGGAAATGGAGGCCTCATGAGTTATTCTCCAGGAGAAAATATCCCAGCTTGTAGCAGCAGTGGAAGTAAGTAAAAAGGAAATTTCTGCATTTAGTAACAGAGAGGTTAATAATGAAATATATTAATTATTGGACCTTACAACAGTTAAAGATCCAGCTTTAAAATGTGTGTGATATGTTCTTCATACTCCTGCATACGTATGTGTAATATTCACATACACAAACACACGAGTGAGATTTTAGAGATGGAAAATATCATTACATGTAGAATTTGAGTCAAGGTAAAAGATCTTCTGTACCTTGAATGAGGAGAACAATTTTCAGGGTAAAATAAGAGTTGTATATCACATTCTTTGAATGCTCATTATTTTTTATTCTCTTTAGTACACATCACCTGTAAGGTAATTAGTTAAGGACAGAAGGCCAAAAGATTTATTCATGAATAAATGTTTTTAATTTATTTGTTCATGTTAGTTAAAGCTCATCACTGTGAAGCTGTTCACAGCCACTATAGCATGAGTTGGATCCTGGCCAGGAAGGCGACCCTTGTGGCTCAGCAGTGGATCTGCTTGTTCTACCCCCCATTCTTTCTCTGGTGAATCCTCTTGTCCCCCACATCTCTGGCCTGTACCTCAGTTCTTATATGCATAAATAAGTAAATATTTTTTTAAGAAAAGTTTTTTTTATTGCTCAGGCTGGGTAACTACCATATTGTGTGTTATATGATTTGCATAGTTCATTATGTTTTAAATACCAACAGGTTGTCCTCAAGGAAGTGGTATTTTACATTATGCTCATGGAGACAGTCAGCAGACTCACTTATTAAAGCAAGGTAAGAATGAAGCATTGGCGCATATAGGTTTTTTTACCTTTCCTGTCTTAATACATTATTAATTTTCATATATTATTTAAATTTTTTATTGTGTTAACATTGATTTATAATACATACATTTCAGGTATAAAGCATTATAAATCAATGTCTGTATATACTACATTTTATTTGCCAGTAAGCATCTAGTTTCCATTTTCTACATATAGTTGACTCCTTTAATATGTTATATTCCCTCCCCTTACCCCCTTCCTTTTCTTAACCATTGTTTTGTTCTTGAGTTTATTTTTGTTTTTGTTTTATTTGCTCATTAGTTACATCTTTATTTTCCACATAAGTGAAATCATTCAGTGCTTTATCTTTCTCTGCCTACCTTATTTTGCTTAGCATAACACCCACTAAGTTCATGCATATAGTTGTAAATGGCAGGATTCTGTCTCTTTTTTGTTGTTGAGTAAGTCTGCCAATGTGTACATACACCACATCTTTATCCAGGCGTCTCCCAGTGGCACTTCGGTTGTTTTCGACACTTGGCTGTTGTGAATAATGGCTGTGTTTTTGTTTCCTTGAGAAAGATACCCAGAAGTGGGATGGATAGATGGAGTGTATAAAATTCCTTGTCTTTAAAATTTTTTCAGAAACCTCCATGTTGTTTGCCCTATAACTGCACCAATTTACATTTGTGCTAACAGTGTATGAAGGTTCCCTCTTCTCCACATCCTCACCAACACTTGTTTCTTTTCCTTTTGATAAATGCTACTCTCACAGGAATAAAGTGTTATCTTATTGATATTTTGATTTGCACTTTCCAAAAAATAAGACATGATGAACACATCTTTTCATGTGCTTGTTAGCTATTGCTGTGTCTTCTTTGGAGAAGTGTTTGTTCATAACCTCTGCCCATTTTTTTTTTATTGAATTACTTTTTTGCTGTTGAGTTGTAGGATTTCTTTATGTATCGTGGGTATGAACACCTTGTTGGGTGTATCATTTGCAAATAACTTCTTCCATTTAGTAGGTTGCCTTTTCATTTTGACTATAATTTCATTTCTTGTCCAGAATTTTTTACTTTTATATAGTTCTTTTTTATTGACTTTTGTTTCCCTTGCCTTTAGAATCAAATCCCCAGATATAGCTAAGGCCTATCTAAAGGACCTTTTCACCTGTGTTTTTCTTCCATGTATTTTATGATTTCAATTCTTAACAAAGTCTTTACATCTATTTGAATTAGTATTTGTGGATGATGTGAGGTAGTGGTCTAGTCTCATTCTCTTGTAGTTGGTATCCATTTTCCCAGCATCATTTATTGAAGAGACTTTCCTTGTTTCATGCTATATATTCTTGGTTCAATTATCATTAAATTTCTTGTCCATGTTTATGTGGGTTTATTTCTGGGCTCTCATATCTTAAACATACACATTTAAATGCAGGAAGAAGCCCTCTCGGCACTGGCCTGAGCAGTGGGAAACGTCCTAATCAAGAAGAGGAAACTCAGAGTTCTAAAGTCCAGAGACAGAGCACTAATTAGGTAAATATTTGGAGCTTTATTTCTTGCTTTAGAAGAGTGTGTAGTGAACGTAAATTGACATAGTTTCCATAACAAAGCTGATCTCTATTTTTAAACCAGATAATCTGAGGCTTAATTTTTTCAGTGACTGAAACAAAATCAGTTAATTCTAGGACAAGAGAAATGCATCTCTACTGATCAAAATATTTCACTCAGCTTTATAGTCATCTGCATCAATGAACTTTGAATTTTTTCATGACTTTTTTTTTTTAGTTTTTTATTGAAGTCAGATTTCATAATCACATTACATAAGCTTAAAATGTGAATCATTACAAGTAACAGTGATCTTTTTTTGAAAAGCTTATGATATTGTGGTAGTTTTTCTCAGAAAAAGACATTTTTGATTTCTTTGCTATGTGACCGAAAGTCTTAAAACAAAAGAATGGCCTTACAATAACATTTTAGTAGTAGTAATATAATCCCTCTATGAACTCCCCTCTACCTTTGTCCTTAAGTTTTTATAAATTTCTTTTATCTAAACTTGTAATATCTAAATTCTTTTCAATGTGAGACTAGTTTAGGCTCTTTTAGGATGTATAAAAATAGTCATATGTGTACTCAGATTATAGACATGAGCTATTGTTTTGTGATTTAAATTTATCCAAAAGGTATTTTATAGTTCATCTCTCAGTTGATAAAGACTTGTTTTTAGTTATATTAAATTATTTACATGTAAAAATTTATAGTTTTTAAATGTCAACCTATTTAAAACTAAGTTTTTTGGAAATTAGATCAATAAACATTTATCAAATTTTTATCTTTTAATTTCTTGCAATCAGGCTTTACTCAGTTTTTTTTCCCTTAAATCACAGAAAACATTCAGGAGGAATACTGTTGCAGCTGAAATTTGTGGGGGGTTCAGTAGTTTTTCAGTTAAATTATTTTAAAGTGTTCGTCATTGATGGAAAGCGGTTACATTTTGAAATGCATTATTTCTAATTAGATTTCTGTGGTTTTTAACTTTTTAATGAATTTCACATAGGACAAACCCTAATTTGTATATAAAGAATTTGGTAAGAGAATTTGCTTAATGTAAATATAAATAGTCACAATTAGAATAGACCCATCAGTATATTTTTGATAATTTTTAATGTATGGTACAAATTAAAGTGGTAAACTGATATTCTCATAAAAGTTCAAGTTTTGAGAGTCAATGTGGAAAACAGGAGGTTTTTAGACTTTCTTAAAAGACCTTGTTAAAATTTTAGGACACAGTTTTCTGGTCATCATTGTTTGATCTCACTTTGTGATCTTTAATATTTTAGAAAATGTATGTGATTAATTGTAGATACAACTTCTGTTAACATAGACAATAATGTGTTTTAAAGCTTTATATATGCCATTTTGACCCAAACTTGTGAAAGTATCATGTGTTAAGTTCTTCTTGTCTCCTTTTCTTTGTTCATTTACAGCTAAAATAACCTTGTTATTAAAGTATATGCAAATGGAATCTTGCTACTTGGTGGGGTTGTCTTTTTGTTTTGCTTTGTTTTAAATCTCTTGATGCTTTAGGTAAGGGAAAAGGTGTGACTTGATTTTAAATTGGAAACAGATTCTCTAAATCACATTACCAGTCTGAAAGAACAGCAACAGTGAAATAGTATTTTGTAAGGTAATTAGCCCTTTCCAAACACTGTATACTCAAAAAATTAGATTTTGGGCAAGGAAGATTTAAACTTGGGGTTATCCCCAAGTAATGGGGCTTGTAACTGAATTACAAGGATAATAGTGAAGATTGTGGGCTCTGGAGTCAAATGCTTGACGCTATTGCTACTCATTAGTTTTGAGATAGTGGATAAGTTACTGTCTGTGCCTTCTCTTTTCTCATATATGAAAGTAGTATCTGCTTCATACTTGATACCAAATGCATCTAACAGTGTCTGGTGTATGGCAGAACATTCAAGACATGCTGACAACAGGGCTATGTTTTGTAGCTCCCCGGAGGCTATTGTACTGCCTGTGTAGCTGTACCCTGCAGCTCTGGCTAGCTGTCCTTGTCATTGCTTTTAGTGTCCCTTTGCTATTTTCTAATCGGTTACTTCTTCCCACACAGAACTGTAACAAGTGACTTGTTTTCCCATCTTTAGTAATGATAGATAATTGAATTATCTAGGTTACAGATAAATAATTATATCATATATAAGTTTATATCATGATACTGATAGATGATTTATATATAGCATTATATTAATATAATTAATGTTAATAGTTCATTGATAATATATCTTATATCATGTATAATAATATATATAGCCACATATATAGCATATAATTATATTATCTAATCTGATAATTATACTTAAAGGTATAACAGGTAAATTTGAGTAAAAAATCTAGAAACTATAGTTTTAGATGACATGCATTTTTAAAAATATCCTGGATAATGGATTAATACTGACTGTTAAATTCTATTACTGAGAAAAGAAAAAATAAGTGCCTTATCTTTCTTTTACCTCTGTTAATAAAGAGAGATATTTTAATAGTTTTTCATGATAGCTATATTTTACATCCTGTATTCTGGACATTGGTTGTATTGTATGAAGTTGAGAAATCCATTGATCTGGGATTTACTCTTACCAATGAGGGGAATATCAGTTTTAATGTAAATAATAAGTATTTTAGTAAAAGAACACTATGTTACTATAGGTAATGATATTTTACCTTTATACGGAGAGAGATTTTGTTTGACACTTTAGGAGTATTTTTTTTGTTTTTTTGAAACATTTTCCAGTTCAGACTACACTGTAACTGAAAGGGCATGTTATCGGTCAGGGTGCTTCAGTGGAGTAGACCCACTCTGTTTGGATACAGTATTCTCTGTAAAAGGTTTGGTCTTCTAAAAACCCTGCCTGTTACAGAGGGACTTAAGACCATTTATTCATACACTAAATACTTCTTGAACTCACAAGTTGCTGACAACTTGAAAAAGTTGTGTTGAGTGGGAAACAAGCATTTGAATGAAACAATGCAAAGTCATTATGTTTTTCACTTTCACTTAAATTAGTAAATTTGGGATATAAATGACTGGTAACAGTATTATTTTAATGTATCTCTTTATATACTAGAAACTTTTAGATCATCCCATAATTTTAAATGTATGTGACTTTCTAGTAGATAATATGCATAACACTAAGTTCTTTCCCCCATTTCTCCAAGTATTTTTTCTTTATTGTATTATTCTAGAAATGCACTTTTTAATAATTTGAAGTGGTAAACACTTTGGGCAGCATTGATTTAATACAGTGGCATAGCTGAGTTGGCCATTTAATACAATGGCATAGCTGAGTTGGCCATTTTCAAGTTTTGATTACAATGATGTGCATTCCTGTGTCTGTCATTCCCCACACAATCTGTTACAAGCTGCCACACACTAGTGCAATTCTCCCTCCCTCCCCTGAACCCTCCTGCCCTGTGACTGCTACATGCAGGTCTAAGGCCTGAGTTTTACATTCTTTAACTTTTCTTCTCTGTACCCTGTTGTGATTCCCTTCTTGTAAGTACAGGCGACACACTGGTTGGTCTGGACCCCAAATCCTTGTATTTTAGGAAAAAGTGTATAGTAAAGCTGTGGATGATATGGGTTTTATATAGGGGTAACTTAGATATGAAAGGGTTACTGGACAAGCAATCTCCTACCTCATATACATTGGCTAGTCAGTTAATTCTAGAATATCCTGGCGATCAAAAGTTGATCTTGAAACAAGGCTTCTGTCTGCTACTCTGGATTTAAAGTACAAGTGTCACTCTTTGAACAATGCCTGCTGAAAGCTTTAAGTCTAACTGAAAGATGTAGTTAGCATTTTCTCAGTTCCTACCCTATACCAAGCTTTCTTTGTAGGAAAATAAATTCATTTCTTTGTAGGAATGTAAATTCCGTATTCCCAAGGAGTTTACCCCAAAGGTAAAAGAGAAGCCTGGAAGAATTGCCAATGCTGTTAAGGCTGTTGGAACTGTGCACGGTAAATTATGAAACACAGGGAGGGAGAGCTGGGAAAATCTCAGCTTTTCTGATTCCAACTCTAAACAGGAATCAGCTTCATAGAGCAACTAGGCCATTACTAGGGCACCCTTGAAAATAATCGACACTAGTTCAAATCATGTTTCTAGTTGTTAATGCCTTTGTTCTCTAGAATGTAAACTCCATCAGGACAGGCAGTGTACTTTATACCTATACCACCCCTGGTGTCCAACTGTTTCAACGGCTTGGCACTTGGTGAGTCGTAAGTTATTTGTTGCTTGGATAGATAAATGCGATTATAAAAGAGGCAAACATTAAGTTTGTCTTTAAGGAGAAATTAATTTTTGCTTATGAAACTGGCTTCACAGGTAATCATTAGAATGTAAGCCACTTAGTAGTTTTATCAGAAAAGCCAAATATTTAGATGGAACTGGCTGGGAGAAGGGGGACTTTTAAAGATGAATCAGTAGTGGTCACTGATCGCTGCAGGGTGGAGGGTAGCCAGGATGCTAAGTAATGTCCCCAAGATCCAAAGAAGTTTGTAAAATTTTAAACATTTCTATTAATTACTTCTTAACCTATCAAATTACAATATGATGGTAATTCTGAAAGGCTTAAAGATAAAGAAATTTCTGAATTACTTCCATGTTTTTTCTGATGGGCTAAAGACAATCCGCAAAAGATAAGACGACTAGAACTCCCAGGTTGTCTAAAATGCAGGGAAGAAAAAAAAGGGTGTGAAAATGCGGGAGTCAGTTAATTGCTGGCTGCTGGCGCCTGCGTGATTCCCACGTTGGCCGCCTCGGCTGGGGGCGCGTGGGGGAGCCTGAGCCTCGCGCTGGAATTGGCTGCGTTGGGTGCCGCGGGGCGTGTCTGCGAGCTTGTTCCGCGTGCTGATTGGCTGCGGGCGGAGACTGGGCCTGCTCTGCGGAGGAAGTTCGGCAGCCGCCCGGGACACGTCTCCGGACCGTGGCCTGCCCCCGACCTCGCGCACACCAGGCACCGCCGCGGGGAGGAGGAAGGACCCCGGGAGGGCTGAAGGACGGAGCTAGCGCCCGGAACTCGCAGTGCCTCGCGCGGAGCGGACGCCCACAGGTGAGTCGGTTCTTCCTCCGCCCTGGGGGACTGTCGTAGCTCTGGGCGGTGCACTGGCCGGAAGCGGAGTTCTGGGCCGCCTGCCCATGGCTTCACTCTGCGGGCAGGCGAGGTTCGTAGTGACCCTGGGCCCTGCAAGTCAGGTGGGAAGCTTCTCTGGAAAGGCACGTGATGACTGTGTGAAGATCTTTGCCCCCTGACATCCTCTTCCCTGGCGTTTTCCTGCTTACAAACTCAACAGATCGTACATTGCTGTAAAGGGAGAAGGAATACAGTAGGGGACTGTATTAATAGAAAACTCTGTGTTGCCGATGTGAATTCCACTTTTAATATGTAATAGCCCATATTTTGTGTGATTTCACAAGTAGTAACCGAAGCATTACTAGTCTAAGAGACAAGGATGGATACGAGCCGTTATTGAGTCCAGGGTCTGCTGGTTTGGGGCTGTCATTTAATGTGCAGGTTACTTTCCCTGTATATGTTTCTCCTCTTTGAAATAGTTTGTTGTGATGATTTAATAAGTTAGCGTGTGTGAAGTTTTCAGAATACTCTGTGAAGTCATGTTACCAAATGCATTTGATCTTTACTGTCACTCCGGTGTTTTCCCCGTCATTACCTGATGCTCCAGGCACAGAGAAGTAAAGTGACTTCAAATCACAACACAACTGATGACCAGGAATTAATTAAACTCAGGCAGCCCACAACTTTATCCTCTACATTAAGTTGCCTCATGAGCTTATTGGTTCTTGGGGGACCAGGTTCTTTGCTGGTATAGGAAATAAAGCAAAATAGCACCCAGGTCTCCTCTCTTGCTGCTTACAATCTAGTGCAGGTTATTCATAGTTGGATTGTGGGTGCCCATGTATCCTGCTAAAATCTTTTTTGCAACATGGTCTGAGGTAGGTCATTTTTGGTGGGGAAAGATTTTGTGGCTTTTGTTGGATTGTCCAATGGTATGAAAAATGTTATAGGAGGATTAGTGTCTAGCATAATGCCTGCCTGACAGGGTAAGCTTAAACAAACACCACTGCTTGGAGGAATGAGGGATTTATAGGAGTAATGATACGTGGTCCAGTAAGGAGTAGGATGCAAGGAAGAGCTCACTCAGGGTCCAGAAATGCCTCTGAAAATCAGTGAGAGCAGCCAGTGCGTGGGGAAGAGATTCACTGGAATATGGTAGCTGCCTCTGTGAAAAGCAGAACTGTCTATTATGCATGAAGGCCTGTAATGGAGACTAGAGCTTCATTATTATGTGAAGAGGAGGCCTATTTCCTGAGAATATGAGACTTAGACTAGGCGTTCGGGGCATTTTGGCCCTCAGTCTTCAGAGACATTGTGGTAGAAACAAAGCACCTGGGATTGCAAGGAAGCAGATATGACCAGTGTGGGAATAAAGCGACAGATTTTTTGGGTGGCAAGAGAGCCCACTCAAAAAGACCTTATAAGAAAGGCTTTTTTATTTTATGGTATTGTCCTAAAGTGCCACTGAAAACTTTATTGCAGGGAGGTAACAAGATCCCATTTGAGAAGAAACTGGAGAGAAGCCCATGTGGATTCACTGACTTCCTGGACAAGGACAGGATCTTTGGGGAGAACCTGTAAGGTAATAAAAGGAGAGGATTGCAAACCAAGGTTTGAAGATGTGCATGCAGAGGAAACAGATAAATGGATGTCAGAAGTGCATGTGTGAACAGAACGCATGGAAAGTGCTGGGAGTTGAGTAGAGAGTGTGTGAGATAAAGTGCCAAGCTGCTGAAAGCTGCAGAGGTCAATAGAAAAGGAATTTTTTGGCTTTCTGCACATGGGAGGTGTTTATGCTGGGAACTTTAGGAGGAAAGGATTGGAGAAAGTGTTGCGTAGGAGTTAGCTGAGGGGAATTTTTGCTGAAGGGTTGGTAGAACAGCCCTTGAGGTAAAGGGTGGTGTCAGCGAGGAGTCAGCCTAAGGGGTAAGTATGTGAAGAGAAGAGCCCTGGCTATCTCAGACCATCAGGGCTGGGAGCAGCACAGAACAGCACTTACTGGACAGTGAAGGGTTTGACTGGCAGGAGGGGAGGTGACATTGCTTTCCCTTCTTTGCTCATATTAGTGGCAGGCGAATTGGTTGAGAGTGAAGGAAGGGTATAGGAAGGCAGGAAGGTGGAAGTCTGAGTGGGGAAGCCTTGACATAGTTGGAGGGAGACTGGGAGGAGTGAGTTTAACTAGATTGTTTCAGCATTCTGGCAGAGGGAACCAAGAATGCACGCAACAAAGTCAGAAATTAGCCTCCTGGCCCATTCAAGGAATTGCAAATGGATGCTCTTTAGAAACAACCTATATTTATAAATATAATAAAAGAGAAATCATAAATAATGGGGTAGGAAATTACAATGATAAAGGGGATAAAAAGCCAAAAATATTGATACACATCAAAATATGAGTTGTGTATAGGTGATGAAGTTGTGGAAAGTTTTTTCCATTTCCTCCTATTTTTTTCAGAAGTCACATTCTCTGTAGGGAATACATACTACTATTGTAAGTAGTTACTTTGGATAACAATTTAAAATACAGTATCTACAATTTTTAGTTATTCCCTGTAAATAATGTACTTCCCCTTAATAAGTATTTGCTTCAGCTTATCAATTTGAAAATATAAAACATTTCACATTTAGCAAGTGTATAAGTAGTGCCTTATTCTCCTTAGAGGGATCACATTAGAGTTGTAGGAAAAGGAGATTGTGTCAAAATGATAATTGCGGTCTGTGCATTTTTACATTCGGGTCTAGCTACTGATCTGCAGGGTAGAAACAAGGTTGTTTTACACAGTTGTTACAAAGTTCAGATTGTTTTTATAAAAAAAAGTATGTAAGATGTCTCAGTTATGAAGAAGTCAGTTTCCCAGTTATTTTAGAATATCTTTTGATAAGATTAATTAAAATATTTAAATCAGAAATGATATAAAGTAGGTATTTTATATTCCACATGAGCAGTTTTCCTGTCTAGTTTAAAACAGTTTTATTTCCAGACGCTTACTCCTCATAGCTCAAATCTGTGTGTTCCGAAAGTCCAGACCCTTTATATTAAAACCTGCATTCTCTTTTTTCAGGTTTGATGTGTACACTCTTTGAGCCCCGGGATAGTAGGAGTTAGCCAATGGATTGCAGGCATGTTGTGGAAGTTAATACTGAGGTCCCAGTCCTGCAGGCTGTATTCTTTCAGAAAAACGCTATCAACTCCAAAACACAGACCTCTCTTAGCAACCTGTACTTATACAACCAGTAAGCAATCAGACAAAGAAAATAAGAAGACCGTGGAAAGGCTCTATAAATTATCTGTTGACATTAGGAAAATTCGCAGATTGAAAGCATGGGTACTTTTGGAGGATAAAACCTATGTTGAAGAAATCGCAAATATTTTACAACAACTAGGTGCTGATGAAGCTACTGTGGCCAGTATTTTGGAACGCTGCCCAGAAGCAGTCGTCTGTAGTCCAACTGCTGTTAACACTCAGAGCGAACTCTGGCAGTTGGTCTGCAAAAACAATGAAGAGTTAGTCAAGTTAATAGAACAGTTTCCAGAATCCTTTTTCACTGTGAAAGACCATGAAAACCGGAAGCTGAATGTACAGTTCTTTCAAGAGTTGGGACTCAAAAATGTGGTAATTAGCAGATTTTTGACAACTGCACCGAATATTTTCCAGAGTCCTATTGAGAAAAATAAGCAAGTTATAAAGATTCTCCAAGAGAGTTACCTACAGTTAGGTGGCTCTCAGGCCAATATGAAAGTTTGGCTCCTAAAGTTATTAAGCCAGAACCCATTTATTTTGTTAAATTCTTCTGCAGTTGTAAAGGAAACATTAGAGTTTCTTCAGGAACAAGGCTTCACAAACACTGAAATTCTACAACTCCTGTCCAAACTCAAGGGGTTTCTTTTTCAGCTTTGCCCCAGAAGTATACAAAACAGTCTTTCCTTTTCTAAAAGTGCTTTTAAATGCACAGATGATGACCTGAAGCAATTAGTTTTGAAATGTCCTGCCCTTTTATATTATTCTGTTCCAGTTTTAGAAGAGAGAATTCAGGGGCTAATGAAAGAAGGAATTTCCATAGCTCAAATAAGAGAGGCACCAATGGTTCTTGAACTAACACCACAGATAGTACAGTACAGGATAAAGAAACTGAATTCCTTAGGTTATCAAGTAAAGGATGGACATCTGGCAGATCTCAATGGGACGAAAAAGGAGTTTGAGGCTAACTTTGGTAAGATTCAAGCTAAAAAAGGAAGGCCGTTATTTAACCCTGTGGCCCCCCTGAATGTTGAAGAGTGATTGCTGACTTGTGCTTCTTTCCAGCCGGCAAAGTGAAACTGAGTAGCACAGACTCAAGTGACTGAGGTGCCAGCTCATATGCTCCAGTAATTTTAAAACCTGACATAGCTTCTGAGTTATTACCTGTAATTAACATATTTTAAAATATAAATTGTATTTATTTTAAATAAAGTTGAGCTATATCCAAAAATCTCTCTGTGCTATTACATATCAGTGTGCTGTTTTATAAGTGAGTCATTTCTAACAAGCGTATCAGTTTAACTCAAAGTATGGGTACATTTCTATTCACATAGCACAGCTGAAATGCCTCTTAGATATCCCACTACTGTGGCCTGAATTCTGCAGCCTAGTGTTAAGTGAAACATTAGTAAACTTCTATTATATTTGTGAACCAAGTATTACTCATCCATAAGGAATTAGGGCTTACTTCTGTGCTCATTATGCTTAAAATTAATCACTTCTCTCATAAAATGCCTTTGTGTGCATTCATTACTTTCCCACTTTACAGATGAGGAAACTGAAGCTGAGAGAGGCCACTCAGCTGTCAAGTTAACACAGAATAACTAAGATCTGACTTCTGTTCAAGCCTGTGGATACAAGGATTGCTTATGAGTTGGCCTTATGACAAGTCTCCCCACCAGGCATACCGAAAGTGTGAGTAACATCAGCAAACTAAGGGTTTTCACAAAGACTTCCCTGTTAATAGTCCTTAAATTTTAAATGATCTACTTAGCATACATTTGAAGTAAATGAGCTTTTGAAAAACTTAATGAAAATTCATGCCTTTAAGAAGAAAAGTGTGATGGTGGTTACTGTTTTTAGTAAAGCTTTTTAAGATTCAATTTCTAAATTTTTTCAGATATTCCCTAGAGGCTGGCTCACTTTCACCTTGTGAAGTTTTAACTTTGTAATAAATACATAACCAAATACTTGGTTCTGACACTCACCTATCTCCACTATGTGTACATGGTCTAAAGCACTGAAAAAATCATGAACACTGCAGGCCATGTCTTCACTGTTTATTCATTTGTTTAGCAAATGGAAGTAACCTATCTGTATCTGCTCAGTTCCTTAGTGAAATCTCTGTAGTACCTACTAACTGCCTGGCATGTTGGGCCTTCCAGCTCTAACAATAAAGCACCATTGTTTACTGTTCTATAAATAGGTGACTTAGGCACAAAAAGGTTAAGTCGCTTACCTAGGAATGCTTAAGAATGGCAGTCAGCATAGATGGCACAGGTCCAATCCAAGGGGCAGGATCTCATTTTAAGGTGATGGGAAGCCCTTGGAGAGAGCTGTTTGTCCTAACATAGTTGTCAATGGTGCTTTCTCTTTCACTCTCCAATCCTTGGTTTGGTACATCAAACATACGGTCAACTTGGTAGTTCTAGTTGAGGTAATCTACTAGGTATCTGAGCATGTCAAACAGGCAAATGCAAAGTTGTGGAGCTGTCAGGTCTCAAGGTAGAGTTGGGGTCACCTGCATAGTGAGCGTATAAAAGCTGTGTTTTCAGACACACTGCCCAGAAAGAGTACAGAGATGATGTATGACCATAAAAAAGTCTGCTGTCAAGAGGGTATAGTAGGAATACTGAATGCCAGGGATGTCAGTTAAGATACAGAGAAGTGATTAGAGCTTGGCAAGAGGAATCTTGGGCTAGCCCTGTGTGATTCAAGTGGAATGAAGAAGTTAAGAAGGCAACTTAAGTGGACTGAGAGCACAGGAGATGAAGAGGCAGGCACTATACGGTTTTTCGGGAAATTGTGTTTGCAAAGGGAAGCAGAGAAATGAAGGTTTTTTTGTTTGTTTTTGTTTTTTTTAAGAGAGTACACATTGGGGTGGGTTTTTCTGCCAAGAGAGTGCTGAGATGGAAAACTGGCATTGATAATCCTGAAGACACGAAGGATGTTGGTTTTGGATAAGTCCATAGCAGGGGAATGGGCGTATCAGGTTGGTGGATGAACAGCATGAAGGGCAGGGTAGTTGGCTGCCTCGGTCCTGAGCAAAGGGCCTCAAGGAGGAGGTTTGAAATAGTCCTTTTCAGGAGTGGAAAAGCAGATAATCAAGAGGCTCTGTAGGTTCCTCACACACATTAACTCAGGAGTTTGGATAGTGCCTGGTGGATTAGATGTGACCATAAGACATTAATTTTCTCTCCTCCCACCATTTTTCATCCCTTTGAGTCACTTATGTTTAGTGAGAGGTTCCATAAGCTCTGAGGGTAGGTCAAAGGACGTGCCCCCGACTTCATAACTCCGCCATCAGTTGTCTAACTTTAAAGTGTGAAAATGCAGAGGTTGTTAAAATGCAGTTCTGGAGAGACTCAGCATCTTGGAGTAAAATCCAGAAATCTGCCTCTTTTATGAGAGTTTTTAAAATATATACCTGATTGCTGTGCTGGCATCAAAACACGTATTGGAGATACTTTGTCATGTTTTGTGCTTTAGTATCTAAAATATTTAAAAACTGCCTACAATACTTTCTGAACCTCTATGTAACTAGAAATTTAGAAACTATCCTGTTTAAAAATTTCCTTTATTTCCTTATTCCTTTATGAAACACTTCATCTTTTGCAAATCATAGTGCTTTATTAACAGATGCATACATTCTTTTCCATTCCTTTAATACAAAAATTTATTTAGTCATCAGTTATTTTCATCTGGCATTTCACTGAGTACAGAATTCATAATGTCAACATTTATTAGATCAGTCAAGTGGGTTGTACAGGTTTATCCTTTCTGTGCCAAATACCCACTCAAGAAAAAGCCAAATAACAGACATCTCTGGGTGTACAGCAACCCCAGTTTCTTGACGTGAACTAGTTCCGTTTAACAGGTCAAATTGCTAGTCTACGAAAATAAACTGCAAAAGACAAGTGTACAACTGTGTATCATCAAATGGCAAGTTCATTTCAACAAGAACTGCTAAAACTATCTGTACAGTGCTCTATCATAGCAAGCCTCTCCTGGGAAAAGAGAATTTGAAACAAACTTGATAAAATGTACCAGGTGACTTTTCTGTAGCAGAAATTCAATACAACCTTTTTCCTCAAGCAATTTAAAGACAAGCAAAGTTGAAAATAAATATGCAAGTGTAAGGTAAAGTCTATATTTAGAAATTTAGATATAAAGCACAGCAGAGCCTATGACTAGAAGATAAGTCAGGAATATAAACTAGCCAGGAAGCAACATTGTCTTTCGGATAGCAGGAAACAAGTTCTCCAGTATCATTATTTAGATGTCATTTAGTGTTCATTCATTTTGGAGTTTTTTTTTAATCCCTTTTGCTAATGGCCTTTGACCAAGTACTTCAACAAATACACTTTAAATCATACTGCACGGCATACATACCATTTTATACCTGATGAAGAAATGTCTTCACTTTACAGTTTGTATACAGTAGAAAGGTTTAAGAATCTCTGTAGATTTAAAATCCCTGCTGGTATTTATGAAAGCTTTTAAAAGTTAAGTTATATTCTTATCCACTTGTTGATCCACATAATTAATGTAAAACTCCTAGTGTTTCACAAACATTTCAGCCTCAGGTGTTGGATTTGTCTTAAGTTCTCAGGATTGTTCTTATTTGCTCATCCAGAACATCACCCTCTATCCCCTCCCCTTCCTATCCAAAAAAATATTTGCACAATGGAGGCAAATTTTCAGACATAAGTATAAAGATACTGAAATTCTTCAGACGTAGGTTGTAACTCTTAGTTGAGAAAAATGCCAGATATATGTGCTACATTTTAGACTTTTATGAAATTAAACATGAAACAAAAAAAAATGAATTCCAGCTAAGTCACGTTTTTTGAGAATGAATGAGACATGTTAAGACATGACACAATTATCATCCATAATCAAAAATTTTAATTCCCTATCTGAAGATGACTCAGAAAATGGTACAAGGTCTAGGACTTGTAACAGTTTAAATGTCTATATAAGCCATTGAAAGTACTTATGTATCTGTGGCATTCCAAACTGACCTATGGGGCCTATTTCACTCAATTTATGTCAAATTTCACATCTGTGGTGGCTTTATACTGTGTGTTTAAAAAGGGGTATTGCTAATAATTTAAGCCATCCTCGAGATAAAATGTCTGAGGGATTCTTTTTATATTTTGGATGTTTTATATAACTCTTAAGAACTTTATTTGTACCTCCTCAATCTGAATAATCTTCCTGAATAGCTTCTGACCAGCAAGAATTGTTCCTTAGGCACTGTGAGGTGTAATAACAATGAAGCATGAACCCAGGTTGAAGTATATGATTTCATTATAACCACTGACAGTTAACAAGCACATCTTATCCACTGAGAGCAAGAATTGCTTTTACCACACTTCTCCTGAGATTCTTAAAGGGAAAACTAAACTTTTAAAAGCATCCATCTCTAAGTTGAAGAACTGCAGGTATTAGAAAAGATGTTTTCTAATTGAGGGTATTAGAAAAGATGTTTTCTTTTATAAGGCATCAATGATTAAATTAATATAATGCATATATCTAGCAAAAGGTGGTTATCAATCAGTATCATAACTATTTTTTCTTTTAAACTTCCCTAATTCCTGCTACTTTTACCAGCTTAAATAGGAAAAGAATGCCTCTTGGCCTAATTAACTATGGTTATAAAAAATCTAAAACATCTGAAACTATTAGGCACATTAAAGGTACAGTTTATGTAGTTCAAGGTTCCCTTCTGAAGGGGCAGATGAGTTACCTGGCACATTATATATATGGAACTGTAAGGATCATCCACTAAATTCAACTTTCACATTTTTAAACTGAAAGACTTATAGTAAATAGTCAAATATACCATATCTTCAGTTACAACGAAGTAAGTGTAACATTTAACCAGATAAAAAGCTGGAATTTAAGTATGAGAAACCTTCCTACACTGTGCTAGTATTGGTCTCTTCTTTTTAGGCAAAAGCCAGTCATCAATACTTTCAACACAGCAGTTTAGAAGATAAGTCCAAAACAGATGACTTGGTTTATAGTCCATAACTTAGCAATTCAATGCCACTGGCATCATAATGCTGTGGAGAACTGGTGTATCTCCGTATGTTAGTCAGACTTGTCTTTCTTCTTTCCTGTTAAGGGCACTTTGTTCACAACAGCAGACCCAACAGCTGTAACACCTCCAGCCACAGCAGACACGCCCCCTTTCACCAGCCCTAATCCCATGGAAGGCACAGTTGTAACAGCTGTTTTGGTCACCTCCAAACTCTTTCCACCAATCCACGCTACACCACCAATGGTGGCACCAACAGCTCCCTTTGTAACACTGAAGATACCCCCAGTCACACGGGATAACATGCCTGGTTGTTGCTGTGGGTGATCTTTCATTGAACCTAAGGAAAGAGAGTGTGAGACAATCAAATACAAGTCTTTACTAAGATCAAATCAAACTGAAAACTTTCTATCTCAAAGTTGTTTTGACAATTGAGCCACCCACATAAATATTTCTGATGAAGACGCAAGCTCTTACCTCAAGGTAACAGACGTTCACTGCTAAGTCTTAGTATCTTAGAAATACTTTAGAGACTGATCCACTCTCATAAAATAGAAACCTAATTTAAATAACTACTTTGAATGTTTCTTGACTTAGTTTTGTTGCCTGTTAATCTATTTTATATCCTAAAGGAGCATGAAAAAATATATTTAGCCTGCATTTCTTCGATACAGAATTCAGTCACTCACTGAAACAATCTTCATTTAAAAGGCTGGTGCTCAAGTTATGGTCTGAAACTCCTGTATATGACCAAGACCATTACAAGGAGTCTGTGAGGTAAAACCTATTTTCGTAAGAGTATGAACATGGCATTTGTTTATTTACTTTCACTCAGCAAAATTTTCCACAGAAAAGTCAACGTAATTTTCTAGAAGCTAAATGACGTGCAGACAACACCAAAGCAGCTGCGAGAGTCTGCCTTCTGTTACAGCAGTCCCCCTCTTATCTGCAGTTACCCATAATTCAGTAATACTATGTACAGCAAGATATTTTGAAGACCAGCCACATTAATTTGTATTAAAATATATTATTATAATTGTTCTATTATTGTTAATTTCTTACTGTACCTAACTTATACCTTAAACTTAATGATATCTATTCATAGAAAAAACAGTATACATAGGGTTTTGGTATATCCACTGTGTCAGGCAACCACTAGGAGTTTAAGAACCACTGATTTAAATATATAGTAAGTCCTTACTTAACATCATGGAAAGATTCTTTGAAAATACAACTTTAAGCAAAATGACACAGAATAAAAGCAGGTCCTTGAGTAATTTGATTTTGTACAATGTCAGCTGGGATTATTCTCAGCACTATAAGGAAATGATGTAACCTGGATTTCTGATCTGTGTGTTCCTTGTAGTACAATTAAAGAGCTAGTGCTATGTTAAAATTACTCATCACTTGAGACCATGTACTCCCAGAAAAGGTAACATCAATGTGATAACTCTTGACTTATTCTAATCATTAAGTTTGTTCTCTTTGCTTCTGTGGGGCTTTATTTTGTTTTTAACAGAACCACTCAAATTGGCAAGTAACTCAAGGCATAAAATGACTAGAAGATAGTATAAAAGTGTGTGTCAACCCCAAATGAACACAGGTCTTTTCTTCTTTATAAGTTAATGATTTAGGCAGTAACAACAAGCAATGGTATTTTTATTTTTCTAAATGGTATGGGACAAATACTTGGGAACTATATAGTTCAGGCAGTAAACAAGTGAAAAAATACAATCTCAACTCAGAGAAAGTTAAACTAAGGTCACCAAAACTACTAAATCCAAGCAGAATGTAGTTATCAAAGAAGATAACATTAAGAAACTTGACATTTAATGAAGAAAAAAATTGAAAATTGAGTCCTTCTAATCTACAAGGCATAAATTTACCTTGAAATAGATTTTCTTTTCATTTTTTGGAAGTTTTACATCCTATCAAAAGTAAGAAACTGACTCAAAAGACAGAAAAAGATATTAGCTATGGCTAAATTTACCGAATGCAATCAAATTTTTATTGACTTTGAATAATAAGCATAGTCAACTGAAATAAAGGACATAAGATGTTTATTAAATGTTTATCATTTGAATATATTAATTATGAAAAAGTATTATATGAAGACAATTTTGAACAGTAGATAATAGAATTGGAAAGTAAATACAGTATCTGGAGTCAATTCCCAGCCCTTGCCTTTTTCCAGAGACACCCTACTCTGACAGCCTGTGGCTCTGGTCTTGAGGCTACTTTGTCCTGTATTTTCATGTTTGATTCTCTTTCTTCAAAATTATGATTGTTCTGTATAAGCATAACAATTTTTTGGAATTAAAAAAAAATCTATCCAGAAAAAGAATTTTTTTGGAATATAAAAAAATCTATCCAGAACCATAAGTTAAAAAGGCCTGCAGTCATTTTTGGATATAGTCAAGTGTGGTTTAGTGTTTCTAAAGATTTCTGAAATAAAGGTAAGAATAAAATTGTCCATGTCAGTTTTTTAACTAAGAGAGAATTTAAGCAAAGCCTAAGACCATGTAACAATACAGGAAGAACTGCAATTATAATGTAAAGGATAAGAGTTTACCTGCAAAATTTCAAGTGCCTCTTGAGTTGACTTTTTATATATATGGTATCAAAACTTCTCTGCACCCTACCCTCACTCTGTACAATGGTATTTTTACTTGTGAAACAGCTTAAAAGAATGAGTAACAGAAAAGCAGATCATACATAATAGTGTCTCCATTCACCAGTATCTGTGATTTCTTAATTCGATCTAAAAGTATTTAATTTTATTTAATTTAATAAAACAGTAAGGCGCCATAAATTCACTTTAGCTACTTGTTTCCACTCATAGTGTAAAGATGCATACCTACCTTCCGGTGGCTCATCACTAAGATAAGAGGGGATTTCTTGGTTTTTATCCGCCTGATTCATGATCTCCTAAAAAAAGCACATACACATTTAATTTTAATATCAACATGAGGTTTATCACATTATAAATTCAGGCTTAATCAGTTTTACTCAGACAACATTTTAAAACTTCCATTACAACAAGATTTCTCATCTTGTTTCTCTCCTACCTTGTGGTGTTACAAAAAATACTTTTTGTAACAGCAGGTTGGAGCACCACACTGTGAAGCTAAGCTGAGCCAATAGCTTCAATGTGAGTTGACACCTGCCCTGGAGGTGTTTGTAGCAGACCTCTCCTGCTCTCCAGCAGGCAGCGTATTTCATTGATCTGTCTCTGGTGAATCTTCTCACTGCCCCTTCACCTCTGGCTGTACCCCATTTTGTATGTATAAATAAATCTTTAAAAAAAATACTTTTAATTACTCTAGTGGACAACACTAAAGAGTGGCAAACAATGCAAAAGCTTACCAGTGTTGTTATTGTTACTTCAACTTACACTGTAAATTACTGAGTGAGTGACTTGGAAAGTAGAGGTTAGATGACAAAAAATTTGAGTGTTTTTTCCTATAGAACATTGGTTAATTTATTTCACAACAGGTTCAAAAGAAAACCAATGACTCAAAAATCTTTATCTAAAAATTTTCTAAAAACATGACAGTCTTCTAAAAGTGATTCCACCAAAATCAGAAATGGATTTTGATTACTTTTATTGTTAGAGCTCTTATACAGAGGTACAGGTACCACAGATTTAAGAGTCTTATTGTGAAATTCTGTCATTTGCAACATGGATGAATTTTGAGGACATTATGCTCATGAAATAAAATCAGAGAAAGGTAAACACTGGATGATCTTGATCATAAAGTGAAATCTAAAAATGCTAAACTCAGACACAGCAGACTTCTTTGCCAGGGGAGGGAGGGAAATAAGATGTCAGTCAAAGGACACCAATAGTGAGTTCTACAAGGAGTAAGTTGGGAATGTCATGTACAGCACAGTGACTATACTTAACAATACTGTATTATGTATTTGAATACTTTTAAGAAAATCTTAAATGCTCTTTGCACACAACAAACATCATCTGGTATGATGGAAGTATTAACCTTTTTGTGGTACATATTTTATAATTAATGTATTAATCATCATACTGTACACTTTGCACAATACTATAGCTCAGTTAAACATCAAAGTTTGGAGAAAAGGGATATTGTGAAAATTAACAAAGTATTTCAGTACATCAACAAATACTGATTGAGCACCTACTGTGGGACAGTGTTTCAGGTGGGGGCATCAAAATAGTTGACAGAGACCAAATAAATTTCTGTCCCCGTGAAATATACACTAGTCCAAGAAAACAAGAAATGGATGCAGAAAGGGTGTATATAAGATTATTAAATGCTTTGGAAAAGAAGGGATAGAGAAGAGGGGGTGGGTTATTTTAAATAGGATAGTGAAGGGATCATCTCAAAGGGCAGTCAGACAGTAAATCCAAATCGCAGAGGCTGTACTTAGAAGCCAGTTTTTAACTCTGGGGAGCCAGTGAAAGGTAATGAACAGAGCGATGATGTGTTCTGGTTTACACTTATAAAAGCTCACTCTGGCTACTGTAAGAAAATGCAACGGGATCATAAGAACACACAGATCTGTGAGGAGACTTGGCATAATATTTTCAAGTTTCACGCATGTATCAGAAAAAAGCAGTTAAATTTTAAGTGGTCAAAGGTCAGGAAAGTTTCCAATTCCTTTATGAAGAACATAACAAATGATAAATTTTAATTCACCAAATGATCAGAGAAAAACTCTGATCTATTTTCTTTTATGTTTCATAATCCAGGCAAGTGTTGGTCCCTTAAATGAGTGGTAGAAGAGTGTGAGAAGTGAAAAATTTTAAAGATAATTTTACCTTCAGCAATTATCTTGCAATGCCTTTAAACCCTAACTTCTGCGTAAGAATGCACTTTACTGTACCTCAGAGTCCAGCAGCACCTCAGGTACTTAATATATTGTAGTTGCTCTACTTATCAAAACATCTAATCTTATGCTGGTTTTAGGAGGTAAGCACATTATCTCATACACAGTTAAGATTTATAAAAGGACAGTAAAGATAGTAATCTCTGGTGAAAACACTGAAAGAATATCAACTGATTATTCTCAAAAGTGTTTCAAATTTCCCTTAAATCAAAGTTTATTTTTCTTTATCATATTTCTATTTTTTTTTAATTTATCATCATAGTAAGAACATAACAAATGATAAGGAGATCATGGAACTTGAATCTGGATACCAACTTTGATCATAAACTGTGGCTGAGGACAAGTAACTTCATCAGATCCTTGATGTTCAGAATATATAAAACAAATTAAGGATATTTATAGCCCTAACTCTAAGAATACCATTTAACAAATTCAAAACAAAGCCTGCAGAAATTCCTGGCAGTGTATATGTGTACCTTCTTGAAGAATAGTAACTACTGTAAAGTCACAGTGTTCCCTAATGACTTCATTCTGAGGAGCTAACTAACTAGTGTTGTGTTAACCCAGTATCTTTATACCATATACATTCAAATCTAGAGCATCTGGCTGATCATCCAGTCATAGATGCTACCTGCAATGACCTGTACAAAGATGTGGAAATTAGACACACACACCCCTACATCTTACATATCTTAGACAGGAGTTTAAAAATAGGTATATATATTTTAAAACCTCCTTTCTGTATATATTCCAGAAGCCCTACTAAAAATCTTATCATTTCCTCCTAAAAATCCCTTTAAAAAAAGTTCTTAGCTTCTCCACAGGTACGTATAATTTTTTTAAAAATCGTCATTAAAAAGATTAGAGCTGCTTTTCACTACAACACCATAAAAGACGCATATATGGGCCCTCCCTGGTGGCTCTGGTGGCGCAGTGGGTTAAAGCACAGCACTGAGAATCTAAAGCCGCTTCCGCATGAGTTCAATTCCCGCCTGTCACGCAGGTGACCAAATGGCGTGGCAGACCTCTCCTGACCCGCCCGCTGCTCCCCTCAGCAGTGTACTTCCTCCATCTGCCTGTTCTGCTCCCCACTCTGTCTCTGGTGAAGCTTCTCGCTGCCCCTGAGCCTCTGGCCTGTACCCCAGTTCTGTATGCACAAATAAATAATCTTAAAAAAAAAAAAGACGCATACGCATTTATGTAATATGAGCCGACTTTATCCTTTTATGGATAGGCATTGAGAAGCAAAGAGCAGAGCAATATTGTCAGATTTGTGCTTTTAAAAGCAAACTGAAGCAAGAACAGATTTAAGGACAGACAGATTAAATACAGTAAGTGAGATAAACAGTCTCAACTCTGCCAGTTTTTGCTATCTAAATATTTGGGCCAAAAATCTACTGGGATTTACCCTTATTTTCTCTTTTATTACATTCCCATCCAATCATCAGTAAGTTCTATTGCCTAAGTAAGTCCAGAAGACAAGCACTTCTCATCACCTCTCCTGCTACCACTTTTGATTAAGTCTTCATAATCTCTTAGTCACATTTAAAAGGCAGTATAACAGAATCCAGCAAAAACAAGCAAAATAGTAACTGAAAATGCAGTCAAATAAGAATATTCTTTATGGAAGACAATAAGTTTCCAAAAGACACAAACAGTGCAGACATTGTAATAACTTATGAAGAGCAAATAGGAAAAAGCTAATGTTAAAGAATAAAAACCAAGTGCTATAGTATGATCCCAGTTTTTTAAATGAATATAAAAAAACTGGTAGCATAGCAAAACAGTCACAAAGCTTGCTATGAGATATATATAGATATGAAGAGAATAAGAGAAATATGGCATTTCTCTACAGAGAACTAGATTAGTTAAAATCTGTATTTTAATTTTCTACCATTAAACAAATAGGTAGGGTCCTCTGGCACATCCCAATACCTACTCAAGACTTCTGTGCCAATTTGTAATGCAATTTTTTTTTTTAAAGTTTGCTTTATTGTAGCCCTTTTTTTTTTAAAGTTTATTTATTCATACAGAACTGGGGTACAAACCAGAGGTGCAGGGGCGGTAAGAGGCTTCACCAGAGACAGAGTGGGGAGCAGAACAGGCAGGTCCATGAAATACACTGCTGAGGGGAGCAGAGGTCTGCTGTGCCATGTGGGTCACCTCCGGGGCTGGTATCTAACTCTGAAGAGGCTGCGCTAGCTTGCAGTGCTGCGTCCTAACCCACTGCACCACCAGGATGGGCCAATTCTAAAATCTTAACCTATATTTTTACCATTTGGTAAGAACATGTTTTTGTTGTAAAAGGTAGAATATTTGTGGGATAAGTGAGATAAAATATTTGTATAAACATCAATTTTAAGCATCAGAAGAAGAGGTCAATACAACAGGGTATGTTCTGAGACATGTGCTTTTATCCTAGTGCCACCCTCAGAGGGCTTTAAGCAAAACTAGCACAGACTACATGGCATAGCCTCTTGAGACCACTGTCACATATGCTGTCCATCAATAACCAAATGTTAAATAGAACATTACTGTATATGGCCCAGGTTTGTGGTTAAAAGTAAACTTTTTGCTAGAGCCCATGCTTTTCAAATACACTTCTTTAGTAAAGGAGTCAGCAGTGGGGAATGCCAGCTGGGGCCTCAAAAACCACAGGACAACATGATACATTTTACTCCACTATGGTTTAAAATAATCATTTGTTGTTAAATACATAATAAAAAGTAAAATGAAAAGTGCTTGAGAATTTTGAAAGATAGCTAGACTTTCAAGTAGTTTCACTCTTGCCTGGAGCTTCTGCAGGGTATACTCACTCTGGGCTCTACCAGCTTCCTTCCTAGTCCAGTCACTCTACTGCTGTGCCACAAGTTTACTCTGCCCTTACATTAGGAAGATCCTGGGTAGCAGAGTCTAAAAGCAGAAAGCTAGATTCTATTAGACAGAAACAGTAACAGTTACACTTCATAGCATTAGCAACAGGATTACCATTAAACAATAAAATAGAAAATCTAAAGTGTTGCCAGAACTGAAATCTGGCTCTCTAGACCAGAGAAAGTTTTGGGTATGTATGAGTTTCTTGTATATTACTGGTATTAAGACAAGTATTTAGCATTAAGATTTCTCTATATATTTTGTTGAACTCTCATCTAGTTATAAGACAAATTACCTTATAAATATCTTTGTTTAAAAATCTTAATTATCTATGGTGCCATCTGTACTTTTTACTCACATAACTCTTTCCCAATTTCTACAGACATGTATGTACCAAACTAAGTTCCATTGAAAAAAACCTCATAACTCGTAAAGCTTCTATTAATGTGTTTTCCTAAGAAAGGTTATAAAGACAAGTATGTCTTTAGATCATGACAAATAATTTAACATATTCTATGCATATAAGCCAGCTTTACCATTTGGTCCTGACATGTGAACAAATTATTACAGTACCAATGGAAACTGGTTGTCTGTAGGTTTTTTTAAGTATGACATGTCAGACTTCTTTGCTATAGATTGCAATTTATTAGCAGTTACTTTAAAGACTTTAGGCCAGGGTGAAATAATACTTGTTAAGTACCACAGTATCAAAGATAATGCAGCTGGCAAATATACTGAGCAAGAATTAGTAACAGCACTATTCCCTAGAGGGTAATTTCTTCCAGTAATAGAAATAAGTAAACAAATGCCTCTTAGTAATTTTCTTTTTAAAAAAAGGAAAACAGATAACAGATTCCTATAATGTGTTATATACAAAGTTGTTATTAATAATGAAGGACAAATTTACCTATGGCTAAGCACCCCCTGTATATCAAAGGAAATTAGATAGTACTAACCCATTATGCAAAGCCTAACTACACAATACAGTACACACGGGTTTACCTGCAAAGCTGCTTTAGAAACCTCAACAGCATTAAACAGCAAGTGCCAATTTCCCTATAAGAAAAAGACTAAATGAATTAAGTGAAGTCTT
Organism: Condylura cristata; assembly: GCF_000260355.1. Taxonomy (NCBI): domain Eukaryota; kingdom Metazoa; phylum Chordata; class Mammalia; order Eulipotyphla; family Talpidae; genus Condylura; species Condylura cristata. The sequence goes on from NW_004567105.1 coordinate 8,261,564, forward strand.
CTACTTTGACTTTACAGTATCTTAGCAACTTCCTCACTCCCATGTTTTAACTTCTTTACCAGACTACAAGGAATTTCAAATACGTATTTAAAACTTTGACATACAAAGACCAACAAGCAGTGTACGTTAAAACATCAACTCAGTATTTTTATGTTTCTCTAGTTAGCCAGCTCTCCTGAACAGGCTGCTTTTAAAGATGACCCTTGTCCATTAAATCATCAACAAATAGATGACAATGCACAGGGCTTGTCCGCTAGGGAAAAGGAATCTGCAAGAGAAATCTCTTAAGTGACCACCTCATGACTTAACCAACAGTACTGAAATGACAATTTTATAGTACTGTTGAGTGGCACATTGAGCAGAATTACAATCTGCAATCAAACCAGACAACCAGCAAACCAGATAGCCAGTATCACTAGATTACACCTCACTAGTTCAACAGATATCTGAGTCACTACTGTGTGTCAGATACTGTGTTGGGCAGCGAAGTTTCAGCCTTAACAAGCAAGGTGTTTATAGACATCTAATCTGAAGGTGTGCATGTACAATCCACTGAGATCTTCAGGAAGTAGCAAAATTTCAATGACTGAAACAAAGATTTTCTTACTGTTAAAAAAACAAACAGCACACAAGAACTACTAACCTTTCCTATTATTTTCAATATGTGGACATGTTTTTACTAAAATTACATCCGTTGTTTAAAAAAAGCCTAAAAGTGGGGGGGGGGGGACCTGGATGCATGTGGGTTTATTAAAGGTTACTTCCTTTTTTAAAAAGAGCAAGCATGGAGACACACATACCTGTTGATGAGCTATCTTAGTGTTTTCATTTGGAGCTAGCAGGGTGCTCGCAAGGACATAATCAAGAACTCCCTCTACGTGCTTCTAAACCTTTTCCGGGGTCCCTCTCTCCAGCACGGATCCCTTTAGGCACTAGCAAGACAACTTACTTTTCCCGAGCAAAGGGAGTGACGTGGCAGGAGGCAGAATGACCCTAGAGGAGCCGTGGCTAGGGCTGAGCTGGGCACCTCCTCCCTCCTCCACGTTGTACACCCAGCACACACCCGCAGGGCTCCAGAATTGGTCTTCCTACACACAGGAGGCGACCTGCTTAGGAGAGTGGCTCTGACAAGTGGGAGCTGGGGGTCGGTCTTGAAGAAGCGTGTGCAGAGGAGGATTCTCCAGACAGTGACGGTTCTGATGGGTGCTCAGGCGGTCCCCCATGTCCCCGGCGCCCCTCTCCTTCCCCATCCCTTCTCGCCGAAGTTAGGCGTTGGAACTGAGCTTCCCTACCCTGAGGAGTACTGGGATGTCACTGGGCGCCGAGGCTTGAGTGCCCCGAACCCCAGATAGTGGTTTATCAACAGGTAAGGAGTTGGCGGGGCGGGGAAGCCCAGCACACAAGTCCACCGCCGCATCCCTCACCTCTCCCGGGTTGCTGACGTCGCCCACCCAGCCCCCCAGGCTGGCACCCAGGGCTGTAAGAAGTCAGGCGGATGCTCCCACCCGCGGCCCAGATTTCAACCCACCGCTGCGGAGTCGGGCACGTAGGAGTCGCCCCCTCAGCAACATCCATCCGCCCCCAACTTCGCCCCGCCCCTCCCCCTTTTCCGCTCAGTACCCCCAATGGCCCCTCTCGGGGTAACCAGGCCCGGGAGTCAGCGGTGGGGTGCAGGGGCGCTAACGGAAGAAGGCGACGCGAAAGCGGGCAGCAGCCCGGCGCGCCCCCCGCCCTACCGGCGCGACTTACCGCCGGGGTCGGAGGCCGGCACCTGGGGCCGGGGCCGAACGGAGAGAGCGGGCAGCGCCGGAGCTGAGACGTCGAGCGACGGACACAGCCCGGGGACTTGCGGGCTCGGGAGGCGCCGCCTCAGGCTGTGG
>NW_004567105.1:8264503-8282853 GCF_000260355.1 Condylura cristata
GATGAGCGGAGACACTAAGCCAGCGTGGGTTTCTGAGAGTGGGACGCGGCGGGTGTGTGCTAACAAAAGCGACGGGCGAGACGGGAGGGTCTCGGAGTCTTTGGAACGGGAAATCATCAGGATGGTGCACCTGGATGGTTACTTGACGGGCCCCATCAAGAGGCATCTAGTCAAGGAAAGCTTCCTGGAAGAAGCTGACTCTGCTCTAGGTTTTTGGTCCTTCAGCCTAGACTTACACCACTGTGCTGACTATCAAGACGTTTTCGTTCTCCAGCACTCGATGGGGAACTTCATGCTGTTCTGTAAAATGAGCCGAATGGTTAGTAGGCGCTGGGGTGTGTGCACCCAGCGTGTAGACAGATACCTACTCCGTTTTCTTGTGATCACAGAAACCTTTGTCCTTAATCAGTGATCCGTTTTCCAGGGCGAACTGTAGGCAGAATTATGAAGTTCACAATTATCCTGTGTCTTCTTCCACGTCTTTCTAGTAGAGTTATTAAATATAGTTATTTAATACAGTGAATACATCCGTAATCCACAGCAGTCGGTGAAACTATCTCATGCAGCAAGATGTGGGGGGCCTTGGGGGTAGGTTGGGGCTACCAGAACCATCTGAAACCGCAGGTATACATGATCATTGTATTTCGTGTAAGTTGGACTCTAGCCATTTCTCATTGCCTTAATTTTCTTACTTATAAAAATGAATAGCTCTGGGCCCACCCTAGTGGCACAAGGGGTTAAAGTGCAGCACTAGGAAGCTATCTCTATCCCAGCCACTGCAGCAGGAAGTGGATCCACATGGCCTGGGGACCCCTCCTGACCCACCGGCAGCTCCCCTCAGCAGTGTGTTTCAGTGGATATGCCTGTTCTACTTCCCCCCTGTCTCTGGTGAATCCTCTCACTCCCCCCCCCACCTCTGGCCTGTACCCCAGTTCTGTATGTATAAATAAATAAATCTTAAAAAAAAAGTTCTACTTGATGCCCACCACCCCTAGATGTAAAGGGAAAATAGCGCAGTCTTGACAGAATAGCTTCTGCAGAAGGATTCTATTCACTTGGGACACTGGCTGCTGCAGGATCTTGGTGACATTAGGCCCTCCTCACTGCCGTGACTGAATCCATGTAATCCTTGGTTCTCATTATGTAACGTCTCATTCTTAGATAATTAAAGTGAAACTTTGTCTCTGGATGGTATTTTGGAAGATTGTATAATGGCTTAAAATAGTGAGTCCTTAGTACCTTTAGGCAGTTACTTTTACTTGATCAAATACTTAATGCAGTCTATAGTATCCAATCTCTTAAACTGACAGATTTCCCTGTCACTGGTTCACACAGAGAATCCTTTCCCTTACTGGAAAACTAGACAAGTTTAGCTGTGACATTATTAACAAGGTAGGATAATTCGAAAAGTAAGGACCTAGAAACTGGACACCAGTAACATGAAAGCAAGAAATAAATTATTATAGAACACTACATTGAAAGGGATCTGAAGACAACATCCTCTCCAAGCCAGAAACTACTGGGTGTACAGTAACAGTTTCCATTCTTGGACTGTCAAGCACTTCCCGATATTTCCATGTGAATTCACTTATTAGTAATATTGCCATTATCTTCACTATTTGACTTATTTAAATGACAGGTCAGTTGATGTAACATGTTCCTATATTTTGCCATATTTTTATAAGTGTAATACATTGAATGGCATTTTGATACCAGTCACCAGCTTCACAGAGATTACCACCCAATGTATTTTTGCTTTCCTGTTCTTATTTTCTTACAGTTCTTTGCCCATCATAGCATAATTACTTGGACTGTTAGTTTTCCTCCCCTGTCCCAAAATCCTTGTTAATCTTGTCTGTGATAGGATGATTTGTTTGTGCTTTTAATATATATAATTTCTTCCAACAATTCAATGAGGCAAGTACTGTTCAACTCATATGCATTTGAAGAAACTGAGGCATACAAAAGTTTGATATTTTACACTCGGGCCAGTTGCAGAAAAGACTTGGGCATCATAATTTTGTCTGACACTAGAACCCTAGTTCTTAAGCACTATTATGGGAGAGAAAAAGGCAGTCTCTGCATCAAATAGCTGGCCTGGTGCTATCAGCTTGCTCTTGGTGTTGCTTGGAGTTGGCCTGTTAGAACTAGACCTTAATATCTCCTGTTGAAAACAGTTTCAGGGAATACCGACATCATTACCTTGATGGATCAGAACAAAAGTAAGACCATGGCATAATCATATTTGTGCAGACAAAAACATGAGCCATATCCAAGCCACTGATGAAAGGGATACACGATATAAAATAACAAACTAGTTTGAGTGGCTACTACTTTAGCCTTGGTATAACCGTCCCTCTTTTAAGATAAGTTTTACTAAGATACCCATTCGCAGAATTGCCCCTACTTTCTGACAGCATTAATTTAGAGCAAAGTTCTCCAAATCATCAAAAAGGCTCAAATCTTAATTTCCTGACACCCTTTTACTGAGGTGCCTCACATCTCGCCATCCTGTGTTCTGCCTCATGTAACGACAGGTGTGTTCCTGCTGATCTTTGACTTAGAGTTGACAGTTCTGGCCTGCCCTACACCCTGTGTGTTAATGGGATGGAAAACAATACGATTTAGGGAGTTCTTGCCAGTCAAGGAAAGGGAACTGCCCTCCCATTTCCAGCCATTCGACTTACTGCCATCTTCACTCTACAATGAAAGCATGTGGAAAGAGCAAAAAGTTTATATTGATAGAAACTGTTGAGCTCTATCAGCAAAGCTACATGGTCGCCACCCCCCCTTTTTTCCCTAAAGATTTATTTATTTATGCATACAAGAACTGGGGTGTAGGCCACAGGTGTAGGGGGTGAGAGGAGTCATCAGAGAGTGGGGAGCAGAAGTGGCGTATCCACTGAAATACACCGCTGAGGGGAGCAGTGGGCGAGACAGGAGAGGTCTTTTGTGCCATGTGGGTCAGCTCCCTGGATGGGGACAGAACTTAGTTGCAGTAACTTGCAACAGCTTTACAGCACTGTGTCTTTAATACCTGCATCACCAGGGAGGCCTCTCACCACCCTTTTTATAGATTCTACATGGTCTCTGTTAAATAGAACCTTGTCAAAAGATAGAAAAAAACTAATGCTGGAAGAGTTGGACTACTTGGTTAAAATAAGAATTCCATCTGTCATTGAGACTATGGAGCAACTAGAACTTGCAAATATTGTCGGTGGGGATGTAGAATGGTAGAGACACCTGGGACAGCAGTTTGGAAGTTTCTTATAAAGTTACACATACACTTAACTGTGTGACCTAGCAACCCCATTTCCAGGTATGAACCCAAGAGAAATGCAGGCATGTTCATACAAAAGCCTGAACACACATTATAACCAAATGTAGAATAAAGCTAAGTGCCCTTTAATTGGTGAATGGATAAGCAGAGTGGCACATGCATACAGTGATACCTGTTCAGCAACAGAAGGAGCAAACTACTAATACAACATCTCAAGTGTGTTATTCTCATGGAAAGATGCAAGACTCAAAAGTCTGCTACGACATTTTTTTTTTTTCACCTGGACAGTTTATTCCATGGCACACAGCTTGCTGGCCACTACCCCCAGAGGACCTTGTTGTCACAGCCTGGTAATCTGCATTTCCAGAAAGTCCCCTGTTGATGCAGATGCTGCTGCCCCAGGGTCTGCACGGAGAATGCTGGTTTAGAAGGGGCGGAAGGAACAGGCAGGCTCTTGGAATTGCTCGCCGCTGGTCACTCGAGCAGGGAGAGGAAAGGTGAGTAATTGTCCAAGGGTCTCTGGCTCCCCCGTCTTCAGGAATGTCCCAGGCCAGGCTGTTTACTGCCAGGTTACAAAGCCATGCACACCCGTGTGCCCTGAGCTCCTACTGCAGACATCTAGGGCACCAAGCAGTGGTTGCCTACCTGTGTGAGGAAAGTGTTCCTCTGTCCCTCACCTCTGTCTCCAGCTGTCTTCCCAATGTCCCCACTCTGGAGGTCAGAGTGACTCCAGTCTCTTCAAGGATTTTCACAGGGTTGTTATTCTTTTTGGTTGTGAATTCTTCACATTTATTCTTTCAAGACTGTTTGACAGAGTGAGCAGCACCTTGTGCCATTCACCAATGTAAGCTCTGATGCCATCTTCATTCAGAATTCAACATTTACTCCTTGGGGTTTAACTTTTAACATCAGCGGTAGGGGTTGAAAAAGCTGAAAGGAAAGAAAACATCAATAATCACCTGTGGCTTGGGAGGGGTTGACATAAAAAGACTTGAGAAAATTTGAGAGAACTGTCCTGTCACTTGGTTGTGACAATGTGTTATCTCAAAACTCATGGAAGTATACACTAAAGACAATTTTACTGTATATAAATTAAAGGCTGACTTTAAAAAGATTGAAATGGAAGAGGTTGAGAGATGACATTGGGCCATCTCACCTAATATTAAATGTTAACACTAAAGAAGAAAAATATGAGTGGATAATTCACATTACAAAAGATCTTGTCCTTTCTTGTGTAGTAACAGAATCATTGTACATCATAGATGTGTTTATTTACAAATGAACTATTTAGTTTGTAGTGGAGTAACTTAAAACTGAAGTTGAAAGTCATTACCAATTGATGATTAATCACTGATGGAGATAAAACACCTCTAAAGTGTCATAATTGGGAAGATATAATTGAGTTTCAAAATGGATTTTTTTAGGAACATATCTGTTGTACAAATGAGATTTGTGAAGCTAGCCTGTAGTAAGGGCACTTGAGAGCAGAAAGTAGCCAACCATGGTCAGAGGTGGTAGCGATTAGACAAAAACCTGAGAGCAAATGGAACGTCTTCAGGCTCAGGTTGTATGACAGAAATTACCATGACATGCTGCCTCTTACAAGCAAGTGGCTGCTCTCCTTTAGGTCTAGAGGAAGGGTGAAGATGAGAGGGAGTGAGCTAGAGTGGTTTGAAATGCGCACATTCACCTGTAGCCTCATCAAGTTGCCGGGGTGAGTATGGAACTTCGTCTGCCTGCTGTCAAGCTGTTGCTCCGCTGAAAAGGCCTCGGTGAGCCAGGTTGGTTTATCTACCAACTTTCCAGCATCCGCAGCTACTGCTGTCTCTTGTTTCCCTAAAGTTTCTTGATTTAGGACTCTGCCAACTAAGTCTTTACTAAATCATTGTAAAATAGTAAAATTTTTCTAAATCATTGTAAGGGAAGATGTTACCATTGACAGCAAAATGGAAGGAAATTTGTGGGGGCTGATACTTTAGAATAGGGAAGGGAAGCACGCTAGAATAATAAAGAGAAATACTGGGTGATTTCACCTATGTGAGGAATATAAATAAACAAGATAGGCAAACTGACCAAACAAAATAATTATAATCTAAGGAATATTGACACCCTCAGCCAGTCTAGGGTTATCAGTTTTTAAGGTTATGAGGGAAGAGAGATAGAGAAGAGGCCAAGGGAGTATAAAAATATACTTAGATTTTTACAGTGTATTGATTTTTGCACAGTTGTATGTATATTATAAAAGAATCAAGCATGGGGTGCGGAAAGAATTCTTGGGAGCTTTCCTGCTTGACTGTGTCTATGCAGGTGCCTCTCTTTCTCTTTTGCCTTTGGGGGTCAACCAGTTACCTTTCAGATCTTTCATCAAGTCATTTTTAACTTGGCTCTTCTGTTAGGGGGTCCATATTACTAGACTTTCCATGTATTGCTTCCTCCCAGCCACAACCATTTGTTAAAAAGAAGTTTCATGCAACTCCTACTTTTAAGTCCTGATATAAGTTCTTCTTTGGCATTAGTTAATTCTATTTTCAGCTCTATAAGTCACCCCAAATCTCCTAAACTAGACCTGGACCAGCCTGTAATCGTTGACTCTCCGATTTTCTGCCGGTTGTTTAGTTTCTCATCTTTCAGCCACTGACTGTCTGCCTCATTTCTCTCCATGACTTAGAATTTTCTCAAGCTTAGTACAGCCTACATGTTTTTCTATTCCCTCCCTAAGCCATGGACAGAAGAGACCACGCAGGCTATAGTGTGTACACTGACAGCAACGTCCAAAAATTCCCAAAAGGAGGGACTCTGATTATGAAACTAAGTGATTTCAATAAAACTCATGACTGGTGTTCAAATAGAATACTGCTACATTTTAGTAGAACATAGGTTTATTAGCTACCCCAGTGGGTAAATGGTAAAGAATTGAATAGGGATTGGTGAAACTGGGCAAGTTGGGACTTTATAAAAATTTTTTAAATGTATTTATTTATGCGTATAAGAATGAGGGTGCGGACCAGGGATGGAACTCTTGCTGCAGTGGCTATGACTAGCTTTAGAGTATTTTGCGCTATAACCCATTGCACCACAAGGGAAAGCCCAAGTTGGGACTTTTAAAAAGAAGAGAGTAGAGCATCCCAAAGCTGAACCGTAGAACTTTGTCATTTTGTGATCGTCAGTTTGAAAGAACACATCTGTTTACCATGAGTCGGGAGACTTCCCAGGTTAATGTTTTCCAGATGCTCCCAGAACACAGTGTTGTCTCTCTGTGATTTGTGTCAGCTGTGTAAGAAAACTTCTCAGTTTGGTGTGTTTGGAAACAATTGCTGACCTGTGATTTAGAAAAGCTGCATGTATTCCATTCCAAAGGGCATGGCCCTCTTTCCCATGTGAGGGAAAAACCTGCGGCTGCCTGCCATCCGAGATCACATCAAGGCCCCTGAAACCAAGGTAGAAGAGTTTCTCCCGAGGTGAAACACTGGTAATAAACAAGAGGCAAATGCAAATGAGTTTGAGGAGGGGAAGTCTGGCTTAGGGCACATCTGGAAATCTCTTCAGCAGACTGACATTGAACGTGAGGGAAGTAGCCACCAACTCTTCACCAAAGTGCAGTTGTCAGTGTTACTCTTCTCCTAGAGCAAAGCCTCCACTCTAAAAATTGTCAGTGACTGCTTAACCTATTTTCCTCCCTTGCCTTAAGCTCACATCCTTACATGGAGGGTCTAATTATTTATTTGCCAAGAGCATAATTAGCTTTCCAGAGTCTCTGTACTACTTAATAGTCCCCAAATAGGCCACTGGTCCCACTGCCCTTAGGGTCTCAGGGGGATGGAGAAGACAAGAGGCAAATGTGAGCAAGACCCAGCTGTCCACACCTTTATGCTTAGGAGAAATCCAACTTCTGACCCCTCTGGCTGGGGTTGTGGGGGGCTCCTCTGGCCTTATTGTGCCCCTCCCCCTCTCTCGAGGGTCCTAGAGTCTTGAGTAGATAAATCTGTGTGGAGATGCTGTGACCAGTAGGCAGTCTGCTACGACGAATAAGGCCAGGTGCTATAGTGCCCCAAGTTTAAATCACGACAACGCCACTTTGGTCGGTTTCTCAATTTTTTTGTTTTTCTTTTTCTTGATTTGTATAATGTAGACTGTTATGGAGCAGAAAGATACCAGAATGCATGCAGGTATTTCACAAGTGACTCAAAACTATGGTGGATTTTTAGTAGTTTACCTGGTTGGTATAGTTGGTGGTTGGTCTGTTTGCTTTTTACATTTTAAAAGAGTAGGTTTAGTAAGAGAAGGGAGACACCTGCGGAGACACAGGCAGGCAAAGCGCTTCTGTTGCCTCCCCACAAGGGGCAAAGCCTTGTGAGAAAGGCCTGCATGGCCCCTGCAGGCAGGAGCTGCCAGCACTGTGGGGGTTTCCATCATCTGCTTTCAGTGAACAGCAGTTTTTCAACTGGTTAGTAGTTACTTTGAGCTTATTCTGACATGGTCTTTCCCATAACTTTTTATCAGACTTACTCTCATGTCCTGATTTTCACTGATTAGGCTGCAGCTGATGTTCTGGTCTTCGTAACCTCTAGCCATCCTCCTGGGGCTCCCTCTGCCAGGTCGTGTAATACATAAGGTTAGTCACACGCTCCAGCCTTCCTCAGTGCTGTTCCCACCTGGGAGGCCAGATGCAAAAGACTATCTAATGTATGGTTTCATTTATAAAGTGAAATTTCCAGAAAGGGCAAATGTTTTTATTTTTTTTTAATTGCGTAAAAACATTGTATTAGCTTCAGCCCCATGGAAGCTGCCATTCTGTGCTGAAATCCTCTTCACCCTGGGGCTGAGGCCCTCTGCTGAGACCCAGTGAACACTCCCTCTGCAGTCCCTGCAGTTTGCCTGGAGGCCTCTTTTCCAGTTCCTCCCAGTGTCTTTGGACTGAACTATCACAAAGGGGAAAAAAGGAGAAAGAACAGAGAAAAGAGAAAAAGGGAAAAGTAACATTTTTATAAAGCACATTTTAAAAGATTTTAAAATATAAAACACAAAGCAAACAAGTTTGTCTTTGAAAACATCACATCTCACATCCATAATCTTTTCATTAAAAATTTCATTCGTTTACAAATACAACCGCAGGTGATAAAACCTAACATCACAAACAGATTGCCTACTATCCATAATACAAACTAATGAAAATGTCTCAAACCAAATTTTAGGCAGTTTAGCTTAAAATGCTTTGACAATTACATATTTTACATTTGTCATTAAAAAGTTAATTAAAAAGCACAATTTCAAGAGAAAATTTTACAGACACATTAGTACTCAAATTCACTTATAAGAAATTCCGTTCAAGTTATTTAGCACTGATGCTATTTAAGTATATCAAGTAGTAGCTTTTTCTCTACCTAGATGAAGGCCCTGTCACCTGGTGTGAAAGAGAGGATACGATTTATTGTCAGTAGATAAACTTGATTGTTGAGTTTCACACTGCATCTAAGGCAGAGGTGGCGCTTGTCCCACTGCAGGACACCCATAACTTACACATGTACTGGCCAGGACTTTAATAAAGCATCAGTTTCCATAAGTAGTAGGTCTTAAAGCTGTGTGGCCCATTTGGGTAAAAGTAAAGTCAATCAGGTAGAACTCAGCATTTACTCACTCAAAAAAAGCTTACCAGTCAAAGTTCAAGAATAAAAATGAACGCTGCCTTATGAATTCAACACCTGACAGTAGTTACAACTTTTTATGTATACGCCATAATACTACTACAAGATTACCATGTTTGTCTTCCTATATATAGAGCAGTAATTTATTTAAATTATGTCTCGAAAGTGTATGAACACAAATAGTGGTTCTTATTGAAAAATACTTCAAGTAATTTCCCAATGAAGTTGCAGATTCTAACAGTATTCCACATTTATCTTAGAGTTTAAATGTGTGCTTTCATTAGTTAAACATTGTCCATCAAAGAGCAATTTGGTATCAGGGTAACCGCTTTGTCATGAAAACCAAGTAATTGTCACATTTGAATGATCTGCATGTTATCCTTTTGAAATCTTCTCAGCCTTGAGGAGGTTGTCCAGGTTTTCTAGGACTCACAGCAGAAACTTGGGCAGTGGGTTTCCAGACAGAGCATTTGCCATCAAAACGTCACCAGACATTTTCCTAGCACCCAGCTTGCACCAAATCCTCAAAGCAGCGGTGGGGTTGAAAGAACTGAGTGATGAAGACCTAAGTGCAGCTTGGCTAAGAGGAGCAGTTCCAGCTACACATGGCTCCTCCATTCAACTTTAAATCTCCATATTTAAAGTATATGCATAGAGTTGTGCAACCATCATCACTATAACCTTTGAGCATTTTCATCACACCAAAAAGATGCCCCCCCAGGGGTCACCAACACACATCCAACCCTAATCCATCAGCAGTCTATTTTCTTTCACTATGGATTGGCTACTCTTCTGGAAATTTCTTGTAAGTAGAACAATAGGCTATATGGCTGTTTCTGACTTCATTCAACTTAACAGAATGTTTGCAAGGTTCTTTCCTGTGGTGGTACATGTTCTTCAAATAATTTTTTAAACAAAAATATTCCATTAAACAAAACATTCTATGTTATACATAAAAGATGTCCCTTTAAACCAAGCAACTCAGAAAGGTATAAACTAAAAATATAGGGGCTGGGAGGAGAATGAGCAAATATATACTAGACAAAGGCAAACAAAAGAAGCTTTGTAATCATCTTGTCAAAGTAGAATTCCAATAGAAGAAAATTACAACAACTCATAAAACAATTTATTCTGAACATTTAAATACATATGCATCTTTATACATTAAATAATAGCAACTTAGATTAAGCAAAAATTATAAAAGATACCAGAGGAATAAATAGAAACTGATTAATTGAACACATAGAGTGAACAGAAAAACAGGGCAGAACTTTGGACTATGATAATAAAGAACACTTGCTTTTTAACATTAAGTGAAACTTAACAAGAAATAGCTGTACTTTAGACCACAAGGAATTTCTCAGTAAATTCCAAAAAGAATTAATACAAGCAACATCATATCATCGCATTATAATAAAACTGAAATTGTTTTTTGAAAATTACAAAACAAAAAGACCCTTCTGCCTGGGAAGATTAAAACTAACAGTGTGAGATCAAAAAGGGAACTGCAAATAGACACTAAAGTATTTTTGGAAAGTACCAGTAATGAAAACATTACATATCAGAGCCCATAAGATATAGCAAAAGCAGTATGCAGATGGAATTCATAATATTAAATACTTACATAAGAAATGACAAAGTAAGTATCTGGAATACAAGTTAGAGGACAGACAAAAAATATATTGAGAGAGAGCACAAGTAAGGAATTTAAAAGCAGGAAATGCGTTAGAAAACAACAATAGTGGAATCAAATTTCTCTAAAATTCTCTTTAGGAAAAAAAATCTAGCCACTCAGGTAAACCACTTTCTGAACCTGTATTTATCTTGCCCGTTGCTGAGCAGACTGAAGGCTCAGTGTAGACTCACTGAGACCCTGGATTACAGAGGATACAGCTGGGCATCGGAACGATTGCACTGACCAGTGCTACCTTTTCAGGTGCAGGCTTCTTTGTTGTCCCGCTCTCAGGTCTGCCTGGTCACCCAGAAGGATTCATCTGTAGATCGAAAGCCACCACAAGGGTACATGAGAAACCTTGGCAGGAGGCCCACATCTCCTGGACAGATTCTTGGGGTGTGCTGGTCTCGCAGGCACATTGTTAACTTTTACCTGGTGCACCACCAAAACCAGGTGTAAATTATATTTTTTATAATTTACAACTACTGACAATGCTGATGGACTCCTATAGCCTGAAATCCTTGGTGACAGAACATCATTTATCTTTAGTTAGTAAATTCCAGTGGTTGTCAAGGGCCAGTAGGTCTGGAGATGAGTATATGGTCAATCCAGGTCAGCTGAGATGAACCCATTCTGTGCAATAGAAGATCAAGGAAAAAGCACAGAGATGTAATAAAAATACAAAATAGAAGATCAAGGAAAAAGCACAGAGATGTAATAAAAATACAAAAGGGAATTAGGAAAAAATACTAGAAAGCAGAACAAGATGTAAAAGGAAGATACATTGACAACTCTTAAGAATTTGATGAAGTAGATGAAATAATTTTGAATTGTCAGTCATTAAAAGTATGCATAAATAGACACAGGCCAACGAAGTAAGATGGAAAGTCCAGAAGATTCACACAAATTTATACCTTTCTGTATAATAAAGATGGCATCTTCACTTTGTGGAATAAGAAGCTTTTATGTTTATAGTGTTGTGGGAAGTGGGTCCTTCACATAATTACTAGAGGGATCTAAAGTTTTGAGGGGTAGGGAAGGCATTTCTAACTATGATTCAAAACTTCAATGCCTAGACAACTGAGTATAGAACTGGGGAACCAAAGGGAAAGAAGAGACGTGAGAGCAAGGTACGGATGGGCGCACAATGGACTGGTCAGCCTTGTCAAGTTGAGAGAGGAGTTACTTGCTTTCAAACAGTGCAATACTTGGGGCCGGTAGTCCACGGACCAAGGAACACCCCCATCTCCCAAATGCTGAGTCTGAGAAACACCACTGACTCAAAATTCAATCTTTCCTGCTCATTCTACATTGTCAGAAGTTCTCTTTTTCAGTTCTCAAGTATGATTCATGTTCTTTGCTTGTTGGTTCGTTGGTTGGTGCATGTAAACATCTCTGGGGTTCTGGCCTTTGAAGCATGAGGATAATCTCTGGGTGTTAATTCGATGTGCAAGAGGTGAGCTTTGAAGGCCTGTCAGGACAGCTTCCATGAGTGTGGACTCTGTTGATCTTTACCTGTGATCTTTCCTTGCTCTTGTTATATCCTTTTCTTGCTCCAGTGTAGCATTTCTCAAACTCAGCAGTTTAGGGAAATGTGGGAGTTCCAGGCCACTGATCACAGGGCCCCTGGAGGCTCCTAGAGGCATATGCACAGCCTCTCGGGGTGGAGGCCTTGCCGCCCCAGAGGCCCCTATCTGAGGGGTACACTTGTATTGACATAGTGAAGTACTGGAGAGGTACACAAGAAATTCAGCTCTACATGATGGGGCGGGAATGGGGCAGGTGGGTGCAAAAGTGGAACAAGGGCACCTTAATATCCTGTTTGATAGAACATTCATTTCTGAGTCATGGCATTAAATGACACTAAAAAACATTTCAAAAATTAAAACGTAGCATATTTGTATGTTTGAATCTATGCGCAGCTAAAAGAACTAACTAAATCCATATTTATTAACAAGTAAAGCTTCCCAAAGCAGTGTGGAGTGAAAAACATAACTTGCAGAAATACACAAGTAGTAGGATATCATTGATGTAAGCATAGAAAAACGAAACCAGCCCGTCCTCCCTGTTGCTAGAGGTGCAGACCTTGTTGGAAATGTGTAATGCCGGGCACTGGAGGTCACACCCAGGTCTTGGTGTGCCTCCTGGGGAGGGAAGAGAGGGTGAAAGTGAGCAAGAAGTCAAAGGGAAAGTTTCCTGAGTGATAATTACTTTACCAAACACCACTGAAGCAATTACACAGGGAGACACCGAGCATTTTGGAGGAAGGTAATAAATAGTATTGTTTAAGCGGCCCTGGGACAGGCTGACTACAGCTCACTTGAAGAGTGAAGAGGTGGGGGGAGGGAGATCAGCTAGGGGCTAATATCAGTAATTTAGATGAGAAATAATGGGAACCGTCGCTGGAAGGAAAGCCAGGGCGCTGGGGACGGGACCGGCAGGTGCTGGCTGCAAAGCTGTGTGCACCCTGAGCTGCGGGAGCCGCGCATGCGGCCTGAGGGTACAGGTGGGCCCCGAGCCTGATGAGACCCTGGAAGGAGGGCGCGGGCTGCCCAGGTGGGGCCAATGGACCTCAGGCTCCTACATAGGCAGGCGAGGGGCGAGGCCGCTGCTGCGGCCAGGCAGAGAGGAGCAGCGTCCAGGACGCGGGACCCTCCCGGAGCTGGAAGGTAAGAAAGCGAAGTTTCCCGGGAACCCGCAGGGAACGCGGGCCGCGCGCGGTGCTAGCCTGGGGGACCCGTGTTAGACTTGCGGGACCGGACGGTCAGCAGCTTGTGGTGTTGTGGGCAACTCAGTGTGCGGTCACTTGTTACATCAGTGTTGGGAAGCTGAGACACAACGGGACGTTTTATAGCCAGAAGTGAGGTTCTAAAGGTCTCATTGGACGTCCAGTTGCTGATGTACAGGCGGAAACGAAAATGGGAGCCGCGGTTGGGTAAGGAGACCAAACAGCCGAAGCCTGGCGGAGAGGGCCGCAGGGAACACTGAACCGCGGCCAGGGAGAGGCCGAGGCCCAGCTACCAGAGGGAGATGGGAAGCCCGGTTGCCTGGTCATCAGGCTTTGCGGGGTCTGAGGGGAAGCGAGCAAACCGCTCAGGGCCTGCCTGCGCGGCAGGTGGGTTTTTTAAAGCCCCGAGGCCGGGGCACTGCCCAGGCCACGCTCATGGGGGGCCCTGGGGTGAGGAGCAAAGCTCAGGTGACCGTCTGCAGTTGGCCTGAGAACTGGCCGTGCAGTGGCGGGTCCCAGGGACGCCAGCGGAGCTCGGCAGAGACGGCTCAAGCTGTGCCCCCGAGAGAGGCAGCAACAGCAACGCGGGCCCCATGCCTAGACCCTGCCGCTGGTGGGGGGCATTGTTTGTGGGGAGACGCTTTTCTCTGCCTGAGGTCAAGACAGAGGAGGTCCCCTGTGGGTATGGAGGTGCTGCAGAATGAAACACTCTCAGTCCCACTTTCATGGGCTTAGGGAAGGGTGTTCGCCGAGCGCGGCCTACCCCGCGGAGGGGAGACGAGAGCGCAGGCCTTCCTCCAGGTGAAGCCAATAGCTGCTCATTAAGTTTGCTGGCACCGCGGGGGAGGAGTGCAGGAATCGGCCATAGCTTTCTAAGCATCACCCCAAGGAAGTCCTGTGTCCCCCAGGGCAGAAGGGTCCCCTTTGTCGCCTCTTCTGGGATTGTTCTCGCGTGGGCTCTGCATCTCGGATTGCTTGTACCTCTCTTCTAGCCTGTTTGCATTACCAGGGTGGTGGCCATACGGCGTTTTGACATCATTCATTGTCTCCCACCTGGCACAAACTAAACATTTGCTTAATATAGTTGGATAAATGAATGAATTGTTTAAAAGAAGTTCTTTGGTTTTGACAACTAGATGTACAAGTATAGGCATTAACAATACTGGATAGATGTGTACAAAATGTTAAGTGATTTTCTTTTGCTCATAAAATGTCAAGTTATTTGTAATTTCTACAAAAATGTTAAGTAATTTCTACAAAAATGTTAAGTAATTTCTACAAAAATGTTAAGTAATTTCTACAAAAATGTTAAGTAATTTCTACAAAAATGTTAAGTCATTTCTACAAAAATGTTAAGTCATTTCTACAAAAATGTTAAGTCATTTCTACAAAAATGTTAAGTCATTTCTACAAAAATCATTAAGTACTTTAATAATCGGAAACAAGGAAAGCATCACTGTAGAATATACCTGCTGGGGGCAGGTGTTCATTTTCGGGCCCTGCGGTCAGAAAGGACTAGTTGCCTGGCTGCCTCCCTGTGTGCCTCGGGGCAAGTTCTCACCTCCTGGACTTGATGGCTCCCTCACTTGTGAGGTGGAGCTAATCAAAGAACCTCTGGGTAAGGCGTGCAAGGGCCACATATGAGACAACTTGTTATTTTGAAGCGAAAAGAACCAGTTTAGATCGACACTGAGATAAGCTTCTACTGCAAGTATGTGCAATTCAATAGGTTGTAGTTAATATTTAAATACTTTTAGTTTTGCTTAACGAAATAATTCAATACATCACCATCAGGTGGCGCCATTTCACGCTTTTGTTCCAGCTTCAGGTTGGTGGTGGCGACCTTGCCGCCAGCTCTCCTTGCTACAGTCCTTTCAATTTATTTTTTAACATTAAGGTAATCCGGGCTTACAATAAATGAGTCAGAATGTAGGATTCCTCTTGAGGTTTTCTTACCACACCCACCACTAAAGCATAGTCAATTGTGCTCCGACCCCCTTTTCTCTCCAGCATCTCCTCCCCCACCCCCAGATTCAGTTTTAGAATCAGATTTCTATGGCTTTTGGTTTGGTGTTGTTTGACTTTGTTCTCTGTATACAAATATAGGCAAAACCTTCTGGCATTTTTCTCTTTGACTTATTTCTCTTAGAATAATCCCTCCAGAGACATCCATATTGTTGCAAATGGCAAGAATTCATCTTTTTAATAGCTGAGTAGTATCCCATTGTGACTAGATATGGCATTTTCCTAATCTGCTCCTCTGTCCTTGGGCACTTAGGTTGCTTCCAGAGCTTAGTGCCTATGTCCCCTTGAATAAGGGAGAAACTTTAGTTTATTTAATTCAAGTCCTTCAATTTACATATATGGAAATCTGGAGATGAAGTAAAAACAACAGTACCCCTAGTCACTTGCCAGGAAGGGGCATAATTGGGGAAGGAGGTAGAGCAAACACTGTGTTGAGTTTGGGTTATTTCTACATTATCTCTCTTAAATTGGTCAAGTAAACAAACTATATGGCAGCAAATATCAACTTGGGAAGTAAAGAATCTGTTCTTATTCAGAAAAAGAAATGGTTGATGAGTCTCAAACTATAGAGCCCTTTAATTCTACCTCCTTTTTCCAGTATTTTCCACTCGACAGAAGTAACCCTTGTTGTATATGTGGGTCCTCACAGTCAGGAACAAGGGCTTTCACTTCCACCTTGCAAGTAGGGAACTCGACTGAGGGAACAAAATGCCCTCAGAAGCAAGGGATGTCATTCAGTGAAAGCAAGCATTGATGAGTTGCTGGTCTGTGCTGGAGATATGAAGGCTGATTGGGAATATATCCCCAGACAGGGGGGACATACACCCTCACTTCCCAGTGTCCTGCAAACAGTAGAAACACATACACACCCCTGCAACACCACATACATTTCATCCCAGGCACGTCACCAAGGGACCCTGAGGCCACTGAATTGCAAGGAGGGTTTTACTGTGTCAAATCTCACAGACTCAGAACTATTTTAAGAAATCTTAAAGATGTATTTGTACTCCTGCTCCAGCGAGCATGTAAGGGCCGCAGGATGCTGTACCCGTGACACCTGTGTTTGAGTAAGAGTCCCTGAACCACTTTCCCAATGCCCAGGACAAGCTGGGCCCACGCGACCCCAGGGGCTGCTAGATGGCAGTAGTGGCCCACGCTGCTCTTAGACTGTTCAAGAAAACTCGGACAGAAAGGGGCCTTCATGAGGAGTCTGTCTGTCCCTCCCACCTTATCGATGGGAAAACCGAGGCCTTCAAGCAAAAGACAGTGACCGTGGCTTGGTAACCAGGTAGCCACACAGTCTCTGTTGTTTACAGATGGCTGACTTCTGTGATTTAACATTTGCAAGAAATTTTGCCTAATGGATTCGTTGAAAAAGTTTAAAATAATTTGCTGAAATAATGTTCTGTGGGAAGTAGCAAAACAAAAGGAAAAGGAATGAGGTTAAGTTTGAGGTTAAGTTTGGTTCCCATCCCGACACCCGACACTCCACAGAAGCTCCAGTGTCACCGTGCTCCTGAAAGTCCACCCAGGAAGTGGCTAATTAAACACACTGAAAACACCACAGCCAAATGGCAAGTGTGTGTGTGTGTGTGTGTGTGTGTGTGTGTGTGTGTGTGTGTGTGATTGACAGCCGATGGATCTAATGTGTTCGGGGAGAATAAATCGGTGTGAACAAAAATAGGAAACCTGTGGACCCCAGGAAAGTGTCTCCCTCGTCCTCCAAACCTGCCCTAAAAAAACGAAAAGGAAACTCCTCTGAAGTGGTTTCCAGACTTTGGAGTGGCTTTATCTTTACCATTGCTCTGTTGATTTAACAGATTAAAACTGCCAGCGGCACCTATCCTATGGGCCTTGGAAAACCCTGCCCTGTGAAGCTCCCCCGTGGTAATTAAATTACTGTAAATACAATTGGAAGGGCCCTCTAGGTGGTCTGTGGGACACGGCCCCCAAAGGAATTGTCTTGGGATATTTGAACCAAAAGTAAAGAGCAAAGTGGCGGAATCCCCTTAATCTTTGGGGCCGGTCCTTTGAGGATTTGTGGCTGTGAAGAAACAGGCAGTAGAGTTTAGTCCGCACCAGCGGTCCTTTCAGCAGAACTCTTCTCAACCATCACTGGCCTTCGGGGTCAGCGGAGGGCTCTGGCCTCTGTTGCCAGCTTGCTAACCCCTGTCCCAGCCCTCCCTAGTCTCCACCAGTGACTAGCAAGTTCTGTTCCTCCTCAGGAAGAGGAGCATCGGGCAGCTAGTGCTTTTACACCAACACCTTTCGCATGGCTTCGGGAGCTGTTGCTATGTGGTCCACGTGTGTTGCTCAACAAGCTTAAACTTTGCATAGCCCGTGCTAAACTAATTTGCGTCAATTTGTCTACATCATGCCAACAATCGTCCTGAGCGTCCTGAATGGAACATACAAGGCTGCTGATAAAGGCCCTGGGAGCAGATGCCGCGGGCCATTCTGCGGGGCCTCGCTGGGTCTAGTGCTTCACCATGGTTTCTTCATATCCTAGTGACAATGTTAGTTTTTCCTCCCTGGGGTTAAAACTTTTTTTTTTTTTTTTTAAACAATGGCCAGGCCTATACAACTGGCACTCCAGCGTTTTTTTGTTTTTTTTTTTGTTTTTTTTTAGAGCAACTTGGCTGGGGCTGAATTCTGGCCCCAGTGTTTCCTGGCCACTTTGTGTGTGTGTGTGTGTGTGTGTGTGTGTGTGTGTGTGTGTGTGTGTGTGTGTGTGTGTGTGTGCAAGTTGCAGAGAAAGCCAGTGGAGATGCTTTAGAAAGGGTTTGGCCACAGTGACAAGATGTTTTTCTAGTGATCAGTCAATGCATTGGACTAAAAATTTAAGTCTGAAAAAGGATTACTTTTTTAAAAGATTTATTTATGCATACAGAACTGGGGTACAGGCTAGAGATGCGGAGGGTGAGAGGATTCACCAGAGACAGAGCAGAACAGGCAGATTGACAAAGTCCACTGCTGAGGGGAGCAGCGGGCGGGTCAGGA
>NW_004567105.1:8283857-8406935 GCF_000260355.1 Condylura cristata
AGAGACCGGAGGACACCAACAGGCATGTGCCGAGTTGATCAAAAGCATTAGTGCCTGCTCTGCTCTAAATGTTGTGTCCTGCCCTCGATTCTTGTGTTGAAATCCTAACTCCTGTATGGCGATTCTAGGAGGTGGGGGCTGGCGGAGAGGGCACAGTAATTAGAGCCCGGTGATGGCATTAGTGCCCTTGGAAAGGACCCCGGGCCTTCTCACTCTGTCCGTTTCTTACTGTCCTGTGAGAACACAGGAGGGCTGTGCCCGCGTGTGCTGACACGTTGCTCTCAGGCTTCCCCTCGCCAAAGAACTGTGAGAAGCAAATTGCTGTCTCTATTAAGTCACCCAGTCTTAACAGCCCAAAGACAGTCTTTTTTTTTTTTTAAAATGTTTCAAATTAGAGCAAGAATGAAAAGTAATTTTTCTGACAAAAATTAGGAAGGCCTGGGGGATGAATTGCAGCAACACTATTTTTATTTCCCCCCTTCCCTAAAGGTAGACCTAAGGGAGAGGCTTGCACAGGCCTTTGGGGTAAACTCGAGATACTCTGAGGTCCAGAGTATCCAGAAGAGCATGTGTCCTTGACCCGTGACACGAAGGACACGGTCAGAGGCGCAAAGTGGCGCCCTCCGAGGCCGGGACCCGGGTGCTCCCGCAGGCGTGAGGTCCAGGCCTCGCCAGCGTCTTGCCTGCAGTGCTGAGAAATGTAGCTGCGTTTTATAGAACTAGATACAGCGTGTGACACCACTTTGAGACCATCCAAAGGCCGATGGCCTAGAACACCAGCACCTGTCACTTGCTAGCTGTGTGGGTCCGCCTAACCCCTCTGGGCCCGTTTCACAGTTGGGTGGGGCAAGATTCATGCCCCAGAAATCTTTCTGGCAAGATCTCAGTGCTACTCATGTGTCAAACCGGTGGGTTGACCACACTTGGGGCGTGTCCACACCCCCTGCCTCAAATCCGGGTCTCATTTTTACATTCTCCCGGGTGACTCTGAAGGCTGCCAGGGCTTGAGTCGCTGGGCCTGGGCCCCTCTCTGCCTCCACCTGAGTTTCTCCATCTGTGAAGAGAGTCCTTTGGGCAGTAGCTTCGGTCTCAGTTTCCCTGATTTCTGGGCTCAGGCTTCCCTGAGGCACACAAGCAGGGCTTTGTCAGAGGAAGCAGAGATCCAAGGGAGACCCTGGTCATGGGGTCACCTGCTTTTGTGTGAAACAGGGCTGGGGTTCGGGGCCTGGGCAGACTGTTGTTGCTCATGAGAACCAGGCCTGAGGAGGGGGTACCAAGGGTGGGACTTGGCCCGGGGTGAGGGGGCACTTCTCGACCACCATGAATGGCTCAGCACTTTCTGGCACATCCTGCCTCCCAGGCACCTGCAGGCCTTTGGCAGGTGAGGAGGAGAGAGGAGAATAGGGCTTTTCTGAGCCGTTCCCAGAACAACATCTCTTGACATCTGGGGAAATGAGGGGCGGAAAAGACAAGCCACTGCATGTTCCTCCCGGCCTGTGAAAGCTTTGCTGTGGGAGGAGGCAGGAAAAGGGGTTTGTGCTGAAGTGCCACTTTCTAGCCCTACGTCCGGAGCCTAGCATGTTCCGGGCACCGTGAATGAGACCGGCTGATGCTTTGTATCAAATGTAAAGTGGCCTCTTTCACACGGCTGGCACTGGAGGCCGATGACCACTCGGGTGGGATCCAGAGCTCTCCGGGAGCTTGGCACAGTTGAGCGTGTGGCCTGAATTGGGCTCTGTGGGGTGGTGGGGACAAAATCGTAGGCTCTGAGGAGTGCCCCCCCACCCTGAGCAACAGGAGCCTCAAGACTGGAAGGGGTGAAGTCCAGCTTTTAGGCTGAGCCAGCTGCCACCTGCAGCCCAGGTCTCAGACGCAGGGACCATAGACCCACATGGTGTCGGGTGCAGAGACTGGAGGTCCTGGGCAGCCACCCCACTTCTGAGGGAACAACTGAAACGCTGAGGTTCAAATTAATGTCACATTTCTCTTGGTGACATAAACAAATTTTATTTCCAAGCTCTGCAACGATGATTGCAAACTTTTTATAAAGAGTCCAAAATTAAAGCACATCATCAAAGGAAACATTTGAGAATTCTCTTATAAGTTATAATAGTGTCACATTTCTTTGTTTTTAACAATTTACCATGCTCCGTAGGTAACATTTCAAACTTTTTTAAGATACACAATGAAGCAGTATATTTTCAAGTACAACCCAGCTATAAAGTAGAGGAATTTAAGATCAAATTTGCTTCGCACGTTAGATGTGGCAACCTAGATATAAAACAGCCTCGATCTCTCCACATGAGCTTGCTAAGAAGCGGCTCCCACATCTGGCTCCCTGGTTCCCAGGGCTGGTGACGGGGCTGCGCTCAACCTCGAGGCCTCGTTCACCTATTTGTGGCTTTTCTGAGCTGGTTCTTCTAAGCTCCTTAAAAACAGCCGGCCATGGTGCTCTGGGCTCAGCCCTACCCCACCCGAGTGTAAAGGTTCAGGCCCCAACCACTGGTCTCCTGGGATCCGGAGACAGGGATGTTTACGGGATAATGAGTTAAAATGATGGCACGGTGGGCCCTCCCCCACCTGAGTGAGGTGAGATAAGGACACAGATGACCAGATGAGCCAGTGAGAGGACAGCCACCTGCAACCGGGGAGAGAGGGCCTCGGAAGAAACCCACCCTCGCTGGTACCTTGACCTTAGACCTCTAGCTTCTAGAAACGTCAGAAAACAAATTTTTGTATGAGCTGCCTGGGCTGTGGCATCATTCCAGCAGCCGGCAGTGCAGTGCCCCTTACTGTTGAGGGAACTTGCTCGCAGACGCCCCCTCACAAAGTAGAGAGAATTTGAGTCTGCTCTGGTGCCAACCCCAAGCTTCTCCCGTGTGACTATGCGTCTGCCAGTCCAGGAAGCAGCTGGGAGCAGGGGTGGGTGTTGTCTGCAGGGTGTTAGCAGGTGGAAGGGTTCTGTGGCCAGAGGCATCGCTGGTGTCTGACACCCCATGGACATTGTTGGGGCCTCCGGAAAGGGATGAGAAAAGTGAGATAGGAAAGAGGTGGATTAGTGTTTCTGTGGTGTTTCTGCTTTTAAAGAATTATCTGTGCATACAGAACTGGGGTACAGGCCAGAGGTGCAGGGGCAGTGAGAGGATTCACCAGAGACAGAGTGGGGAGCAGAACAGGCAGATGGATGAAGCACACTGCTGAGGGGAGCAGCGGGCCGGTCAGGAGAGGTCTGCACGCCCTGTGGTCACCTCCGGGGCTGGGGATCAAACACGCACTGAGGCAGCTGCAGCCATCTTGCAGTTGCTGCGCTCTAACCCGTTGCACCCTGTTTTAATAGAGGTTCATGTGATTACCTACTCCGCCTGCATTAAAAATCAATGCCAGGAGGGTTTGGGGGCATCGCGAGGCCTCTAAGGACCACAGCTGGAAACTGCGCCGGGTCTTTCCCTACCCTGCACTTGACAGACTTGTCTGGGAGATTCTTGTTCTTCACTGTTGACTTGAGGGGTTTGTGAAGTTTCCCGTCGGTGACTCCAGATGTGGCCCCACGTCAGCCACAGTGGCGCAGCCCTGGAGCCAGGACTGACGGTGCTTGAGGCAGACTGCAGCCCTCTAGTGAGGTTATCTGGGAAAGCTTGGTTGTTTTAAGACTGTTTTCCCCCGTGGAAAAAGAATAATAACGCCCGTTTCATTTGTTATAATTATTGGAGTAACTTTGCACGGTCCAGGCAGCGTGGATAGGCTCCCTTAGGGGCTCACGTGGCCCCCCAGCACCCCTCGACCTTGGCCCCTCTGTTCTGGGCCTGCACTTCCCCCCTGCAGCCTCTGCGCTGCAGCCAGGCTCCATCCTCACCCACAAGACTGACTGTGGTTGGGGGGCAGGTGGAGGGTGGGCTGTGGCTGTGAGTGGGAGATGAAGAAGTCAGAATGAAGGGTCAGAAACTTGGGGAGCTTGTCTTCCCTGGTCCTCGGGAGCTGGGGTTTTCCCAGTTGATTCCCAGGCCTCTTTCCTGGTGCATTCCCCTTTGGTAAAGATTCAAAGAGGGGTGGAAGCCCAGGGGACCGCTGGAGGCTCCCACAGGCACACCCCAGGCCCCTAGGGTGCTGCCCGGCCTGGGGCTCATTTGCATAAGGCTTCCTGCGGCTCCTTGCTCTCCCTCCCACCTAGGGCTAGAGGGCCGGTTTCCCACAGCCAGAGGCCCCCCACCCCCACGCTTGGGCACCCCTCCTTCTGGTCTGTTCACACCCTTCTGTGTCTGTGCCCCCACACCAACACTCGTCTCAGGGCTTAATGAAGACTGGCCTTTCTCACCGGCGTGAGGCCTATCTCGTTGTGGTTTTGATTTGCGTTTCTCTCCTAGTGGTCAGGAGCATTTTTCCATCTACCCATTGATTGTCTATATGTCTTTGTTGGGAGAAGTGTTGATGAGTTCTTCTGCCCATCTTTTGGGTTGGGTTATTTTCTTTTTGTTGAGTTGTACGAGTTATTTGCATGTTTCAGATATTAGCCTGTCAGTGGATGCATGATGAAGTGTAAAACTTCTCTCCCATTTTAATGGTAGTTTCTTTTGCTGTGCAGAGTTTTTTAGTTAGATGTACTCCTATTTGTGTGTTTTTTTCTATGTTTTTTATGGTTTCATGTCTTACACGCAAGCCTCTATTTTGAATTAAGTTTTGTATATGATGTGACAGTGGTCTGGTGTCATTTTTTCCCCCACGTGGCTGTCCAATTTCCCCAACACCATTTGTTGAAGAGATTGTTTCTTTGCTATTGTATGTTCTTGCTTCCCTGGTCATAAATTAACTGTGTAAGTATGGGATTATTTCCGGGCTCTCGTTTGTATTTCTTTGATGTGTTTTTATACCATATGATCACAATTGCAACCTATTTTTAAACAAAAACTAGAAAGATGCTCCCGACTAGTAGCTGTGGTTTTCTTTGGTTGGTACACCTGGGCCTTAAATCTGCCGCCGACATTCCCATCACTGGTCTTGCCTCCTTGGTGAAGGTCTCCCACCATGTCACAGGCTGTGCTCCTTGACGAGCTGCACTAGGAGACCTTGAGCGGTAGCGCTCGGATGCACGCTTGCAGTTAAGCGGGTTTTCTGTCAGGTCTCTGAACCTTCCTCCCATTGAGTAGATTGGAGAAGGCGGCTCTCAGAACAGCATGGGGAAAGCACTGGGCTTCAGTGTTAGTGGGTCTTCCCAGTGGCCTCGGGGCTAAGGCTCAGCACTGTCACCACTATGGCCTGCCTGGATCCCAGCCCGGGAGGGACCCACAGGGCGCAGCAGACCTCTCCTGTCTCCCCCACTGCTCCCCTCAGCAGTTATTTCAGTCAACCTGCCTGTTCTGCTCCCCACTTTGTGATGTATCCTCTCACTCCTGTATCTGTTCTATACATAAATAAAAAATTTAAAGTTAGACTAGCTCAGAATGGGATCAGAGGAGTGACTTGATGACACCACTCACTCTGGGGCACAAAGTGAGATACCAACTCCCTGAGTCAGATCTTAGTGTCCAGTGCCTGTGAAAGAAGAGCTGGGCATGGAGAGGTGGCCAGTGAGGTAGGCGGGGCCCAACAGGCCCCTCTACATCTGTCTCTGTCCATGGGCCATGTGACCCTCTGGGAGAGACACCAGCCCCTGCTCCCACCTTCCACGTCTTGCCGGAGCCTCCAGGCTCACTCAGAACCCCTGCGACAGAGCTCGGGTTACCCAGGAACAGCCCCACCCCGTGCCATGGTGCCCTCAGCATTTCCCTTCGGCTTGGAGCCTCCATCCTTGTCCACCTCAAAGAGGGGCCTTTCTGGGCCTGTTGTGAAGCAGTACCCTGGGCTCCCCGCCCTGGCCATGGCCACCGCTCCTTGGGTTCTGAGTGCCCCTTGACACATGCCCTGGTGTGCAGTCCAGTAACAGCCTGCTTTAACGCTGATGCCCGCCGGCTGGTGCAGAGCTCTTGTGCCCAGAGCACGCCACTACTTCCTCCTGGAGCCTTTCCCGGGTCCTCCCTGAAGGAGCCCTACTCCGGAGCCTCCTGAAGGCAAAGGGGATGAAACCGAGCCTGGGAGGGAGAAAGAGCCCCTGGAGATGAGTCTTGACTCTTGGCAAGAGCTTCAGTCCTCGTGTTCATTAGCTGGGCAGTGAAGGCCCCCAGCTTCCTTCCGAGGCTGTTTGTGAGTCTCAAATGAAGTCAGAGACGCCAGGGCTGACGGGGTCACCTGACTGCCTCCCACTCCGAGACAGGTGCGCACCCCTCCCCCCACAATGTTTCTATCCTACAGTGATTCAGCCCCCCCCCACCACCTTTTATGTGTTTGAGTCGCCCCAAATGCAAGGCCCAAGCACCCGGCAATCTCCGGTCAGTCTGCGGGGGGGGGGGGCCCTCACACAGACGGTGCGGGGGTGGGGGTGAGGGGGGCATTGTCCCTCCGGCCGCACCACCCCCTCGCCCATGGCCACTCTGGCTCCTTTCTCCCGGGAGCTGCCTAGCTGCAGAGAAAGGCCTTTGCAACCCTTCTCTTTTCAGCCGGTCTTTATTGAATTTCACCTCCATTTTCCCCTTCCCAAATAGGGACATCATTTATCTTGGACTTTTACGTGGCGGCGCTCTCTGAGAGCCGTCTCTTTCCCCAGCTGCATTTGTTGACCCACAGTCAATCTGTTTCTCGCCTCGGTCCCCCGCCCTCCCCCCAGCAGGCCATAAAGTGTCCACAGCTGTGCCCTTTACCGCCCTCATTTTCTGTGCCCAAGCGGGATCACGGCTGACAAAAAGGGACAGTTTACAGACCTTTTTGCCTTTCACTGGGGACACCAACAGCACAAGAGAAAGCGCATCATTTTGTTGTAAGCGCTTTTTAAATGTGGGTCCCTGGCCATCGTCGGCCCCAATGGTTGAGAAAGTTCAGAGCGCACAAGCAGTCGGCTCCTGGTCATCGCGCTAGCTGAGACAGGAGGCCGAGGAGGCCGGCAGCTCTCTGCCAGCAGTGTCCCCGCCCTCCAGTGAAAAGCATGCCCGGTGGCTTAGCGCCAGGAGTGACTGCCCGCGGGCTCCCAAGGCCTCCGTTCTTTCTGCTTTTGCTTCAGGAAGCACTGAAGGAGGCTGGTGGTGCGTCCTTCAGAACAGGGCGGTGTTTCTCAGCCCTGCCGGGAGGAAACGTCTGGTATCTGCTGGAGGCCACAGCAGGCCTGCGGGAGGGCGGGGCGGCCTACGGGACAGGCGAAGCGGGAGCGCAGTGAGCAGGAGGGAGGACCAGGCGGGGTAGCTGCTTGCAGGAGACGCGGGCGCCTCTCCTCTCGGCAGAGTGCAGGTGGGGCGCTGCGGTGACAGAGTGCAGGTGGGGCGCTGCGGTGACGTAGGCATGAGGGAGAGGATGGCAACGGGTCTGAGTGAAGCGCACCCGGGGGAGGGGCGAATGGCGCCTTCCGCACTCGAGTACTCGGGCTCATTCCCTCCACCCATACCCTGCACCTGGCTCTGCGCGGAGAGGGAGCAGCGGGCTCCAGGGGAGGGTTGGCCCACCGCAGGCCGCCGGCGCCTCGTGCCCCTGCAGCGAGGCTGCACTGTACCCTCCCTAGTGCCAGCGCGAGTGCCGGGTTTGTGGTGTTCTCGCGCTTCGCGAGCACCCTGGAAACTGGAGGTGGTGCTGGGCAGCCCCCCTCCGCGAGCTTACCCAGTCCATGAAATGGGTGTATTGGGAGCCCCTCAGCGGGCCGGCTGGCAGGTGCAACCCCTGGTGAAACTCACGCCCGTGCCCTGCTCCCAGGCCCATGCCACCTCCTATATTCTTTCGGGGAGCCTCTGGGGCCGGGATGCCACGTCCGTCCTGTAGAGGGTGCGAGGCCTGTTGCGGCCGTAGCTTGCCGATTGCACGAGGGGCTTGGAAGTGCCCTGGCTGCCTGGCCGCGGCGAGGTGGGCTTCTGTGCCGAGACACTTAGATGTGAAACAAATGACATGGTGTGGAGCGACGCTCGGACAGCCGCCGCCCTAGATGGGTGTGCCCGAGAGCTCGGGCCTGGCCCTGAACTGAGGACTCTGCCTTTGCGGGCAGAGGTAGGTTCAGGACCAGCCCTGTAACTGGACCGCCTCAGCTGCTCAGCCTTGTGTCCTGTCTGCATGTGGGGATAATAGAGGTTGTGCCACCTCGTTATTCTTACCGCTCCTGCTCCTGAGAGCTTAGGGGAGTGGAGGCTGCGGATGAAGGTGCCGCTTCCTGCTCCCTCCCGGCCGCCTGCCTTCTCATGGAAGGGAAAGAATGGACTTTGCACAGGCGTCTTGAGAATCAACTGCAGTCCTGTCGGACTGCGTGGGCTGTAAGGCAGAGCACAATGGGGTCTTGGAACTCGGCATGGATCCCCCCGCCGCCAGCTCCAGCTTGTGACTCTGAACCTGAGCCTCTGAGCCTCAGTCTCTCCCTCAGTTAGAGGTAGAAGGATCCTTCTGCAGAGGTGGGCGTTAGGGGAGGCAGAGGTGGGCGTTAGGGGAGGCAGAGGTGGGCGTTAGGGGAGGCAGAGGTGGGCGTTAGGGGAGGCAGAGGTGGGCGTTAGGGGAGGCAGCATGCATGGTGAAGCCTGTCATGTGTTTGGCACTGGAGCGAGCAGCAGCCTAGGACAGAACAGGCTAGTGAGGGGGAGGGCGGAGGGAGGGAAGCTGGGTTGTTTAATGAAAGGTAACAAGACTCGAAGATTTAACTTGGGAAGACTTTCAGGGGGAGAGAGTCACTGCTAAAGTACTTCTAACCCTCCTGCTGAGTTTCCCCTTCACCGTAGTTCTCACAATGTGGATCCGGCTGTTCCCATTTGATAATGAAGATGATAATACCCTCCAGTGTTAGGATTTGCAACAAGATCCATAATCTGGTCCCTGTTCTGGCTCCGAGCTCCCAAGTCATGGGTGACCAGGTGTCTTTACTTCCCTGGTTGAGGGGCCTTTTCTAAGCGCCTAAGCTGGGGCTGGCTCGTTGCTTGGGGAACAGTGCGATGATTGGGGGGGGGGGATGGTGGGAATTTAAGCCCCACCCAACCCCACCCATCTGGGAAGGGAGAGGGGCTAGAGGTTGTGCCAAGTGGCCAGTGAGTTCATCGAATATGTGAGCGCTGCGGCCTCCCAAACAACACAAAGGGAGGGAGCCGGAGACCTGGGCGGGGCGGGTGTGGCCAGGGCGGAGCCCCTGAGTCCAGCCCCGGTCAGCGGTCAGCTCCGGCTCTAGATCCCTTTGGGCAGCCGAGTGGCCAAGCCTGGGAGGCCCTGCCCCAAGCTCTGATCTGACCGAAGGAGGGGGCGGCATGTGTAGTGTGGGCCCCTGGCGGGCACAGCTCTGTAGCTGTGCTCATCACCTGCGGCCTGATGCCGCCCTCAGGGGGAGGTGTGAGAATGGAGGGAATCAGGGGCACGTGCCTGGTGGCGGAGAGCTGCCTGTGGCCCAACAGCCCCCACGGATCTGGTGTCGAGTTGTGAGTGTGCCAGCTGTGTGAGCGGAGAGGTGAAACCCCGGCCTTTCCTACCCGCAAGCTTGGGGCAATGAACCTCTTCCTGACTTCCCCGGAAACAGCCAAGCCTCGCAGGAACGGCACCAGGAAATCCTCCCTTTGTGCAGACACAGAAAGAGCAAGAAGCCTGCAGCGACGGACTCCGGTGTCTTGAGCCTCCCGTGGCGGGCTTCCTCCCAGCCCTGTCCTGTAAGGTTTGTGATGTTTATGCTCTGGGCCCAGTAACGGTGCGCCTTCAGTGTGAGTGACCCCAGTACAGTAAGTCCTTAGTCAGCCTCATCCATCAGTTCTTGGAAATCACCACTGAAGCAAAATAACCCCCAAATCAGGACCTTAAGTAATGTTTTGGTTCTGCTTTTCTCGTCACCAGGGTGGTAAAACGACCGTGAGCAAAAGTGACATCATTTGAGCACCCACTGAATACATCGGATCACAGTGCTGCTTATCGGTTCCCGCTGCTTTATTTAACTGTATTGTCCAGCTGCAGACTCATTTGCACTATCTCTGGCGAATGCTTACGTGGTCTGCCCTACTCCAGCAATGAACTTGGGCGCTATGTCTGTACCTGAACTTGCACGACTAAGATGTACTGGGTGGGAAAACTGAGTACGGAAGCAGGCAGGACTTCAAGGCGTCTTACTTCAGTGGCGAAGCAAGACGCCCGGGGTCTCGCCTTCCTTTGGGTCTCTAGTTGGTCCTCGCAGGTGTCTAGTCCACCCTCAGCAAACTGTCCAGGCCCTGCAGCGGCACGGCCCTGCCCCCTGACGCAGAGCCCAAGCTGGTGCGAGGCGCTGCTTTAAGCCGCTGGCTGTCGGGGCAGCTTCCCTGCCGGCCGGCCGTGGCCCGGCTCCGTCAGGTTCC
The DNA here is from genome assembly GCF_000260355.1 of Condylura cristata. Classification (NCBI taxonomy): domain Eukaryota; kingdom Metazoa; phylum Chordata; class Mammalia; order Eulipotyphla; family Talpidae; genus Condylura; species Condylura cristata. The sequence goes on from NW_004567105.1 coordinate 8,294,207, forward strand.
CTCCCCGGCTGGCTGCGCCAGGCACCCTGGCTCCATGCAACCAGGCCCAGGACTGAGCGTGTCCAGTGACGGAGACCTCATGACTTCCCCCAAATTATTCCTCTGCCTGCAGATACAATACCTGAGAGTCTGAGACTCTAAGGACTGTCCAGCCGTTGGAACACGGGCCAGAGCAGCCAGAACAGTTTTTCCCACCTTAACTTGCAAGCATTCCAAGGGTCACACCTACTTAAATTGTCACCAACCTGGACGAGTTCTGGTGAGGGAGAATTTCGGCAAGTCATTTGGAAGCTGCTCTTAGCTCACCACCCAACGGTAGCAGGAGGCTGTGTGCGTGGTCACTGAGCGTGTGGACGTCCCGCGCGGGTCCCCTCCATGGGCCCTGTGGGGACACTGCTGTCGGCCAGCCACCCGCTTGCTGGGGGCTAACAGCCAAGGGTTAGTGGCGATACGTCTTTTGAAAATGTACGTGCCCTCGTGGTATTCAGCGAGGTGAATGCCAGGTCTGCCCACTTGGGCATCCCCCACGCTCGGTCGCTTGAACTGTTAGTCACATTCTTATTTTACTAAGATTCGAGTGTGACCAGAGAATGGTTTTTTTTCTGTTGTCCAGACAACCAAGGATTTATTTTCATGACCTGTCAAGCTAGCCCAGATACTCTGACAACTGACTCCTCTCCCTCTTATCCTTGAGTCTTCCTTCCAGACAAAATTGCCTACAGCATAGGAAGCGTGTGAGCGTGTGTGCGTGTGTGCACGTAGGAGCTATGTCTGTGTGTGTGTTCCTTTCATTTGTATGTATTTTTCTTTCTTGATGTTTTCCTTTCCCCACCTCCAGTGTTTGTATACCTGTGTTTTCTCCCTCCACCCCCTCTTAACCACAGAGCACAGAGTCCTCCCTGCCTTTAATGTTCACTAGTGTTTATACATGTTTTACTTTATCAAAGAGTCTATTATTAAATGTCCAGTGTGTGACTTAGTCACTTTTTGTAATTTCCTGGTCTCCACTCGCTGTGTTTCATCTTTCCTCAGGGCTGCATAATATTCCGCCCAGTGGGTATAATACATCTTCTTGCCCCAACCTTCTGTGGGAGGTCATTTAGGCCACCTCCGCATCCTGGCAATTGTAAACAGTGTTGCTTTAGACGCTGTAGACCGTATAACTTTTTGAAGTGATGCCTTCACATTCTTTATATAGAAGCCTGATCTTAAGTTAGGGAAAGCATTCAGTCTTTTACTATTAAGTGTTACCATTAAATATGACATTGACTGTACTGTAATATGTCACCTTCATTGTATTGATAGTCTTCATCTTTTCCACTCAGTTTTTATCATAAATGGGTACAGAATCTTATCAAATACTTTAACTTTGTTGATAAAATATATTACACTGATTGGTCTTACACATCTTAAATCATCCTTGCATCTCTGTGATAAACCTGACTTGATCGTGTTGTATTTTTTATTTGATTTGCTAGTATTTTGTTGGAGATTTTTGCATTGCTATTCATCAGGGATATTGGTCTGTAATTTAATTTTCCTCTGCCACCTTTATCTGGTTTTGGTATTATGGCAATAATGGCATCATCGAATGTAAGATCGTGTTCTCTTCAATTATTAGAAAAAAATAATTGAGCAAAGCGGGCGGGCAAGTGTCTCCTTCTCTACCCCTCAGCTGGTCCAGCCCTACTTACCACTCACGTGTGGCAAGCGACAGCCGTCTGTCTGCTCTCTCGCTCTCGGTCCCCTCGCCGTCCACTGTGTGGGCCAGCCGGGTGATCTCTCTGGCTGTGTCTCAGCTGGCCTGAATTCCTTGCTTTAGTCGTGCTCCCCTGCTTGTCTGCTGTAAACACCGTGTGCCCCTGGCCACGCGCTGAGCCGGTTCCTAATGGTGGGAAGCATCTTCCTGCTCACGGGAAGCTCGCACTCAGCACAGACATCACAATGGAGCTGTCACGCGGCTGAGCCTACTGCCGCCTGCCACGCAGGCCTGGCTCAGTGGGGACAGCCCGCGTCACGTTGCATCCTTGAATGGTGGAAACCTGGTCAGTAGTTTCTGAACAAATTGTGATGAGTGGGGGCGCTTAGGAGGGGCTCTCAGACTAGCCCCCGAGTGGGGTTCTGTGACGTGTGTGGTAGAGGTGAGGGAATCAAGTGAGAAAAATGTTAACATTAGTTTCCGATTCTGTTTTCCCCACTTTAGTCTTCTCTGAATTTTTTTTTCTTCCCAATACGTAAGACTTTGTTGCATTCTCCTCAGAGCCTAAACAGTAGAGCCTGGTGTTCACAAGAACACTGGGCAGCTTCAGTGTGAATTTGGTGACTTGCTGGCTGTGTGCCTTACAGTACTTAACATCTTTATGCCTCAGCCTTCTCACCTGTAAGGTGGGAGCTATTAAGGGCATGAAGATGGAATTAGGGAAGCTCAGGCCAGTGCTTAGCGGCGTTGGGCACACTGAACTCAACGCAGGCGTACAGCTGTGACGGTCGCGCTCAACACAGAACAAGTAAAGGTCTGGGAGACCCAGTTACAGCCGGAGCCTCTGGCCCAGGCACTTCTCTGTGCTGCATTAGAAGGAAATCCGTGGTTCCAGAAGCCTCGTGGAAACCGATTTCCTCTTTAGGACAGTTTTCCCCAACCAGGTCTCGCTGAACTCAAAGAATGACTAGAGGGCGCCCCCATGGCAGGCCTGCAGGCTGCTGGAGCCTGCCGGAGCCGCACTCCACTGAGAAAGGCTGCTCGGTGCTTCTGCACGTTTGGTGTGGGACCGACATGGCGCGTCAGAGCTGTGTCCTGCTGTGCCCAGAACATCACTCCCTCCTTGTCCAGCTGTGCTCACCGCGCACCCAGCAGAGACCTGGCCTCCTTTGAGAGAACCACCCCCACCGGCCCTGCGTACCCTCCCCAGCTCTGGGGTGGGAGGTCTGGAGGGTGGCAGTGCCAGTCACTGGACTGCACGGGCGTCAACACCTCGCCCCCTTTCCGTGTTGCTCACACACGTCCTCTCACAAGCCGCTGGGACTCTTTCCAATGCCTCGCCTAGGGCCCCGCGGCACTGTGCATGCCTGGGGTGCGGCTGCCCCCTGCTCGCCCGGCTGTCTCCCGAGGTCAGCGGGGCTGGGTCAGGAGGCCCCGGTCAGGAGGGAACCCGGCGGGCTCGGCAGTGTTCGCCCAACCCACATAAGGGAGTGTCATCGAGCCGTTCATTTCTGAAGAATATTTATTGGCATGGGAAAATGCTCACAGTATGTTAAAGAAAGCAGGATACAAATCTGTAATACAGCATGATCCCAGTCTTGTAGCAAAATAAATTATATAGGCATAGAAAAACACAAGACGTAAATACACCAAAACATTACAGTGACTATCTTAAAGAGGTGGGCTTTGGGCAAGTTTTTATTTTCTGCATTTTTCCAAACTTTCCACAATGTAAGTATTATTTTTACACGGAGGGGAAGGGGGAGAATCAGAATAGGTGGTATCAGTGTGGGAGACCGAGACTGCTGAAGTACAGGGAGAGCTCCTGCTTGAACCTGGGCTGTGCCGCCTCTGTGGGGAGCGGTAGCACCCTCCTCTCTGACCCACCTCCCAGGACCACTGGGTGTGTGAAAGGGCCCAGGGCCTGTTGGTGCTCTAAGAGCAGCAGCTCAAGTGGCCTATTCTAGCACACACTCCTCATATCCTGTTTCAGAGGTCAGAGGGTGTGGACAGCGGGCGGCTGGGCGTGCTTTCCCTCCACTGCCAGCCAGTGTTGGGCAGGTGCCTGGGGGGCTTGCAGCCCTGGCTTCTGCCATGAAGGCTGCCAGGCCCTTGTCAAACTGAGTAGTGACTGAGCAAGTTTCCCATTCACAGTTAACTCCAGGTTCCCTCCCTGCCTTAGGAGTTCTTTAAACCTGTTCTGCTGAAATAATTATTGCTTAAAATGGCCTGAGAATCACAATTCTCCCAGCATTCCAGATTCCAGGAGGCACACTGCAGGCCTAGGTGAGCCACGTTGGGGGGGGGGGGGCGGGGAGGAAGGGGTGCTGGGAGTCAGGACCACTAGAGCCCCACTCTGATTTGTGTCGTGTCGGGTCATGTATGCTTTCCAGAGATGATCTCTCATGAGATGTGATGGGATTGAGGTAACACATAAAAAACCTAGCATGTAGTTAGCACTCAACAGATGTCCATTCTCTTTCTATGTGCAAGACAAGGCCATTCTCCTCTTCTCCCACAAATTGTTCCTTCAAAAGCAGAACTTCATGTCCAGTGCAGGGAAATCAAAATGAAACAGAAGTCACCGAAAATCGAAGCGCACAGCTAGTACAATAGGGCGGTTCACACACTAACTGCATCAAGCGGGCGAGATGGGGTTTCAGTAGACATGTCTCCATTTAGGAAGCAGACAGTCATGCCAAAGCTATAAAAATACTTTAAAAATGCATTTGTAGAATGAAGTAACAAAAATACTTTTCTAAACTTTTTTCACTTAATCTAAAATTATGAATTGCCAAAATTCATTCTATTTACTGTTGTTAAAACATGGGTTACCCACTTTTCCTCCAAGTATTAGTGAAACTCCTAAAATGTGTTACATTCTTCCTGTTGAGGGAGCATTCTGGATTTTTTAAAATAAATGCAGGAGTGGAACATCACTGTGAGAACTGAGTCTGTGGCCATTTGTGTTGTACCGGGTCAGGGTCTTTTTGGAAACATCGCCCTAGATGTGCCTCAAATTGTCTTGATTTTCCCATCTTCCTATTTAGTTTTCAGTTTTTTGCTGCTCTGCTTCCACCCTACCCTCCTCTTTCATCATTTCTCTTGTGGGCTTGAAAACTAGATACCTAAATGTGTTAGAAATGTATGCAAATTTTAGTAAAAAGGCAAAAAGTGATATTCTTGAGGATCTTTCCTACAACTTACAAAAATTATGTGACATCTCTTGGCAGCTAAAAGGCCTTTTAAAGCTCAATTCCTGATTTGTTGTTTTGCCAGAGAAGTGGCTTCTGGATAAAGGATCTTTCCACTGATACCCCGTGTACTTTCCCTCTCCTAAAAAGGCTCGTAGGATAAGTGAGACGGATGTAAAGCACTTTTAAAATAGCATAAACTGACAGAGTTTGGTTTAACAAATGTATCTATAAAAAAACACACACAGATGGCTAAATTGAATCAACCCCAATGTTTTATTTAAAGTTTTAAAAGGCAGTGGTTAAGCACATAATCTTATGTGTATATATGTGTGTACTTACACACACGTGTCCATCTGTATGTGCACACACATACACACATAAAAGGAAACCAACCCCTTTTCAACTGTGGCCACTGATTAGCTAGGCCCAAGGTCTATGTATGGTTCATTTTCTACTTATGACCAATTCTAAAAATAAAAATGAACAGCCTTATTAATCAGTTTAATAGTAACCATGTGTTTCTTTTTTAAATAAATAAAAGTTACCATTAAACTGATCACATGTGGTACAAAGGCAGAGCACACATACAAGCACACACACCACCCCCAATTTGTGACGTGGGAATGACCTGTATGCACAGACGGGCGCTGCGGACTCCGCACCGCAGCAGACTGCCGCGCTCCCAGCACCGGAAGCGCCCTGCACTCTGCTGAGCTGCAGGCCCTGTGCTCTCTGGCACCCAAGCGCAGACCTCAGAATGCACGCTCCCTGTGCAACGGTACAGAGGGGGTTCAGTTCTATGGTTCTAGTGTTCAGGTATTGAGGGAATAAATAGGCATGTATAGCTGCCTCAGAACTAAACCATCGTTCATGACTCGATAGGAGATATGTATTCTGAAGTTCTACATAAGCGACATGCAAACTCTGAGTGAACGAGCTTGCAGGTCTGGGCTGTGTGTGTGTTTGTATGTGCACTCCTGCATATTTTTACAAAATCGAAATGAAGAATGGGGCTAGGTTTATGGAGCAGCTGCTTGGCTTCCATTAGTCAGTCCTGATTTAAAAATGCTGGTCTAACTTGCTCGGCCCTTACGTAGGAATTCATTTCGCTTCTCCTGTGCCTTCCTGCCTGCTGAAGAGATTCAGAAAGGGCAGCTCACAAAAGTGAGAGGAAGACACTGCTAATCTGCTGCTAAGGATCTTGGCAAACAACTGCCAGCTTCAACCAGGGCTGCTCTGCAGCGTGAGGCCCTTCAGTCCCACCCCAACGAGATGGAATTACTCCTTCCTGTGTCTAGCCCCTGGCCGGCTAACCGCAGCTCGGTGTGAATGCCTCGGTATTGCAAAAACACAGGATCACCTCTTAAATATGCTGGATTCTCAATGAGTAAACCAGTTAATGTGTTTCTAGCCAAAGCAAGGGCATAAATGTTTTAGAGAAAAGATTCCCCTGGAGCTACAGAGAAAAGATGCTGATAAAAGCAATATTGAGAGTTGAGCAGGTGATGCTTTCAGTCCGTGTCGGAGCTGGTCTCTTCGATGACTGAGTACTGACTGAGTGCTTCCTCCAAAGGCGTTATTGTCCCATCAGGTTTTAGTCCCATTGGTTTAAGCAACTCCTCTCTGGAAAAAGAGAAAAGAGAGAAAAAAAACCGTATTCACCAGCATCACACACATGCCCCTCCCCCCACCCCAGCCACATCCTTTAAAAAGAAAGTCTTTAAAAACCAAAGTATTTCTCAAGCCCTGTGTGTGTAACAGGAAAGATGAAAGGGGCATGGAAAGAAAGAGGGAGATGAAAGACTGCACTCACTCAGGCCGACCTGCTAAGCCAATTAAAAGTACGAGAAGTCAAGGTCTAAATGGGCTCGGGACAAGGAGCAGGCCTCTTCTGTTTTTAATAATTCCGTTCCCCCCCCTCGTGGATTACTTTTGTTTTGGTGAAGCTGCCAAAATTTCACCTGGCCCAGTGGGCCAGGCTTAGAAGTGGGGTGTGTTACATGTGCTTTCATTCAGCAGGCTAAAGCTCGCCTCACCAATCTCTAGTGACCCACAGGTGCTTACTGATACATTTCAAATCGGCGCCTGCCCCAACCTTCTCCCTTTTCTTTCTTTCTTTCTCCTTTAAACACTATAGCTTTTGTTTGTGGCAGTTTAATTATGGGATTGACAGCCATTTTAATCTCTTCAAAGCTCCCCAACTGCCTCTTTTCAGCTAATCCAATTATATCTACTCCACAAGTTACAGCCTCATCTAAAGATGATTAATTATTGATTAAGCCAATCAAAAAGCATTAGGGAAGATTTAATCTTTTCATAGGTTCTTATTTATTACATGGAGATTATGGCAAATGTGCCTGTCGAGTTGCTAACTCCAGTCCTTCTCCCACCCCTAATGACAGCAGTGTACTTGAACAGTGGCCTCAGAGAAGCAGATGAGCTGCTTAGTTTCTCAGGGAAATGGCTAGCACCCCCTGAAAACAGGTCTCTCGCCAAGACAAGAATCCACATGAGCAGCTGTAAGACTTTGGGTTGGGACAAGGGAAATCATGTGGCCTCTCTGCCCCGTGCTGCTGCTTGCTGGCCAGCACAAAGGACTCCTTCTGGGGGGGTGGGGGGGCAGCCGCACGGCAGTGCGGTGGTGTTAGAGGCACAGTGAAGCATCCTGGGGGACGGGGAGGAGTTAAAAAGTTCAGTGGTCACTAGACAAGCCAAGAGGAGCCAAGCAGGCTCCTGGCTAGCACAAGAAGATTCCGAGAGTCTAAAACAGCTATTGAGTAACGACAGCTCAGCTGAGGCTCCAGAGTGTTATAAAGTAGGAAATGTGTTTACTGATCCAAGAAATGGTGTGAGAATCTTAGAACTTAAGGGTGACACGGACTTAGAGATCATTTAGTCCAACCCCCTCATTTAATGAAGGAGACTGAGCGTCTTACCAAGGTCACATATCTGGGCAGAGTTGGGCTGCCCTTGCGGGTTAGGTGAAGCAAAGATTCAATACAATGGAGAAGTAAGTGGTGCTGTAATAGCACCATGAGCAAAGAACCGGGTCGCTCCTCAGACGAGCAGAGACCAGACTGCCCACCTTCCGGCGCTGTGTCCCACGCCAGGTGAAGTGGGCCAGGGTGCTTCAAGAGGGGACTGCAGAGAGGGCTCGGTGTGGTCCTGTGTACTTGGCGATTTGATACTTTTGGGTTGTCAATTTTCTGTCTGCGCTCAATAAGCTGTGATGGGGGAAGATGGTGAGGGTCATGAAAAAGGGGCAGGAAGTAATGCTACAAGGCAGTTTGGGATCTAATAGCCAAGTATCTAAAGTGCCAAGCTGGGTGCTTGGGTTTTACTCCATGAAGTTTCAGGGGGGTCTGTTTCATAGGGAGAACTGTGGCAGCAGTATGGGAGACGCGTTGGAAGGGAAAGAGAGCTGGTAACAGTGGATATATCGGAGAAGAGGCAAAGCTGGAGTTCTGGGGGTGAGTCAGGAACAGAGTGGCCCGTGGCTCCCGCCTATGACCCGTGGACGGTGACACCATTCGCTGGAGGGAGAATGCAGGAGAGAGAGCAGCTGGGTGGGGGAGAGCTGAGATCTCTCGGACACGAAGCGCTTGTCCTTGCACGACAACCAGGTACAGGGGGTTAGTGAGAAGCTAGAAACAGTCTGTTTCCATTAAAATAGCTCTCTGGCTTGGCTCTGTGCTGTACATCTTGGTGAGAATTTCCTGCTTCTAACGGTTGTACTGAAGGGTTTTGTGGTACTCTGCTAATAACTGATGTAAAAGGAGGAGACAACCCACTGGGAATGAGACATTAAGGGAAAAGAGCTCCAAGGTCTGAAGAGGCTGGTGGCTGAGGGTGCACTCAAGTGGGGCAGAGGTCGAGGGCAGGGAGAGGCAGGTACAAGGGCAAGTGGCAGAGGGGACCGAGGAATTCTACCAGGAGAGCAAAGGGCTGCTAGGAGACCACCCAAGCCCCACTGCCTCTCTGGCGCAGCGCATGATAGTGGGGCGAGCTACCAACTTGTACGGAGTAGCTGGCCTTTCTCTTCCAAACCCAGGAGGACTATTTTCAAATCAAATCTATGTTTCATCTCTACTCTTCAGTGTACTTTTATAGTGGAAACACTAAAAGACATTACATAAGTTTTATGGCCAAAGCATGGGATTTTAGCTATAGAATACACTTCCTTAGATATTTTAGCTTCCACTTCCCAAACATACATCTGTAATACCCCTCTATCAACACAGAAATGCCTCTGTAGGTACAAATTTTCCTTTCCACATGGCTCTAGGCATGCCAGAACCTAGTAGCAGTGCGATAGAGTAGTAAGAACAATAAATCTATTGGATGACTTAATTCTTCCACTTAGGAATTATGTGAGCTTGGGTGAGACTCGGGGTCTCTTTCCTCATCTGTGAAATGGAGATGAGACTACTAGCTCGACCTACTCCCCAGGGATGCAATAAGGAGTAACGGTAGCAATAAAGTAGATGCAAGAGTCCTGTGAACTGTAAGGGAGCCCTAAATCTCTTATTACATGGCAGAGTGACAGATTTTTAGGCCCCGGGTTCCCACCACTCACCAGTGTGACACCTTGGGCTCTCTGAACTTCAGTCTGTCTTATAGAAATGGGATAGGAATACCCACCTCACTGTGTGGACATAAGGTCAGGTGTTCATTATACCCATAATGTGCATAGTGCAGTGGTTGGAATGTAACTGGAACCCCTAAGATGCACTTCCTAATCATACATGCTAGGGATGGTTACTCCATGCTTCTAAGGGACTCTTGGGGAGTAAACCAGGGAAGAATATGCAGAAGCAAATCAAAGACATGGTCCCTGTCCTCAAGAAGCTTTTAGTCAGTTCAGAAGATAAAACACACACACACATTAAACAATAGTAAAAGAATTACAGAACAGCAGATTAACAAGCTTGAGATGATTGACAGGCAGAGCCCTCTTTTCTTAGCTTGACAGTTTGACACACACTTATTCTACTTGCACTGTCTTTCAAGTGGAGAGTCCTTGTCCTGTTTGGGAGTGGATGAGAGAGGGTCACTTACAGATCTGTGACTGTCTTCTCTTATGGACCCCCTGCTTCCCAAATCCTCACCTTATTTCTGACCTTTGCCCTTGCTATCATTTAACAGTCCACAAATACCAAAATGAAATCTGACAGTCTCATTCCTAAAAAGCCTGTAACACTGGACTGACTTCAGAAGGTTGTTGTATCTAGATCAGCAAGATGCAGACACAGAATGAGCAGCTTTAATAGGAACCACAGGATGGTCCCCAGCCAGGCAGTGTGCATGTGGCAGGGACGGGAGGAGGCTCCTGCGGAGGTGGACTCGGGGGGGGAGGCTGGCATGGCAGTGATGGACACAGATTCATAGAGAACCCAGAAGCATTAGTCAAGCAAAGGCGCAGAAGCGAGAGTTAGTTACACAGGGATGGGCAAGCAGGCTGGCTCGGCTGAGGTAAAGGAAAAGGAAAGCTCAAAACAGATCTGGGTACAAAAGAGGATTTGAATAGAGATTTAAGAATCCTAGGCTGTGAAGTCTGGATTTGAGTAGAGAGGGCTCCATATCTTGAATATTTATTAAAAATCTCATTACAAAGTTTAAAAACTATGAGACAATATTGTTCTGACATACTCGAAAGAAAATGTATGTTTTATGCTTTATTCAATTTTCATATTCCTGTATGTCTAGCACAGTGCCTTGCAGGTAGCAGATCCTCAATTAGTGTTATTGACCTAAATTTCATTGCCATTTATATCTTGCACTTTCATAAAAGGCATGCTTTATAAATCCTATCTTTTATAGGATTCTTAATAAACCACAATCAAGAGAAAAGTGAGATCTTTGGGTCAAGATTGACTTTCATCAAGATTTAGTTAGGAAAAATATCAGCATTCTAACAAATTCTACATCATGCTTTTAGGGACTTCTTGTTCTCTACTAGAATAGGAACAACTTGAGGGCAGAGTCCATGTCTTCCTGGCTGGAATCTGAAGGACCTAATACAGAATGGGGCACACACAGTAGGTGCTCAGGCATGTTTACTGAGAGAATATAGTGCATGGATCACAGCATTAAGTGGAGAATGGTAGAGAACGATTTATTGGGAATCATTTGCATAACTTTAACTATTTCCCTGACAAATGTCATGAGGCATTCTGACAGACTAGCACATGTCAGGCACAGCCTGGAATTCTCAACCACTAATTGGAACAGACTGCTGTTACTTATACACAGGGCATCAGGATGTCTATATTCTCAGTCTGCCACTAACTGGAAAGATGTCTGTGGGCAAGTCATTGCCTTCTCTGAGCTTCAGTCTTCCCGTCTATAAAATGAAGGGGTTGGACAAGATGATCCCCAAGATTTTAAGAGTCGAAATGTTAGCCTACTGAACAATTTTGATATATTTTAATTGCTACTGGGTTTTCAAGGCACTAAACCCTAAGTCTTCGTTTCTAGTCAAGATAATGTACATCTAGGAGTCCACTACAGCATCCTACCTAATTGTTACTGGAGCTAAATGTTACTGACATATAGCAAGACCACAAATCCTCTCTGCAAAACTACCACAGATGACTTGAATGACTACAAAAGTAAATCAAAGCAATGGCAAAAGTTACCAGGAAGGACCTTAATCCAATCATGGCCCCTTAATAAATAGGCCATTTCAGGAAGAGTTACTGATCCTATATTATGAAGGTCCCAGCTAAAAAGGACTGGCTAGGTGTCAACTCTATGTACATCATGGTAAACGGAGGTACTAGATATTGAAATGTGCATTAGGGTTAAGATATTCACATAGCAACAACTCCTTCATACTTACCTTCAATGCTATACACAGGCCTTAACACAAGTTAAGACTGCCCTCGTTATCATCAAAAAGTACAGTGATGTCTACTGGATAAAGAGCCCATTCTAGGCACTGTGACAGTATCATGGCGGGCTTCTCATCTGATCAGGCATCTGGCCAGGGAAGAGATAAGCCTCCAAGAATGTTCAACTGGAACGAAACATCATTTAGAAATTTGATCTTACTAAACGATAAGGAATCATAATCTATAAGGGCTTGGCCAGGCACAAGGACACAGATAAAGCACGTCCAAGAAAAGAAACCCTAGTTTGCCCCAGCCTAGCCATTGGGACTGCTAATGGAAACCAAAAAATACTTTTAAGATTTAGGGGTGGGAGATTATGGGACATAAACCATAAAGTTTTCTGGTCTGGTGTTTTCCAGAATAAATCGTTGGATATTTTCCTGAGCCACAATTTCCCTGCAAGTATGACACACTAGAATGCCCGGGCTTATATAACTTCACAGAACCTTAGAGGTGGTTTTTTGTTGCTGTTGTTGTTTTGTTTTTTAGCGCTTCTGTTTCCTATGTAACTCATTACCCCAGAAATGACAGTGTAATATTGGGGCTCAGTCACTAAGCCAATCACACATTACAGAATAGGCCAGATTTGTATGTGTATAAAACACCTTACTTGACCTGGAAGCAAGAGAATACTCTTGCCCACGGCACATGTTTTTGTGCAGTACAAACAAAGCATTCAATTCAAGTGCACTTGTTGAAAAACAGGACATAATTAAGCAGTTGGTAAAATGCATTCTTGTTTCCCACTTGCAGATCTCCCAAGAGTCCCTTCGAATTTACCTATACGAGTTTCAGCTTCCCGCTTGCCACTTAGCTTGATAACGACTCAAAAATCATTCCCTTGTTTTCAAGGGCTCTTCTTTCTTGTCTGCTCTGTGTACTACAGGGCAGTATTGACACATGGAATTAATGACAGGGTCTGTAATGAAACAACAGTCATGCAAACACCAGTCTGCTCTTTTGATAAAACAGCATGTTAGAGACCTATTCACCTCCCTCTAATTGAGTACTGCATAATAGTTCTGATCCTTTTATGTAACATATTTTGTTCTATGCTTAGAAAAAAAAAGATGGGGGGTGGAGGGTATGAGGCATTGCTTCTTCAATCACCCCCTGATTAATTCTGTTTTTAATGAGGGTGGCTGCTATTTAGGCAGGTTCTGTCACATAGTTGTTTTGTTGACTTCTGTACAATGTATAAGAAAACCCAAGATGGGATAATTGCTAACCATTTCTTTGGCACAGGGATTCTTGCTTTATTAATGTAAGGCTAGCTTAGAAAAAGGAACCCTCACATTTTAAGTTGCCATTTCATATTTAATTCCTTTTCACTTTTGAAGGACAGATGTCTGTAAGCTAGTGTATAAAGAAAGCATTTTAATTATGCAGAGCTTTTCCAAGATGCCTGCTAGAATGGATTTTGTGATAGCCCCAAGAAAAAAGCTCCATACTCTGCTGTAATCAGGTCTGAGAGTACATCTTAATTCAAGATACAGTCCATAATCCACTAAGCTGCAATGTTTTTCTTGTATTTTTGTAAGTGTCTTTAACCCTTTCTCTCACAAAATAATACAACCTTTGTCACTGGCTGACCTGTTGATTTACATACTATGAACAGTGCCCTTGGGCACTGGCCCTAACCCTTCATCTTTTCTTGTATCTCTCATCTGGTGGCTTCCTAGCATTGATCGGTCTGGTGACCTTTCACTAAGCCATTAGCTCAATAGAGAGAAAGGGTATGGTGGTTTTTCCATAGCAAAATCGAGGTCTTCAGGTTGTATCTTTCAGAAGTGACTGTGAGAACCTTTCCTCATCCCTTACCATCATGTTTTGGGGTTGGGTACAACTGGGAAGGCAGAATAGGTAGCATAAAAATATCATTCCCAAGTACCAGGATATGACGTCTCATCCATACCATGTCTTTGATCTTTGAGGAGGTAGTAGGAAGTTGCATGCAACCCCATAGGGAAGTCATTTTTTAAAACTAGGTTTAATGTGATCACATTAAAATATGATTTGTTAGATGACCTATAATAGTTTTTCAAAATAAAAATCAGAATTTTTACTGGTTTCTTCAAAGGTTTTGTTGTTGTTAGACACTTGAGAGTTCATTTATGGGTTGAAAATGCAATACGTCCTCAAAACCTATATTGTTTTCTCAGCCAAATATGCTTACTACGTGTGCTTAAAGTTTAGAACATCACATTAAAAATAATACTGACACATTTTTTAAGAGCTGATGGCAATGGAAGACTGAGAACTGAATCCAGGATGTAATTAACCAGGTGTCTGATTTTGAGTTAGTCAATCTTTGCTCCCATTTACTCAAAATATCTTGTTCTAAAATTCCTAGGACGGTTTTAATGATCAATGGTGATTACATATATGGAAGTACTGTTTAAACTTTAAAGCACTATGTAAATATTAGTCTTTTATTATTGTTCTCATTTCTATTAGAAGATATCATGCAAGATTTTTAAAGATTTGCTACCCAACTCCAACAGCATGGTTAAGAAAATATAAAGAGGTTAAGGGATAGTGCTAGAAGGACAAATTTTAGTTTTATCTTTAAACAAAGGTGTTTTTATTTCTTGATAATTTCTCTATAGAACTTTTCTATCCTTTTCCCAAACTTGCATGAGCCAACTGATACTGCTGAATAAAGTAATAGAAACACAAATTATTACATGCTCTTCGCATCTAAAGACTTAAAAGTTAGGAGGAACTAAAAGGTGATATTATTTGATATTTCTCTTCTAGACAGAAGCCACTGCATCTAGTATGTAACTAACCAAGAGCTCCATGTAGCACGCCTACTCAAAGGTCAATGGCTCCCAACAGGCACCACACAGAAGCAGAAGGGCACCCTACTTACGGATGTCTAGCCAGTAGCAGTGGCTTCTGTAACCTAAAGATACACAAAATCAAGTTTCTCAAATAATTCCTCTCCTGCCACTTTAAGGATGTATTAATTTAATTGGATCCTTGATTCTTTAATTGAACTTCTAAGCAAGTGCTCTATTTCAATGGTATAGTAGCTCTACCAGAAATGCAATATAGCCACAAATGCAAGCCCTATATGTAATCTTAAATGCTCCAATAGTCACACAGAAAAAAGGTCAGGAAAGACAGGTTAAAAATGAATACTTTGTAATGTATGAGATTTTAACATAAAGCCATATTAAAAAAGCCATATTAAACAGTTACTGAATTTTACATTTTTATACTGTCTTTGAAAAAGTCAATGAATAATTAATATTTAACCACATTTCAGTGCTCAGTAGTCACATAGGGCCAGTGGTAACCATACTGGACAACACAGTTTCTTTATACTATTTGACACTACAATAGATCTCACAATGCTTTAAAACTGGATCACATTCCTGGAATGTACCTAAAAACATTTCCTTGACTAGCTTGTCAAAAAGGTGGTAAAATTAGTTATTTTTGTAAACAGGGTAAACTAACTTGCTTATAAGAAATTTACAAATTTAATAGTTCTCAGTCATGAATCATCTATCTCAGCTTTAGGATGTTTAAAATAGGCTTTGGATTATAGGTAGCTATTCCCATAATCACTGTCTGCATTCATTCAGAAAGGCATGTCCCAAATGGTACACATTAGCTGGAAATATTTAGGTAAGAAAAGAGATGGGAAAAAATTATAATAAGGAAGATGGATTTTGATAGATTGTCTTTTTGCTGATATATTCTATTTTGTTAAATAGTGATGGGGTAGAAGATTTATCAGTCCTGCTTCCAATTAAGGCACTAAAGATTAGAGAAGTCAAAACAAAACTAGAAATGTTATTTTCCTTCGTTTAAGCATAAGCCGACCAAAGTTTCGCCCCTCTTTTTCTGTGCAAGTGTATTAACCACAGTGGACTTGCTTAACCAGGCATGACTCCCATTCTAATCTCCCACTTAAATTGCAGGGGCTTATTTTGTTTCTAATTCAGAGAAAGGAAGAGGAGGTGGAGAGGCAGGTAAATTTGATTCAGGTAAATTCACAGGACCTTTCCACCTGTGCTCTCACAATTGTGTCAAATGAAGCTTTCTGTATCGTGCTTCAAGAGTTAATGTTTGATAATTAAAATAACCATTCTCTATTAAGGGAATAATATATCCTGATGGGCTAAAGTACTTCATGGAATTCCTTTCTAGCCCTGAATTTTATATCTTACCAAGAAATGAAACTGACAAAAGTATACTTTAAAGTCATAAACCATGTAGGCTAATTTAGAATAAAAAACTGACCTTCAAATTTGGAGACCAGCTGTGTTCATCATTTCATCATCACACTGGGGAAAGCACAGGGTACCAGGCACTGTACTAGCTAGACGTGGTGAGATTTACAGGGCTCAGGGTAATCACAAACTTTGAAGGCCTCCCCTTACTTACATCTGCACAAATGCAATCCTTATACTAAAAAAATAAAGCCTGGAATATTACTAAGTCAGCTGGTAGTCACAGGGAAGGTAATGAGTACTGATCTCTCCAGTGTCTGCTAAGGGCAGTGAGTTTCTTGAAGCAGTAGCCATGTCCAGCATGGAGGCAAAATAGAACTTTTAATTTTTGCATTGGTGGTTTTATAGTTTTGGTCTTGAGTAACACCTGTACCCTACACCAGGTCAGAACAGTACTTGGCATGACCAACCTTAGTCATCACTTTGGTAAGTGCCATGGCACGGGCCACTGTTGCTAACCACCATCCTGGTGCAGGTCCTTCACATCTGCTCTCCTATGGATGGAAAAAAGGAGTGTCTAGTGTCCATTCTTTGGCCACATCACCTCCAACCCTATCCTTCACTCACACGCCTTTAATTCAGGCCCAGGAGAAAATGATCTTTGAGAAGGAAAGTTATCCAGACAAGGCTATAGTATAGTCTGAGCACAACAGAATAGGATGCAGAACCTCCTTAGAATGACATTTGAGGGAACTGACCAGTAGCACAATGCTGAAGAGGATGATTAGGAAGTATCCTGGCAAACATTGACTCTGACAGACACAGGAGCACAGAGACAGAGCAAAGGTCTGCATTTTGGAAAATGAAGTCCTCAGTCTCTATTATGCAACTAGAAAGCATGTATGTGAAAGTTTTATAAACTGTTTAAAAGGAAATGGATTATCATTCATTAACTTGGAAATGATCTCAGCAATTCTTTGGGCCTTGCTTTTCCCCATGGTAAATCTGACAACTTTGTAGTAATGATAAAGCAAAACTTGAGCTCCTTGGAATTAAGATGCATGTGAGAATACCAATAAATTCCTCCATTTGAAATGGTCAGTTCTCCATATTAAATATCTTATCTTAAACTTCATAAACCAGCACAAGCGTTATCTTCCCTGTGAAACAGGCCCAGACTTATCAAGACAGAATGGACTGCTCCTTTGCCTGGGGCTTTCCGTTCAACATAGACCTTACTGTGTCATCCTTTCTTTCCACTTTGAATTCTAAAATAGCTTGCAGCCATTTCCTCCACCAAAGGTAGAAACTGTCTCCTTAACCTCACTTTCCCTCAGCTCCTAGCACAGTGCCTTGAACAGTGTAGCTGCTTATTTTTATACTGACTTTAGTCTACTTTGGCTTTATGGAATGTCCTTTACTTAAACAAAAAACCCCATAAAATCAAAAACACAACAGTGAAAAGAAGACATTTAAGACAAACATATAAGACACATAAAGAATGGTTTCATTCTTTGCATTCCTGCTTTGGAATGCCCACTGCTGATCTCATATAGTTCTGTCCCTGTTATTAGTGAGAGCCAAGGTTAGAAAGCACGAAAAGGCAGACAATGTAAAAAACCCATCACATAGCATGCAAAAAACTGTTTAGGACTATGCTCAAGGTTGCCTTTTGCTTTAACTTTAATGACAGCCACTAAAGTCAACCCAATATACACTTGGCTCTGCTAAAACTTCAAACACCTTCTGACTGAGCCGGGCATCTGCTGGGTGTCTCTGGGTAAGTTCACATCTTCTATGAAGCATAGAAGTTTGGGTTTTTGAGACTAGCTGTTTTTGTAATTTATTTGTTGGCAGTTCTTGAATACGTGGATTATCTCAGATTAAAATAAGGATCTAGTGTTGTTTTCTGTTCTCGTCACAGGTATTCCTTAAGAAATGATACCCCTCTCAGAAATTCAAGTGCCAGAATTATACTGCATTATTTTGGTAATTCTTTGGCACATCTCCCACTTTCCTAGCTTGGAATTCTTACTCATCCAGGATATGTGAGCTAGATGAATAGCATATCACTGGTAAAAATGAAATTATTTAACTTAACTGGGTTATTACTCTAACTTACTAATATGAGTTCTTATGCAACTGTTTCATTAGCAACTGTTTCATTAGCTGCATCAGATCTTTTTGAAGGTAGCCAAGCACAAATCTTATATATTCATTCAGAATTTGCTATCCTCTCACCTGTAAGGATTGCCCTATGAGTATGTTCTCTTTGACTAAATTCTTTCATGGAAGGCCCTCGAAGAACATGTCTATTCTATACCAAGTATGGACAATTTCATTTGCAAATAGGTAACAATGCTTTTGAAGTTTGTGAACACAGTTAGCTGTAAATTCTGACCTTTTGGGGAAAGGAGGAAAATTTAAAAGGACTAGCCAAAGTCACTACATTATAGTCATACTAGTTTTTAATAGATGAAGCTACTTATTTCTAAATAACTTCTACTACTTTATCAGTGTCCTTTGACGAAAGCTCAGACGCGCCCACTTTTTTGTTTCCCTT
Source organism: Condylura cristata (assembly GCF_000260355.1). NCBI lineage: Eukaryota > Metazoa > Chordata > Mammalia > Eulipotyphla > Talpidae > Condylura > Condylura cristata. The sequence goes on from NW_004567105.1 coordinate 8,312,746, forward strand.
TAACCAGCTGGCTAAAAAGCCAAAATGCTTTCCCATTCCAGTTGTTACTTCTCTTGACTGAGGGTTACTAGTCTTCACACAGTAGTTGTGAGAAAAAGGAGATGACCAGAAGAAATGCACTAAGTGGCAGCTGCTACCAGAACAGAGAAACACTCATTCAAGATGGCTGAAAGGAGACAGTGAACTCAATGTCTGACTGGAAAATAAAGCAACTCAGCCAAGCGTGAAAGCAATTAATATTTTCTGTCAGCTCCTCCAAGAACTAGATGCTGGGTAGTATATATTTAATTATTTTCAAAAATGGCTATTTATGGAGGGAAAGGAGGTGTGAAGCAAGAAGGGTAGAGCGTTTTCATAACCCCTCAGTAGTAGATATGCCTGCTTTCAGAAAATCCATCATTTGAGCTATTCCTTTTCACTTTTTCCTGTTGAGGGCATAACATTAGAATTCTTGGTTTCAGCAGCAACCCCAAAAGATAGAGAATTGCAAACTTGCACATCAAAAATGAAAAAAAAAAAAAAAGAAAAAGCATCATGATTTGGAACAAAACCCAAAACAGATTACAACAAAAAGTACAAGCAGCAGCAAAATCATTAAACCTAACTCATAAGCATCTTTTTGAAGACAGGGAGGTTAGTTGGTTAAATGTCACAGTGAGTGGGCAGTTGCTCTCCTAGCTTTCCATTTAAGTGCTTCAGAATGCACATCCAGAAGCGGCACATGTAGGGAAACCATGGTAGCCAAAAGAAACTACTGCTGCTGGCCACCCTGTGCACTCAACATGGGTTTCCAGAGTTGCTGTTCTACAGTACCTCTCAGTGAGAGAGACAAAGAAATAGAACACTTTTAGAAACCAAGCAAAATATGGATGGGAATACAATACCTGGAAAGTTTATCAAGCATGTTGACAAGTTTCATGGCTTCATATTCTTTTTGTTCTTCTGTCATTTCATCTATGGGGTTTGGCATTGGTTCCTCTAAATGACCAGTGATAAGATTAATGCTACAAAAAGAAAAAAAAGTTATGCTGTATGCTTTAAAATTATGCTCTTTCTATACTTTTCTGGTCCAAGTTGTAAGTTATAATAAGAAAGAGTATAATAGCCAAAAAAAAAAAATTGGCAATAATAGTAATTTTATAGTATAGAACTGCTGTCAAAATTTAAAAATTACTTTCCCTACTGATTTGCTTTGGGGATTGGGCACTAACTAGTTTTATTTTGAAAGTAAAACTAATTTGCGAACTTATTTTTTTTAAAGCATGATTGATTTTTAAAAATATCAAATTTGGTGCCGTTAGAATAAACATCCTTGGATGCACAGTTTAATCATTAACTATAAGGGATTAAATTATTTCAGAGAAGAACATATCCATTTCATGATACAGCATAAAACAGTGTCAAAAAAACTGGGAAAATGGCAAGAGGCTGGAATCTGAAAATGAAAGCATGCCAATTTATAATCTCAGGAAATTAGTCCATTAGTGAGACCACAGAAGGCAATGAGTGTTTAAATAATAAAAGAGAAAGCAGAAGAACAATTTTAATTAGATTTTATCTGACCTACATTTAAAAAAAAGTAATGAGGCCTAGCTTATCAAGAGATAGGTATACCATCTGGTTTTCTGTAAATAGATTTAACATAGTACTTAAAATAAACACCTTTCATAACTTTGCACAAAGTTCTAATACCAAACAAGCTATATCCTCAGAGATAAGCACCATACTGTTTTTCTCTTGAGGTGAAATAATAGGTGGTAATTCTTTTAGTGGCTTTTAAATAGCTACATCTTAAGCATCTTTCTGAAGAAACAGACAAGAAGTTATATAGTATTTTGTACTAGTTAAATACAGATGGCTTGTTTTAAATGATAGTGAAATATCCTTGCCAACAGCTAGTATATTGCTTTATCAGGTTACAAACTAATGCAGGCCCTTCAGGATAAGCAAGTGACTTCGTCAAGTATAACAATGTGGAAATTACTGGGGGTAAACTGGAAAGCAGAGTTACATTAAAAGGGGGAAAAAAAAATGTAAGCCCAACTAAAAACACTGAGATTGGGTCCTCTAGCAGCAAGTAAGTGTACTTAATACTTTCACTTGGGCAAACTAACTTACTTTATTGATCAGGACTCTTTTCACTTGGAATAAAAGGCGGGATACTAGGCATCATCTATTACCAAAATCTTCTTTTTTCTACATTCCTCAGAGGCTACATGATATAGAATCTTGTGGTAGAACTTGGTTCATTCAAGAAATGAATCCGAAACAGCTGTTTAATCATTTTGTCTAAGACCTTTGTCCAGAGCTATGTAAACTTTTCCCCTTCAAAGGAGTACAGCCCCCTCCCACCCCATTTTAGTTTTGACAGGTGAAATCTACACAGAAAGCTAACATCTAAAGTAGATGACAGGCTACTGCTGAGGCAGAAGAGAGGATGGGGTTCCTGAGAGTGGGTTTTCAGAGTTCCTTCTGTGTGCCTGCACTCACTTGTTTCCTCATAAGGGCGCTCCTAAGGCACTTTCTGGAAGTCTGGTGCTCTAGGGAAAACAATCTGGAAACCCACGGGCTTTTGATTCTTAGGGAAACTTAAAGGAATTATACCTTACCTAAGACTAAATCTATACTTTTTAAAGTTTTCCAGGTGATTTTGATAAATAATTCAGTTATAAATCACTGGCAAGACACTCATTGTGCTATTAATTCCTCTCCTTTTTTTACAGGTGCTCATAAAGGAGAAAGGCCTCTAGGTAGTGGTTATTAACAAAAATGCTGAATGGGGTCATCATATTTCGCAAGTCAGGAGCAAAAACCCAGACAAGACTTCTGAGAACAATGACATCTTTAAGATGTGTTCAGATGCCACACTGAAAATGTAATTCTAGTACTCATCTATTTTCACTGGTTTCTTCCCTGCTAACTTAGAAAAACCAGTCTTATAAATAAGTAAAGGTACTTATTATAGATCATTAAGTACTACACAGCCTTCTAGAGAGAGCTTCTCTCAAGTTCAGTGGAGGGATGATTTAAATAGATCCATAGACTGTTTTGCAACTTACTAGCACGTTCAGAAAGTACCTCAGGAGGACACACTAATAGATCCTGGGGTTCTGTGGATACCATCACATACAAAAATCAAGGTCTGAATTCCTGGAGTAGGGCACATTTGCTTTATTTGATCTTTTAAGGACGTAGATTAATGATAATGTTTTCTATAAGCTGACCTCAAATCCTCTGCTGCTCAAATGACTTATAACTTTTCTGAAATTAGTTCCTACCCACTAAGCCAAAAATTCAATCTTGTACAATAAGGCTTACCATACTTTACCCATGGAATAAAACATTTCAACCCTAAGTCATTTCAGAAATTTAGATATGATGGGGACCACAGCCACTCAACTTCATTAGGTTACTAATGTGAGAATGCAGGTCTAACATTAAAGATTCTCCTTTTTCAAAGTCTTAACAGTCCATATTTTCAACCACATTATCTGCATTCGAAACACTGGCAATTTTAAGAAGCACTATGTGAAATGAAACAAAACACAAAATCAAACTACCAATACAACATGGGGCTAAGTCAAACAGAACCTACTTGCAGGCTCACAGCCTGCCACCTCTTTCCTAGACCAGGAATGGGGGGTGGGGGGAGGAGGGCAAGAAAGTAAATACTGAATGTAAAAAAAGCTGGAAATGCCTTTCCAGGAAAAACTCAGAAAATCTGTTCGCCCAAACACGCAAAGCAGATGGAAAATTTTCACATCTCGATTATCTAAAATTCGATCCCCTTGGCCTCCCACTTCCCAATTAGAAGTGGAGCTTGGAGAAGGTAGGTAACTCAATCATCTTGCTTATCCTAAGGCTGAGAAGAGGCTAACCAACTCAAACTTAACTCAGAAAGTCAATTTACTGAGCAGCTACTGTGTGCCAGGCACTATTCAAGAGCTAGCTCAACAAAACAAATCTCTCCCCTCCTGGAGTTTATCTTCTAGTGGGGAAAACAACTTAGAAGGTAAACTGTATGGTATGTTAGAAGGTGGTTAAAGTACTACGAAAATAAAAAAGGCAACACAAGGAAGTGTGGGCTAAAGGAAGTGTGGGCTAAAGGGAGGGAGTGTTAAAATTTTTCATGGGACAGAACCAGCTTCACTGAGGTGAGGATGAGGGAGGAGAGAATAGCAGATGGGATAGTCAGTACATAAGCCTCACGCAGGAGTATATCTGCTACATGACGAGCAGTGAACAGGCCAGTGTGATGTAGCACTGTTAGAAAGGGTGGAGGCATATCACTCCATAGACTGGTTTTTTAGCGATGTAGTTTGGAGCAGTGACAAGGACTCTCACTTTATAAGGCTCACGCTGGTTGCTGCTGAGAACAGATTAAAGAGTGACAAAGTTAGAAGTTATAGGACTAGTTAGGAAGGTAGTAAACTGATCCTAGAGGAAGAAAATTTTGACTTGGATCAGGGTTGGCATTAAGGGACAGCTGAATTCTGAATGCACTGTGAATATGTGGATTAGGAAAAACTGAACTTTTGTGCTTTTTAATACCAGATTTTACACAAATACATGTTTTCACTTATTTTCTCTTATGGTTATATCAAAGAAAGAGAATAGATGTTTTAAGAACCACAAACTATTTGAAAGGCAAATTCATTCTTCCCTTTGACTAGGGGAGGAAAAATATTCTCACTGTTAAAAAGACAAACTGACTTCATAGCCACTAGGATAGGTGATGCGTATATAAAACCACAGAAAAGAACAAATACTGGAGAGGATGTGGAGAAATTGGAGCCCTTGTACACTACTGGTAGAAATGTAAAATGGTGGGGTTCCTCAAAAATTAAACCTATATGATCCATCAATTCCGCTTCTGGGTATATATGCAAAAGAACTAAAAGCAGAGACTGGAACAGATATTTCTATAGCTGTGCTGATAGCAACATTATTGACAATAGCCAAAGGTAGAAAGAAACCATAATACATCAATAGGTGAGTAAACAAAGCATGGTATATAAACTGGAATATCATTCTGCTTTAAAAAGGAAGGAAATACTAATGCATGCCACAGTATGGATGAATAGTAAAGATATCATTCTAAGTTAAATCAGCTAGTCACAGAAAGACAAATACTGTGCATGATCTCACTTGTATGTGCTTCTAGAGTCCACCAACCTGAGGTTCCTACTTGTGGAATGGCGGCTACCCAGAGGCCGTGGTAGAAGGGACATAGGTACAGTTTCAACTGGGGAAAAGGTCAAGGGCCTCGTGGCTTGTGGTAGCTTTACAAACACGTGAATGTCCGTGATGCTGTAGGGTGGTACACTCATGCTGAATTTTGCCAGGTGTATTTTACTCCCAAAATAAGGTAAAAATACTAAAACACTTTTGTCTCTCTTCAAACAACAAAAATCCCCCAAAACCCAAGTTCTGGAGTTGGGCTATCTGAGCATTACGGACTATTATACATCCAAAGTTACTAAATTCAACTTTCATTTTCTCATCTGTAAAATAGGGAGAACCCTATTCAAAGAACTGCTGCAAAAATCAAATGAGGTAGCATCAGGAAAGTTTTCAGAACAGTAAATGGCACTTAATATCAGCTCTTATTAGTATAAGTAAGAGACTTGTTTACTCAAGTTTTCAGAGAAATAGTCACTGGATGAGCCAGTGAGTTACCCTATTCAGTTTTACATTGTTACAATGGAGCTCTAGCTGACCATCTAGTAGTCAGGCCAGGAAAGAGCTGGATGTTCTGTGGAATCAGCTGGAACTTCAGATGTATTTTGAAGAAACACCAGTTTAGGCGCAGAGGCTAAAACCAAGTAATTTGGGAATATAAAACTCGTTCCAAATTCTAAAAAGTAAGGTAAATTATAAAACCACATCTTAATCCAAATTCTTGTAGTATGTTAGTAATGGAAAGAAATGGGGTGGTGTGGTATGGCCTTTACTTACCAGTTATTTATGAGGTGTGGATTACGTGTCAGCATGCAAATACACACTGAATATTATGTGCACACGAACAACACCAAGTTGTATCTGGGCAATTAAAATACCTCAGTCTTTTAAAATTACAGTTCTTAAAAATATTTTTAGGCTGCTGACTTAAAGGTGATACCCTTGATTTGATATAAAAGGTAGAGAAAACTACTGAATGTGAATCTAGACAAAACTAAACCTGAAGCAAATTCAACACTGTAGCTGTGTCAACACACCTAGTCTCTTGTTGGCATTTATCCAAATTATAATACCAAAGAAAAATTAGAAAACTCAACTTTGAAAGCAAAAAACTATGTGGTAACAAATATCAAAGGTTGGTAAACTTTGCAACCAACATAGTATTTCATGACTGCTATGATACTCCAGTTCCTAGGCATGCTATCTACATCTTTTTACATATGAATATGTCTTCACAGCTCTAACTAGGCAAGTACTAAAATTTTCAAGTCCTTGTTTCTGGTTTATTTACTTTGAGAAACATTAAAAACAAGCCAATAACAAGACCCTTCAAATCACATAGCCCCAATGTATGGAAACAACTGTAAGGGGACCTGATTTAACATCTTTACAACTGAAAGAAAGGCTCTTGTCCAGTGCTGCCACAGCTAATCAAAAATAGGGTCAAGAAGAAACCCTCCAAGGTTGCTTAGGACATGATCTGAAAAGTTTCTGAATGTGATTATGAACTAGCGTGGGGTATTATGAGTATAAACAAGACTCCTACAGTTCTGTGGACTTTGACCATCCCTTTCTACTGTTTCTCCGTCAAGTAGCCCTTTAAAGACTTTTTTTTGACTCCTTCCAGAACCCTACCTGACTGTCATGGGTGAAAAAATGAGCCAAATGGCATTAGGTACACATCTTTCTATTGAAGCTGCAATTATGTACAAACTGTATCTGTCAGATATATGATCCCATCTTTTACAGTCAAGGGGCCTCTATGTCCAAAACATATTAGAAACAGATAAGACTTAAAATTTAGGAATTTAGCTTCTCATTGATATAGAGACCAAAATTCATCTGGAAACCTTTAACCAGCCTGGTAAGACATACACCAAGATCCTGTGTGGCATGTAACCAGATTCTGTCAGTATATTTCGTCTAAGAGTGCTAATTACAGAAAGCCATTTCCAGTCCATTAAATACATTTATTTTGACACTAAAAGGATTGTTGTAATGTTAACTGTCTCCCATTGCCTGAATGAAAGTGTCCTACAATTCTGGGTTTCAGATTCCACTACAGGATTACAGGTTACCTTGGTGCAATAATCAGAATCCACTGACATTTTTGACAATGGGACTAGGGCCAACTAGAGGAAGGGTGGTTTCTCTGCTTCTGCCAACACGAGCAACTACTGTACGAACACTAAGAGTGACAGACTGCAATCTTGGAAACACTGACTGGTGATGGGTAGCCAGGGGCAGGGACTAAACAGTCCTTTCAGATGCTGACTTTGGCTAGATTGGTACAGATTTTTCATAATTTTTAGGAAAAATGTTCTTCAAGCTCTATGCATCATTCCCAGAGCACAAAAGTGCTTAAAAAGCACTTTTTTCCATCACCACTTTCATGGGGACCACTTGAACAAATATGTTAAATTGATAAACATCCCACCACACTGTTTTACTGAAAGAGGGAAGATGTAAGAAAAACAGATGACAATCATCAACCTGAAGGGGGAAGATGTGATGCTACTGAAGAAACACATTCATACTTGTAATGAGCAAGGTTTAAGAAATACAAGATCTCACTAACACAATTCCTATAAAACAGTATAGGCTAGGCCTGAAGGCTAAAGAGAATTCAAGCTAGGGAATCTTAACTATAGAAACTATATTTATAAAAACTGGAGGGAGGCTAAGTTTGCAGATAATGATATCCTACCCCTGGATCAATATGATTCACATAACACTCTAGAATAGACTGTTAGTAGAAGACATAGCTTGTCAAGTATAGAATCTTCCCATGCCAGTGAGCTAACACAGTAACAACACAAAATATTATGTTCCTTGATTTAGACAAAAAAGGTCTAGTTCTCCTGAAACAGTATCACTTCATGTAATACATTTCAATTTCCCATACTGCTAGGAGAGGCTCATTGTTCTTACATTTTCTTCTGAGCTCTTCTCCTTATTGTAACATTCTGGTACTTGTGACTTATGTGGCCAAGACAAGTCAACAGTACACATTTAATGATAGCAAACATTCATAAGTATTCATGAGTACTCATAGTACTATACTATACTCATGAGAATACTCATAGTATTGTATGAGTATTCTCATTGAGTATTCTCGGTTGAGTATGTTCACCCAATACTTAATGTAATTTCCATGTTATTTAAAAGTAAGACTTCTCCAGTGGTATACTTCAATGTTTCAAATGGATAGATAGAAAATATTAAACAGATATGGATAATTATAGAATGGAAAAATCAAAAGGTAGTGACCTAATTAAAAATTATGATTTCTATAGTAAGGATAAAGTAGAATGCCTCTATATTTGTGTCATATCCTTGATAAGATGCCCAGCTTAAAACATCTAAATGGTGGCAGCTTTAAGACCCTACTGTAAGCTCCACTCCTCCATCCCCTAGCCTGTGTTTTTCTTAAGCACACAGTTTATAAGAACCTGCTGAGGCTGGCAGCACTGCTGATTTTGCTGAAAGAACTGCTAGTAAGATCTAATTTTCCAGTAATGCAGGCCCATAATCCCTGTCTGATTAGCAAAGGGCCTTTTCTTTTACTATCCAAAACCCCATTTCTTTCAAGACATTAGGCACAACCTATATGCATAAAATGGGAGGAAGGTTAATTTTTCAGACAGCGATTTTCTGCCCTTTATCAACTACTACATGAGTTATATAATATTCAAGACAACTGACTGCAGGAAATACAACATGTCAACATCACTGAAAATGCCAAAATGCCTTTTAATATTCAGAAAGGGAAACCAGAAAACTGAGCTCAAGTAAGTCTTAATAAGTGGAAACTAAGAAATTTACTTAGGGAGGAGACTGAGAGGAATATGAAAAGAATATAGAGGGAAAAGGAATTAGAAGTCACTGTCATGGCATGAGAAGAATTAGTGTCTCATTTATAAGCACCCAATCTGGGAAGACTTTAGTCTCTAGTTTGGCGATTACTGCATCTGTTAAAATATGACTTCTGGGCCCTCCCTGGTGGCACAGCAGGTTAAAGTACAACACTAACAAGCTAAAACCACTTCAACATGAATTCAATCCCCGGCCCTGGAGGTGACCCACATGGCGCGGCAGACCTCTCCTGACCCCACTGCTGCTCCCCTCAGCAGTGTACTTCGTCAATCTACCTATTCTGCTCCTCACTCTGTTTCTGCTGCTCCCCTCAGCAGTGTACTTCGTCAATCTACCTATTCTGCTCCTCACTCTGTTTCTGGTGAATCCTCTCACCACCCCTGCACCTCTGGCCTATAGCCCAGTTCTGTGTGTAAAAAAAAAAAAAAAAAGACTGCCTAAGTGTTTGATTAAAATTTACCAAGTTGCTTTATTTTTTTGGCCCATGGCTTTCATGCAAAAGGTAAGATCAGAATGTTTGGAACCTACATTTAGATATCCGAGAAAGACTAAAGCATCAAATAACCAACTGAAATACTTGGTCCTAGTTATAACTTGTAAAATTTCAACCTATGGAAAGGAAACAATAACACTTTTAAATTTAATGACAGTAAGATATCCAAAAACATCCTCTCCTAAAATATGAGAGAGGATATAATGAGCATGCTGAAAATGTAATGCAGCAGAACATTTCTGGTAATATTATCCCTCCTCCATCACTCAGTCACTCTAAGGTACTAGCTGTGAAAAGGCCTCTGAAAACACTATTTAACAGAAAGCTTCCAAATCCACAAAAGAAAAGAAACACTAAGGAAGATAAAAGACAAAGGAAGTGAAAGGCAAATAACCAGCTCAAAGGCACAGACAATAGTTAGGTGAAAAGAAATTTGATACTATACTTTGGTTTTGCATTTTTGTATTCTTCAGTGTCTGTGTCCTCGTCCTCTGAGTACCAATTATCTCCTCTTCCTCCAGCCAAGAGGCCCCTGGCCGCCAAGAGTCCTGCAGCATTTCCATAGCCAGTGTATTTCAGCAGGCTATCCACTGCAAAACAACAGAATATAAGTTTTCAGAGAGGAAACCTGGGGTGCTCACTATCATCACTGACCACTCATCAAAACAGTGAGGTGAGAGATACATGCCATGGCAATTAAGTCTTGAAATTAAAGTGTTTTCAGTAGTGGTTATACTGAACTAGGAATTCCCTTACGTGCTCTGAGGGCTAAAAGTCTTATTTCAGGTATCAGAAATCAAAATAGAGCTGCTCTAAGTACACTGCATACTGTGAGTTGGGCCCTGTGACACTGGTAAGGGCAGTAAGTTATTTATTTCTTTTACCAGTTTTAGAGAAATGCTTAGAAACCAATTAATAAAGGATTTGGAGGGGCAATATAAAAAAATACTAAAACTTATGGGAAGCCCCCGGGGATTACAACTGAGATGGAAAAAAATGCACAAAATGATGTAGAAATAAACTGATATATATTAAAAAAACAAAAACTTGATATTACAAATAGAATAGGCTGCGCCCTCCCTGGTGGTACAACGGGTTAGGACACAGCACTGCAAACTGGCCACAGCCGCTTCAGTGCCAGTTCAAGCCCCTGCCTAGAGGTGACCCACCCACATGGTGTAGGCAGACCTCTCCTGACCTGCCCGCTGCTCCCCTCAGCAGTGTACTTCATCAGTCTGCCTGTTCTGCTCCCTACTTGTCTCTGGTGAATCCTCTCACTACCCCTGTACCTCTGACTTGTACCCCAGTTCTGCATGCATAAATAATAAATCTTAAAACAAATAGAATAGGCTAAAATACTACTTTTGCAAAAAAGCTAGTACCCAGTATGTAAGCATATAAAACCCACTGAGAGGCCCTCCCTGGTGGTGCAGCGGGTTAAAGCGCAGCACCGAGAAGCTAAAGACACTTCCGTGTGAGTTCGATTCCCGCTGGCCCCGGAGGTGACCACATGGCGTGGCAGACCTCTCCTGACCCGCCGCTGCTCCCCTCAGCAGTGTACTTCGTTGACCTGCCTGTTCTACTCCCCACTCTGTCTCTGGCGAAGCCTCTCGCTGCCCCTGAGCCTCTGGCCTGTACCCCAGTTCGGTATACACAAATAAATAAATCTTTAAAAAAAAACAAAACAAAACAAACAAACAAACAAAAACACTGAGAAGGCAGGCCCAGAAATTAGACTGAAAGGATTTCAATAATGGCTCTACAAGCAACCAGATGGCTGACCTTGAAAGTAATTAATTTTGTAGCTCTGTACCCCAATTTTCTAATTTGGAAAATTAAAATATCTACCTTACAGGTTAATACATGCAAAGTGCTTTAAAAAGAATGTGGCACAAAACAAACACTCATTCTTTCCCCTGGAAATAGTAGGTAAACTATCATTGTAAATTATGAAATGCTTCAGTCCTATATAAATATCACCTTGTTAAATCAGTGTAAGGTGTTATTGCTACCATTAAGTTAAAAAAACTACACAGGGGAATCTAAACTGTAGGAATTTGGGGGGTTATCTCCAAGAAACGCAATTTCAAGGTGAATATAAGAATCTTCAATCAAATGATTACAATTGGCAAAATTGATTTATGGCTTTCAATATAATATTATCTTAAAGATAACTGTAGGGAACAAACCATAAAATACTCTATGAAAAATATAATTATTTTTAATATAATTATTAAATTATAATAATTTAGATCATTTACTAAAAAAAAAAGATGAAGTTCAGAACAGCAATTAAAATAACTAACTTTGGGGACTTGGAAAGAGGCAGTGAGCAGGGAAGTAGCTAGGAAAGAGGCGGGATGTATATGGAATCATGAAGTATGTGGGTAGGATAAATATTCCAGTATAGAGTTGTTCATGAAATTTCAAACACTTAGAGCTAAGACAGTTTGGGGCCAAATAAAAACTTCTGTTTTCTAAGAACACAGCAAACTGGTAAGATCTGTGCAAAAGAGAACATGAATTAATAATATAGATAAATTAAGTAAAGTTTGTTTTCGACCTTAAAACCTAGTGGTAATTGTGGTTACTTTGGTAATTATTCTCAGTGAGTGCTATATAGAATTATGTTAGAATTTAATAAGGGGCCACAAAAGCCCCTTGATATGCTCTCTCTAGCCAGCAGTGTCTCCTCAACACGGGATGGTTTAGACAAATTACTGGGTTCTTGAGGGGCAACTAGGGGAAGTGAATATCCAGTGTATTCTTAATATTCATGGAGGGCAGACATGACCCACTCACATGAGCAGGCAGAAAATGACTGAGGCTGATTGATGGGTCACAGATCTGAACCTACACGGCACTGACACTATCAAAGTAAGCATTTGATAAAGGTTCCAGAAAAGGATTCATTAAACTTGTGAAAGTCTACATTGAGATTCTATTAATAGTTTAAATAAGTACTTAAAAATATACAAAATGTAAACAGTGTATTATGGCTAGAGTAACACACTTTAAGAATGCATAATTCATTAGAAGCCAAAGTAGTTTAAAAAGGAGTAAAGAGAACATTATATAACCTGTTTTCCAGTGCAAAAATTCCTCCTAGAAGTTAGTTAATAGTGAAAATCCCTAGAACTTTTAGGAAAATAGCATTTACTGCTCATTCACTGGAAAAGACATTACGTACCAACTTTGTGATAGTTTGTATTGCAGAGAGAACCTAAATACCCTGCCTTTACACTAGATAAGGTAAATCAAATAAAAAAGAGAAAGTCAAGGTTTTTTTGCTATTTAAATACAGACTACAATGACTGGATAAAAAAGATGTGGTACATACATACAATGGAATATTACTCAGCAACCAAAAAAGAGAAACACATGTCTTTTGCAGCAACTTGGATGGAGCTGGAAAAGATCATGCTTAGTGAGATAAGCCAGAAAGAGAAAGAAAAATACCGGATGGTGTCACTCATAGCAGGAGTATAATGGACCAGGTGAGAAAATAACAAAAATAATGAACAACCATATACCAGAGACATTTTGCGGGGGTGGAGTGGGGAATGGGATCAAAAACAGGGGGGTGGGAGGGGATGGAAATGCATAAGATTATGGTAATGGCACACGGGTGACTTGGTGATTACAATTGAGATGGAAAAAAAATGTACAAAATGATGTAAAAATAAACTTTTGTAAAATAAAAAATAAACAGACTACAAAATTCTCACAATAAGAAGCATATTCTTTGTGAAGTTGTGATTGACATTATTTAGTGGGGCATTTCTAGCTAGTTTTTAGTCTGTTTTCAAATGCACTGTATAGTAATCTTATTTGATACTGGGTAAGTAGTAAAAGGAAAACTGACTAAACTTGGCTGTTAAATTGAGGTGCTAAAGCAAACAAAATATTTTTTGGGTGGTCCTTAAATTAAAAAAAGGCAAATATAATCTGTTCTTTGTCATAGTTATCATACACAGTTTTGTGACACTGCTGCAGAAATGAAACAGATCAGCTTTCAGTGAGAAAGTACCAACAAATACTTCACCACTATCATGATGAAGAGGGCACTATGAGCTGAGAAAAGCAACCACAGAAGCACTGTACACTTAACACCATGCTAACAGTCATTTCTTCTTACACAAACATGGGTTTTACTCCCTCTAGCATGAAAACAAACCAAAAAAGTTTTGCTCTTTACCAGAGAGACTGGCAGAACCGGATTCTACGCAGAGACCATTCCCTGTTTCTGCTATACAGAGGTGGGATTGTGAACCTTTCCCTTTCTTTCAAACACCACAACTTTTACGAATCCTCCAGTATAGCTTCCTCTCACTAGTCTCCCGTTTTCTAGTCTCCTACATCCCCATTCCCTTTCCACACAACTGCCTGATACCTTTGTATGATCCTATCACTTTCCTGGATAAAAACAGTCTTACAGGTTAAAGATCAATTTGCAAATCAGGACCTAAGGGTTCTTCATTTTCTGGCCTCTGTCTTTTTTACCAAACCCATTTCCTTTCCTGCACACGGAGGATTTCCCCACACCTTGACTTTCTCTTTTTCTTCTACATACCAAGGCTGTTTCTCATTTCTGTCCCCTTTTCCTGGGATTTCTCTGACCCTCTATATATCACCCAAACATTCCTCTTTTAGGCTGCCATATTATATGGCACATTTTTTCTCTTATGATGCTTACCATAGTGCACAGATTCCTTTATATGGGTAAATACATAGGACAGTGTATTCACCAGACTGAATTCATAGACAACACAAGAATCTGTTGTTTCATTAAATATTTATGGGTTACCTACAATCAGTAAAATTCTCTGTGAAACACGCAGGACATAAAAATGAAGAGATTTTGAAATGCAGTATCTAGAATGCAGGTTTGACAAAGAGTTACAACACTGCAATCTCAGAAGCATAAAAACAACAAAATGGTACAAGTCAGAGAATGATTAGCTCTGCCTGGGATAAATAAGAGAAGTGTTCAGAAGGATGATCTTCAAAGATAAAGTTTACCACACTAACAAAGAGAGGGAAAGGTATCCATGCAGCAGAAATGGCATCTGCTAAGCCAGGGAAATGTGCCAGAAACAATGCAAAATTCTCAGGCAAGGATAAAGAATTGAGTATTAATTAACAGAAAGTATAAGGTAGGAGTGTGCAGAAAATACCTTTCGGTAGGTCACAGAGGTAAAATTTGGACTTTACCATGCAACTCATAGGACATTATTAGAAGTTTTACAAAGGCAAATGACAAGATTATATTTGTATTTTAGAACTATTCCTGCTAGGCATGTGGAAAACAGACTGAAGAAAAGCTGACTAGAAACATATGACTATTTTAACAGTCAATGAAGAGACATAGATCTGTGAATCCCCAGCAAAAGGGCTGAGACAGACATGAAGGGAGAAGATGAGATCACAAGCAATATGAAGCGAGAGGGGCCAAAAGAGAACTCTAGGGATTATTAGCAATTAAATGTGGACAAAGGTCAGAGTTAGCAAATGAAATTGTAAAGAATGAAATTTAATATATGTGGCAGCAGAGGAACAAAGAGTGGTCAATAGTGTCAACTGTTCTAAGAGATATAGTAAGATAAAGACTAAAATAATTTCCATTATTAAAAAAAAATTCATTTGTAACCTTACTTTAAGCATTTGGGAGGGGCGAGGAGTAGAAGGAATGGATAGCCTGGTTTGCAGCAAGTTCAACACTGCGTGGTTAGTAAGGATGAGACAAAGAAAACCAAGTCTTTCAGGACGTGGAAGTCTAAGAAGTGCTAAGAAGTGAAGGGCAGCAACATGCAGAGGTGTGTGTAAGGAAAACAAAGGGAGGGTCAAACAACAAAAGAACAGAGGGTAACAACTGATAGAGCAAGGCTTCTGAGAGGACAGGAGGAGAAAAGATCAACCAGCAAGGGAGGCTTATTTCTGGGCTAAGCACACCATTCCTCTGAGCCTGAGACAAGGGAGGCAAAGGTGAGTCTACAGGCTGGGGCTCTGCAGTTCCCACCTTACTCACTCTGCAATTCAGCTCCTACCATGATGCCTGGCACGTAACGGGATTAGTGAATATGTGAAAAGATGAAAACCCACAAAGACAGGGATTCACTTTACAAATTACTTTCATTTATTAAGTTATGTAAGTCCAATTTTAAGGTCTCATTAGAAAACACACAATTTGCACTAACAAGTGATAAAAAAAATTCAGTCTTGTTAGAGCTCACCAAAACAAACAGCACTTAAATTAACCTGTGGGCCCTTACTGGAGAGGCAGTCTGAACACTCACAAGTGGACATCTGAGACCATCAAATGGCGTTTTCCTTTGCCGAGTCCTTCATACAATTTTGCCCTTTGAATCCCACCTCTTTTCAAGTATCTCTCTAATTTAGTTTCCATATTCTCATTTGATTGCTGCTTGCTTCCTCTGCACAGTGGACTGTGTAAGCCTCACTTGTGGTACCTTCATTTTCAAACTTAACTTTGAACAGTCCTAAGAGGAAAATTTAGTCACCCTGATAATTTTCACACTTACTCAATTTTAATATATTCTGCCTCCAAACTCCAAAATCTGCTTACTTATAAGCTGAACATAGACTACAGTGTGGAGGGTTTTTTTGGCCAAGTTTTCAAATTAGAATTGGAAACATTTTAAATCTGGAAAATTTTAGTAAAAATCCAGAGTCCTGGCTTTCTTGGAAATTTCGAAGATCTTCTAACTGTGGCTATGTTTCTTAAATTAGTGTTCCTAACAATCAAGAGATATTAGCTCCAATGTCCTTGCTCCAATCCTTTCTCACCTACGCACAGCCTACTGTCTTTCCCAATAATGAGCTAAGTGGGAGTTTTCTTTTATCAAGCTGTGTCCAGTGCATTTGACTTTCTTTTATTACCAGCCTGGGACATATAGGCATCGAGTTTGTGACTCTTGAGTTGTGATAAAAACAAAATAGAAACTTGTTTATCTTCATTGTCTCTGTAATCCCAGGGTTTAGCTCAAAATGTATTTGTTGAATGAGTAAATTTTTACTTCAATACAGTATAACTACTAAACTTATAATCATATTGGAAGAAAAGCAGATCAGTATTTTTTTTTAATATTTATGCATACAGAACTGGGGTACAGGCTAGAGGTGCAGGGGTGGTGAAGGGATTCACCAGAGGCAGAGTGGGGAGCAGAACAGGCAGATCGACAAAGTACACTGCTGCGGGGAACAGAGGGAAGAGATACGAGAGGTTTACTGCGCCGTGTGGAACCAGGGATCAAACTTGCACTGAAGTGGCTAGCTGCAGCTAGCTTGTAGTGCTATGCCCCAAACCACTATGCCACCAGGGAGGCACAACGGGCCCTCCCTGGTGGCACAGCAGGTTAAACCACAGCACTATGAAGCTATCGCAGCCACTGTAGCACAAGTTTGATTCCCAGCCAGGGAGGTGGCCCATATGGCACAGCAGGCCCCTCCCTGACCATCCATCAGCTGCTCCCCTCAGCTATGTACTTCATCAGTCAGTCTTTTCTGCTCCCCACTGTCTCTGGTGAATACTCTCACTGCACCTCTGTTCTGTACCCTAGTTCTTGGAAGAATGGATAAATAAATCTTAAAAAAAAAAAGCACAAGAAAGGAATACTCATTGTAGAAAAATTATAAAATTCATAGAATTCTAAAACATTACCAGTTATCTTAATATTCCAATGAAATAATGAATAACAATTTAGTGCATACTTTGATAAATCTTTTAAAATGAATAGATAACAGATGTCATTTAGATTTATGAACATACAAAACTGCACTTTAAAAGCTACAATATCAAGAAGATAGTATATGAAAGGCACTAAGAGCAGCCACTAAATTCTAAGAAATTAACTCTTTTTCTATGCCATGAAAGAATTGAATTGTTTAAAAGAGCAGATACTAAATAAACTATAATAGTTGAAGAGAATTCGGACAGGAAACAAGGCAAAAAGGAAAAGTACGCAAATTCAGGCGCTAGCCCTAAGCAGCTATGTGAGCTAGGAAAGTTCCTAAAACACTCTGAAGTACCAGTGTGCCTCATTTATGAAACTGAAACAATCATACTACTTACTTTAGGTGGTCATTACGAAAATTAAATGACATGCACACAATGTCTAATATATGACACCTCAATACATAGTAGCTGAATTTATTATCATCATTATGACATTGGTCAAATTATGTTGCTAATATATCATCTTAAGCACTGAAGTAGTGAGAGTGATTAGTCAGAAATGAAATTTAAAAATTCAATGGCTGTAACTCAGTAGCAGAAAAAAATCCCAAAGAAGGAGGTCCTTTCTTTCCCCAAAGAAGACATACAGATGGCCAACAGGTACATGACAAGGTGTTCAACATCACCAATCACTAGGGAAGTGCAAATCAAAATCACACTGAGATATCTTCCCATATTTGTTGGGATGGATCTTGTCAAGAAGACAAGAGGTAAGTGTTGGTGAGGACGTGGTGAAAAGGGAATCTTTGGCACAATGCTGGTGGCAGTTCTAATGGAAAACAGTATAGCAGGTACTAAAGAAATTAACAGAACTACCTATATGATCAAGCAATCCCATTTTTGGGTGTACCTCCAAAAGAAACAAAATCAGTAACACCAAGAGATATTTATACTCCCATGTTCATGACAGCATTATTCATGATGACAAAGATACAGAAACAAGTAAGTGTGCATTGGCAGGTGAATGGATAACAAAGACACAAACATACACATGCACAAACATATTGAGCCATGATAAGGAAGGAAATTCTGTCATATGAGACAAGATGGATGGACTACATGGGCATCATGCTAAGTGAAATAAGCCAGAAAGACAAATAATGTATGATCTAACTTGAGGGTGGAATCTAAAAAGCAACAAAAGTCAAACTCATAAAATAGTAGAATTGTGGTTACCAGAGTTGGGATGGAAAAAGGGAGGAGGTAACTGGTTAAGGACACAAGCTTTCAGTAATAACATGAATAAGTTCTGAGTACTGAATGTACCATGGTGACTACAGTTAATAATTCTGTATTGTACATTTGAAATTTGCTAACAGAGTAGGTCTTAAGCATTCTCACCACACAAAAAGATAATTTATGTGAAGTGATGGATGTGTTAATTAACCTGAGTGTGGTAATCATTTCACAATGTATAGCAAATCAGCACATTATATATTTCAAATATGTACAATTTTATCTATGACACTTCAATAAAGCACGTGGAGGGAGAAGAGAATTCAACCGACTTAAGTTTTTTATAGAAATGAAATTTTCCATATCAAAATTATCTAAGATCTCACAAAACTGGACTACTTCAAAAAAGAGTGGATACAAATCTGCTTAAATGGGAGTCTTATATTAATACATTTATAAACTAGGAGATTAAGAAATAGGTAAAAACATCTGAGTAACTTAAGTTCCTTGCTTGGAGATCTTACTTTCTGTAGAGCAAATAACCATATAACTTTAGGAAATATTTTTTTAATTGTTAAATGTGTCTCAGAAGGTAAGTATTTATTACACTCTAGTAGTTATTTAATTTCTCCCTACCTCTATTGTATCTGAAGGATAAGGGCTGATTCTTAGGCATTTCTGTATTTTCAGTCCGTGTATCATATTACTTACATTCAACAACTATTCGCTGACTAAAGAACCTAGTGAAGAAACCAAAACTCCTATAGTTTTACTTCCAAAGGGAATTAAAAAGGTGAACTTATCCGGACCTTTGCCTAGTTATCAAAATAGCAGCACTTGAATTACTTAAGCAGTTGTTTCATAATAGTTCCAGGTCCTGACTCATCCAGATTAGTAAGTTTGGTTTGTTTATAGATATCAGGAGGTCTCAAAGACTGTAAGAATATACTACACTTTATCTTAGCCAAAGGGCCTACCGTGACAGACTTTAGGAATATAAATTTTTTTAAAATTATTAATCTAAATAGCTCTTTAGGTCCTCTAATAACAGAGAACAAGCTTTCAAAAGAGTAGAATGAGAGGGTTACTTTTAACAGAAAAACTTCTCAAATTTCCACAAAGATAAAAAACATAAAGGCAGAAGAGTCTAGCTTACCTCTCTCTTTGCAAAGGACAAAAAGAAATTCAGCAGCAATTTGCTTGACTCCAAGGTCAACGTGTGTCATGAGGCGGACCAGCTTATTTCTCACAGTTGAGCCAACTTCAGGCCGATTTGTCACATCCCTCAATGGTGGTAAAACCTAACCGCACAAATGCAAAAGCCACTGTGAATTATGCACTAGAGTAAGCAAGGATGGTAATAATGAACTGGTCGGTCTTGTCATATATTTTGAGCTTCATTTTTATAAGAGTGGAAATACACTCTTACCCATAAAAAAATGGGTTTACTTCCAAATAAAACAAAAACTTTAGATAAAATATCATAACTATAATGAGGTTTCATTTGAAAAGAGAGTGCTCTTTACTACTACCATGATATATGCAAAATCCATTTCCAATTTTTACTTAGCTCAGCTTTTAGAATGTCTATTTGCCTCTATCAAAATCCATTTTAAATTCTGAGTGACGTTTCTCTTTTTTCCATAGACATTTTCATAACCTCCTGACTTACACTGATTTTTACCCTTTAATTCCCGCAGCATGCTCTCCAATATTTATTTAAAGATTCTTTACTTATATTTTCTAGTTGTTTCATAATAAAAAGTTACCAATCATCCAGTACTTTCTACATGCTACTTAGGGTAATAAATGGCTACATACATTCCTCTAGGCATCCTCACAGTAATCCTGCAAAGGAGGTAACACAGCACTAGCATCACTATGTTACTGAAGTATTCTCAGAGGGCTTATGCAGTTTGCTTTGTCTGTCTGTTCCTTTGTTCACTCACTCATCACCTATCCACCCTGACGCCTTCTAGTTTTCCTCCTGTCTCAGTGGTGGTTTCACCTCAACTACTTCTGCCAAATCTCTTTTGTTAGTGTGTTGGAACACTCAAGGTCGAGTTCTTGTTCTTCATGGTTTTCACTCTCTAGTGATGTTCTCATCTAGTTTTATGATTTTATATGCTCTATATACTGATAGATCCCTATATTATATCTCCATCTTGATTTTTTTCCTGATTTCAAACTTTTGTAGGTCTCTAAAATTTAGCATGTTTTCAACAGAACTTTTGACATTTCCACCACAGCTGTTCTTTCTAGTTTTCCATCTCATTAAATGGCAAGTACATTTTTCCAACCAGCTAGCAAAAAAATCTTACAAACAGAATTGACTTTTCTCTTTTTCAACCCCACATCGAATAGATCAACAAACATACTCACAATCTATTCATTTCTCACTACCTTCTAAGTCTAACTAAAACCAAACCCCCAATATTTCCCTCCTGGAATATTACCCTACCCTCTTACATGATTATCAGTTTCCATTCTGGTCCCTCTAATTTCTTCTCTACTTAGCAGCTAGCATAATCTTTTTGACAGTCAGGTTATATCATTGTTTTCCTAAAAGTTCTCCAGTTTCCATGGCATTGCATCTCACAGCAAAAGATGAAGTCTTTACAACTCCCTTAATTCCACTTAACTCCACTGTCCTTATAACCCCATATAACTGGGCTTCCTGTTACTTTTCTAACTACATTTCTGCTATACTTACTGCTTACACTACCACAACCACAAAGACCTCCATGAACTCCTTCAACATGTCAGCACTGCCCTGTCTCATGGTCTTTGTACCTGCTGTCCCTCTGCCTAGAAACTTTTTCTAGAAATTTGAAAGCTTAAAGATCCCTTGAAGTCTTTCTATTCAAATGTCACTTCAAGAAGACATTCCCTGCCTACCCTGTATAGCAAATCTTTAGTATTCTCTTTCTTACCATCTACCTTACTGTATTTTAATCTTCCTATAGCACTTACTACCACCTCACACAGTATTTCTTTACTGTCTACTTCCTTCCAGTGTCAATTTCAAGGAGGTAGAAATTTTTTCTTATATTTGTTGCTCAGCACTTGGCATATTATAGGTGTCCAATAAATACTTCCTGAAAGAAATTAATGTTTTATTGATAACTGACTTCTATAAGGTAGGTACTATGCTAGGAAATGAGGATAAATTGCAAAGTCAAATTATTATTGACTGTGTCAGGCTCTTTATTTGTATATTATTTAATTATCTTTCTTGGTCACCACCATATACAGTGCACCCTCCTCATAAAGGAAGTTAATTTTTGTATTCTGTACTTTGTATTTTGACTATCTTTTATTTGTCATATCTCATCTCTTCAACTATAGTTCTTTGAAGACAAGGAGTGGGTTTCATAATCTTCCATATCTATATAATGTGTGGTCAAGACCTTCACTTAAAGAAGCTGTTTATTAAGATTTTTTAGAAAGGTTTATTTATTTATCTATGTATATAGAACTGGGGTACAAGCCAGAGGTGCAGGGGCAGTGAGAGGATTCACCAGAGACAGTGGGGAGCAGAACAGGCAGACTGATGAAGTGCACTGCCGAGGGGAGCAGTGGGCAGGTCAGGAGAGGCCTGCCGCGCCATGTGGGTCACCACTGGGGCAGGGGATTGAACTTTCATGGAAGCAGCTGCAGCTAGCTTGCAGTGCTGCATCCTAACCTGTTGCGCCACCAGGGAGGGCACTTATTAAGATTTTTTTGTTTAGCTGGCCTCATTATAGCTAGTACAATCCAGTTCAGTTGAACTTGCATCCTTATGTGAAAGTCAAAATACAAAAACTTATTCTCATGTTTTATTATTTTTCACCAAGTTCTTCTAGTTAGCTGAGAATGTCTTAAAATAACCAAACTCAGAAGTGACCTTAATTCTTCAATTAACTTTTTTGTTTTGTTTAAATGATTGTTTATGCTTTCAGCAATCTCTCTCTTCCAAAAGAGTATACATTCTAGAAAGTCTATACTTTCTAAACTCTTCTTATTGGTAAATATCTATTAGTGTGCTCTATACATGGTAAGGTGCTTACTAAACCTTGCCCATAAATAGAGGGGGAAAATAAATTTGATTCATTTATTAGGGATAGAGTTATATTATCAACAAATAAATAGTGGGGTGAGGCCCTCCCTGGTGGCGCAGCGGGTTAAAGCACAGCACTAAGAAGCTAAAGCCACTTCCACATGAGTTCGATCCCCGCCTGCCCCGGAGGTGACCACATGGTGCGGCAGACCCCTCCTGACCCGCCCGCTGCTCCCCTCAGCAGTGTACTTCGTCCATCTGCCTGTTCTGCTCCACTCTGTCTTTAGTGAATCCTCTCACCCTCCACATCTCTGGCTTGTACCCCAGTTCTGTATGAATAAATAAACCTTTAATAAAAAATAGTGGGGTGAATGTACTGACATGCAGAAAAAAGAGGCAGGGATAGGTAGAGGGTATGGGAACCAGGAGCTCAGTTTCAGGTATGTCAAATGTAAGACACCAGAACACTGGAGAGGAAATGACTAGGTTGGCTGTCGCTTGGCGTCAGTTCAGGATGGGAGGTATAAATTTGGGGGTCATGAGCCCAGAGATTATTTTCAAACTATGAATGCTAAATGTGACCATCAAAGGATTGGAAATTGAGACAAAGACACTAAGGGTTCTCAAACACTGCTAAGTAGAAGAACCTATTATGTCCTAGAACCTAAAGTAAGTATCCCAAGAAGAAAATACTCAATTTAACATCAAAATGCTACTGGAAACATAAAAAAGGAACAACTGGCAACATTAGGATGACATTTTTGATAAACACCTTTGCTATAGGATAGAACGCAAGAAAAAAATAATTACAATAGATTCAGAAGAGAATCAAAGATGAACAAAAAGAACAGAGTGCTAATAAAGGAAATCCTTCTGAAGAACACTACATTAGAAAAGCAGGAAAACAGGGAGGTACCTGAAAAGTGATTAAAGGAAATAGTTTTTTTCCTTTTAAGATGGAAGATGTGTTTTGTGTACACACAGAAAATGATCCAGTATATTAATAAAAGATTAATCTGAGAAGGAAGAAATGCAGGAGTTAAGTTCTTGAAAAGGTAAGAGGGAAAGGGATCCTGGATAGGAAGGCAGAGAATAGTCACAGAAAGAAGAGGGCCAATTGGCCCATCGTGACAAAGGGGACAAAGGACCTGACAGTGAGCTGCACAAAGGTCAGTGGGGAGAGATGAATTTCCCTCTGATCTCTTCCTGCGAACACTGACCACTGCCTTACTGTTGGTTCTCTCTTGTGCTGGTCTCCTCCTGCCTACTCTTATTTCTCTAGTCCATCCTACAGATAGTAGCTGGAGTATCTTTAAATATGAATGAGATCACATCACTTCTCTTAAAATGGTCCAATCTCACTTAGAAGAAAATGAAAAATCTGGTATGATTTTCTGTTGTTTCCTCCTTACTTTCCTTCCTTCATCTACCACTTTCTCCTCTGTGCACTGCTGTTTAGCCCTCTTACTTTTCTTTAAGCATACTGAAGCACTCTTCTCAGGGACTTGGAACTCCTCTCTGGTACATCACTCTTCCAGATATTCTCAGAGATACTTTACACATTTAAATGTTTCCTCAGAGGGGGGTCTATAATTCCCCTAAGCCTCCCCTTTTCCTTCTGTTTTTTCTTTGAACATTCATGTATATATTTAATGTTCCCCTTCCCCCTATAAGATAAATTTCACAAGGCAAAGAATCATCTGTCAGTGTTTAGAATATAGCACATAGTAGGTATAAGTAAACATACTGAATAAATGAATGAATGACTTAAAACACATATACATAGGATCACTTATTTCTTGATTAGGAAGATTTCAAAGATTAATCCTAACTTTCCCAAATTTCTGACTTTCTGGGTATGTGGGGGCACCCATGAAAGAATTTAACTCATCCTATGTTAAAACACACACACACACACACACACAAGATTAACTTTCATATGTAATAGGCACTAAGCATTTACCTGATCTTTGAGATATTTTCTGATGTTTCGATGGGCTCGGGAACATTCTGTTAATAAGCTGAGAACTGGAGTTAGACCCTCTCTATAGCTGCTTCCCTATAAAGAAAACCATACATACCACATTAGTTTAGTTTCTAACAGTATTAGTCCACTATAATTGAGCATATTAATACTCCTTTTCTGAGGTGGAGAAATCTTATGTTACCAAATCTTTACAAATTATTTAAAAGTTACTTTTCTAACACTATTTCCACTTGATCAGCTTCATATTTACTAATATCCTTTTATCCTTCCTGGATTTTCCTACATTTTCTAGAGTCTTCACTGGCCCAGTCAATGACCTTAGAGGATCAAAAAAAAAAAAAAAATGTCCTTTAAGTATTTTGGAAAGTGTTCATCACCAGGTGTTTGGGGAGAATAGTTTTTACTTCTATCTTTTAACAAAATACCTACACAAAATTTAATTCATTTTTCCTTGTGTTCATGTATTAGTCACAATTTTGGTATTATCCTTTCAGCAATTTATTATATAACAAAGGAGAGTATAAACCATAATGGAAGATGTCAGCCATACCTATATGTATACAAATATATAAGCTTAGATTTAAAAATCATGTCTTGTGATGATTGTACAGGTCACATTTACATTCTTTATAAGTATCTTCCCAAAACCTTTATCAGCCTTACCTTGTCTATTCTCTTCTCCATAAAAGTGAGCAAAACATGAATAGCTTCCATATTCATACCATTGTATACCATGGTATTGTTTTTCGACACTGTTTCTTTCTCATCTGTATTATCACTAGGCAGTCCATCTAGAGTGGTTGCCTCTTGCGCTGTTTCTTCATGGGTTAACGGACAAATGAGAACATCCAAACAAGAGACCGGAACGTTGCTTAAAAGGTTGACTGCATTGCTGAAAAGCAATTTAAAAATACAAAAATTTAATTTGATTAGTCCTTTAAAATACAAGCATAAGAAGGTCAGAAGTGACTTTCAGGAGTCAATTAAAATTTTTCTTTTTCAAAATGTGCCATTAATATTACTTGGTATTTACTAAGAGAATATAAAGAACTGCTTCCAATACACACATGACAAATTAAACAAATGTTAAATAGACACACAATGTCACATGATGTCATGTTACTTTCTGAGATGTTAAAATAGGAATTAGTGAGCTTTAACACTAGCTCTTTAATTTTATTATGACATAATACTAGCTTTACATTTTTTTCCTTGGGCTTTTAAATCCTTTTGTGGTTCCAAAAGGATTTTTTATTCCTTAGATTACAATAGAAAGCATTTTGAGAAGCACTAAATATAAGTAGCTTATCACAGAGACAACAGCATTAAAAACCAAGTACTACAGGATTGTTCTGCTCTTTCTCAATGTATAAAACACACATTTTAGATCATCTCATTTTTTGGTAAGGCATTAGCAGAAAATAAGTAATGGTGCTTTTCTGCCTCTCTCATCACCGAGTCTGTTTAAAAAAAGCTAAATAACTACTTGAAATTTCTACTCCCTAGGTTTCTTTGCTATCTGTTAATGAATACATGAGCCTGGGATGCACACCAGTAGGGGGAACCCAAACCTTGTAATATCGGTATTCCCTAAAAATCTTTTCCTATTGTCAGTGTACTAGAGACTATGATAATAATATTGTGAAAATTAGACATATTTCCAATTACATTTTCCTTAATGCATTATTGCATATTCTTGCATCTAACAGGAGAGGTGATGTTCTTGCTAACTGGATCTTATAAGCCTGTGCCTCAGAACTTCCTGATAAACAACAATGGAAAGACAGGCATTATATTTCCTACTGACAGAGAAGCAGATCTAAAAATAACTACATCCTGACTAAAAATAAACTCTTGCAAATGCAATTTTAAAGACTAGTCACTTGAAAACTAAATTCAGCATTTCATCTGATTGTCTTGATTTATACCACAGTAGTTCCTTTTAATTTATAGTTATGCCCTCAAAAAGAAAATAAACAACAAATCAGAAATCATACAAAGTTTGTTCTTTTCTTGCCCTTAAGTCTGGTTGCATTTCTCCAAAATAAATACTTCCTTTCTTTAAGTCTGGTTGCATTTCTCCAAAATAAGTACTTCCTTTCTTTTCATATCACGGAAAAAATTAATAACAAATCAAAGTTTAAAAATTACAGTGCACAACGAGTGGCAATGTATAGGGCATCAAAAGACTCTTAATTATGAACAAAAATAATTTAACAAGTCCTATGAGAGAATGATTCCTGAACTTTTTAGTTGTCCATACTAAAAATGTACTACCATTGTTAATACTGTTGGTTGCTGCTCCTATCCTTACGGTTATTGTCTGGTAAACTGTAAGTAATCACAACTGACTGAGAAGTTTTGTTTTTCCCACAAATATTCTTTTAAAATTTTTTGCAATACTTTGTGGTCTTTTGGCTCTTAAAAATGTTTTACTATCTGACAAAGATTTGGAAACATCAAAAGCCGTAAATTCATTAGGAATGAAAGAAAGAAAACATGAACTCTACCTTAGAATTTCTTAAATTTTTTTTTTCCCCAAACACACGGCAACCGACTCTGGCATCCATAATATGAGTCCATGAATCTACCATAGAGACTACACTGAATAAGTTTAGAACTATCCATTTCATTACAAAGTAGTTTTTCTTAAATTCATTTAAAATAAAGTTTCCAGGAATTTGGTAAATTTAAGAATCCAAATGTAGAGTTTGACTCAACAAATATTTGAAGGTTTTATTTAGGCTTTTCAAGAAAAATTCCCATTTCCCCATTTCTCATTAAACTGGGTTCCCAAACAACTACAAAATTAATTTTCTGGCTCACTGTGTTTGAGCTATTCTTTTTAAGTAAGGAGGGCCAGTTTTTTTGAGCTCTGTCACTTCTCTGACAGTTTTATTTGTGGTAAAAGAGTATGAAATTCTCCAGCTACCAGGAAGTCAGCGACTATGCACAGAACTGCACAATGGTGTTTGCATTCCTACTCCAGGGGGTAGGAATACTGTGTATATTACTCTCTCCTTTTCAGCTTCCCAGAGATCATTAATCACTGGGACATGACATCCTCCCACTCAGGCTCCCAGCCCCCTCCTGATATGCAGATTCAAAAGCAAGGCATATTTAGAGCTCTTTAATGCCCTGATTAAAGCCTTGTTAGTTGTGGTAGAAAGAAGGTAATCTAAAATCCAGTTCCATGTCAACACTGGTCTAAACATAATTTAATACCATGTGACACTGAGGAGCACAAAAGGCTGGTATATATATAGCTGTTAACAAATTTTCCTGGTGAAATGTATCTTCTTTATATTTGGGACCCACGCATCTTTTTCCCTTATAAAGTCTACTTAAATAAACTTACAATTGTCAAAAAAATTTTAGATGTAAATATCTAAACTTAATCTAAGTCAATTGAGTACTCAGTAATTACACAAGCATTATTTTATATAAGTGTTATAAAAATAGAGAAAAATCCTTGCCCTTATGGAGGTTATTTCCCACCATGGCAAGAACAGACAACAAAAATAAACAAGAGAAAAAAAGAGCATTCTCAGTTAAGTGGTTTGCAGAAGTGGGGAAAAACACAAGCAGGTGAGATAGGTTGTAATTATGAACAGGGTGATCAGGGCAGACTCCCTCAGGACGTGTCTTTTAAGCAAAAACTTAAAGAAGTTAGGGAACTAGCTGAGCTGCATGGCTATCCTGGGGAAGAGGCAGTTCAGGAAGAAGACCAAGAACAGTGATTGGCTTGTCTGAAGAACTGCAAAGACATTGGTGCAGCTGAACTACCTCACACAGGGAGAGAAATTGGATAGGAGGTCAGATAACAGTAGGCCAGGTTGGTCTTGCTGGTCATTGCAGCTCTAAGTTTTTATCTGGAGCTGAATGGGAAATTGCTGCAGGGTTTTTGCATGGTGATATGCTCTCACTTATGTTAAACATTTAAGAACAGTTATTAAGATGTCAAAGGTCAGAAGAACCAGTTAGGGTATTACTATAATAATTCAGGTGAGTGAACAGGGTGCTAACAGTGAAATGGTTATATCCAGCTATGTTTTGAAGGATTCCCTCACAGGATAATTGGGAAGTGTGACCATTCAAGGTTCTAGCCTTAACAAGTAAACTGAAGTAGGAAAAGCTGCAGGGAAAGCAGGTTTTAAGAGAAGATTAAGAGCTTAATTTTGGATGTTATGTCTGGGATGCCCCATTAGACTTCCAAGTGGAGCTATTAGAACCAAGTTAACTAAGGCTCTAAAGTTCAAGGAGGGAAATCTGGGTTAGAGAGATAAACAATGGAGTCATTAGCATGCTGATGGTATTTACAGATAGAAGACTAGATC
This sequence comes from Condylura cristata, assembly GCF_000260355.1. Classification (NCBI taxonomy): domain Eukaryota; kingdom Metazoa; phylum Chordata; class Mammalia; order Eulipotyphla; family Talpidae; genus Condylura; species Condylura cristata. The sequence goes on from NW_004567105.1 coordinate 8,341,591, forward strand.
AGATTAACTAATCCAATTTACTGAAGTTTCAGTAAGGGAGTGAGTGTGGATTGAAATACTATAAAGGTTGAGCCTGGGTTACTTTATCCATTGTGAGAAATAAAGTAAGAAATTTTAACTGGTACCCACTTCTAGAGGGTACCAGAGTGGCCAGAGGCCTCGTGACCCCCTGTGAAACCCTACTAACCCCTGCCCAGACCAGCAGAGGCCTTGTGACCTTCCAGGAGATCCTGCCAGCTGCTTGCCCAGATAAGTGAGACCCCCTGACCAGTGAGGGGAGAAAGCCACACCCATAGGAAACCCCACATACACGAGCTGAGTTCCAAAGCTAATAACCGGTTGAGGGAAAAACCCAACAAATGGCAACATGAGTTCTCAAAGGAATAGTACAAACAATACAGAAAACAAATCTGCAGAATTCAAGTTCATAGCTATGGAAGCTATATTCTTCCTGTCAGACAGTTTAGAATGGTAATGATAAGGTCAAAGACATGGAAAAAACTCAGAAAAAAAAGTAAATATCCTTATAAATAAAATCAAGGTGCTGGAGACAGAAAATGAAACCCTAAGTAAGATAAAAATGGAGTTTCAGGATTTCAAAAGAGAAATGTAAGAGGTTAAAAATTCAGGAGAAAGTAACAGCAGTAGAACAGATGAAGTGGAACAAAAGTCATGGAGTTGAATATGCAAATGTATAAATAACCCAAGTGGAAAGTAAAGAGAAAAGACCACTGAATTAAAGTGTAAATCTAAGAAAATTAAAAAATACCTCAAGACAAATTGAAAACAAGCACACTACTATCCAAAACTAATGGGACACAGCAAAAACACTAAGAGGGAAATATGTAACAAATATAGGCTCACATCAAGAAATAAGAAATAGCTGAAATATGTAACCTTCTCTCCCAACTTGAGTAAGCAGAATAAGACTCCATATAAAAACAAAACAAAACAAAAAAACTCCATTTTTATCTTATCTAGGGCTTCATTTTCTGTGTCTGGCACCCTGATTTTATTTCTAAAACTTCTAAAAGCCCAGTAGAAGAACAGAAATAACAAAAATCAAAGCACATGTAAATGAACTAAAAAAAGAAAAAAAAAAGCAGTCGAAAAGATCAACAAAACCAAAACCAGTTCCTTGGGGGGGAGGAGGGAGATAGACAAGGCTCACCAAGAAAATAAGGGCAAAAACTCAAATAAACAGAACCAATAATTAAAGAGAAGAAATCATGACAGACACTGCAGAAACTCAGAAGTTCATTAGACCTACTATGAACATCTATATTATGTGAAAAAAATGAATAACCTTGAAGAAGTGACAAGTCAGTAGATTTATACAATCACCTAAGACTGAACAGGGACAAAAACAGAAACCCTAAACAAACCAATCACAAACAAGGAAATTGAAACTAATCAAAACTCACAAAAAAAAACAAAAAAAAAACAAAAACAAGAGTCCTGGACCAGATGACTTCACAAGTGAATTCTATTAAAACTTCAAAGATGATCTAACTGCTCAAAGTTGTATCTATCTTGCTCAAACTCTTCCAAAGAATTGAGAAAGAATTCCAAATACATTTTATGAGGTCAACATTACTCTAATAGCAAAACCAAAGACAGCACAGAAAAAAAAAGAAAAATACAGATCAACTTCCCTAATGAACACAGATACAAACATCCTAGCAAACTGAATACAACAATGCATTAGAAGGATTATATGCACAACCAAGTGAGACTCATACTTGGAACACAAGGATGAATCAACATCTGAGAATCAATTGATGTAATTCGCCACAGCAACAAAAAAAGATAAAGACCATATGATCAGTGGCCTCCCTGGGTTAAGTCTCAACCCCATGGCAATCCTCAATCCCTGGCCAGGGAGCTGACCCACATGGTGCAGCACACCTCTCTGGTTTCACCTGATGCTCCTTTTAGCAGTGTATTTCAGTAGGCTTGCCTATTCTGCTCCCCACTCTTGTCTCTGGTGAATCCTCTCACCTCCCACATTTCTAGCCTATGCCCCAGGTCTTCTATGCAAAATTAAATAAAATCTTAAAAAATAAAACCCATATGCTCATATCAATAGACACAGAGAGCATTTGACAATATCCAACATCGATTTATGATGAAAACACTCAAAAAATTGGGGATGAACAGGGCATGCCATAACATAATAAAAGTGATTTATAACAAACCCATCACATTAGAATATCATCCTCAATGGTGAAAACCTGAAAGCTTTTCCAGTAAGATCTAAGACAAAACAATAATATCCATTCTCACCACTGCTATTCAACAGAGTATTGGAAGTTCTAATTAGCGCAATCTGACAAGAAAGATATAAGAGGAATCCAAAGATATTAAAGAAAGTAAAACTATTATTTGCAGATGACATGACAATATACATTGAGAACATTCAAGATTCCATGGAAAACTAATTGAAACAATCAGTTTTGCAAAATGGCAGGGTATAAAGTCAACACACACAAATCAGTTGCCTTCGTATATACAAACAATGAGATAGAAGAGAAAGAAATTAAGAAAGTGACCCTACTCATTATTACACCAAAAACAAAAACAAAAAACAAACAAAAAACTCAGGAGTAAACTTAACAAAGGAGGTAAATGATCTACATAAAGAAAACTAGAGGACAATGTTGAAAGAAATATGAGATAAAATAAAATAGAAAATATTCCCTGCTCATTGGTTGGAAGAATCAACATTGCCAAAATGGCACCCTACCCAAAGCAATATACAGATTTAACACAATCCAATAAAAATATCAATGGTGTTTTTCAAAGGACTGGAGCAAACACTACTGAAATTCATACGGAGTCACAAAAGATCCCAAACAGCAAAAACAATCTTGACAAAGAAGAAAATGGAGATTATCACTTTCTAGACTTCAAGTTATATTATAAAGCCACCATAATCCAAACATCCTGGTACTGGAACAAAACACACACAGACTAACAGTGTGGAGTTGAGAGTCCAAATAGAAATCCATTATCTATATGGATAGTTAATTTATGACATAGGAGCCAAAAACATACACTGGAACCGGATCTTAATCATTTCAATAAACAGTGTTGGGAAAACTGGACAGCTGCATGTAAAAGAAAGAAACTAGACCACGATCTCAGACCGTACACAAAACCAACTCAAAATGGATCAAAGACTTGTATGTAAAACCTAAAACCATACAATACCTAAAAGAAACACAGGCAAAACATTTCATGACATTATTTAGTATTGCCTTCAGGATTCATCCCCAACAGCAAGGAAAACAAGAAAAAAAGAATATAAACAGCTGGGACTACATCAAACTAAACAGCTTCTATACAGAGAAAGAAATCGTCCAACTGGATGAGGGAAAATATTTGCACACCATACATCTGACAAAGGACTGATACCAAAGATCTAAAAAAAAAAAAAAAAAAAAAAAAAAAAAAAAAAAAAAAAAAACTCGTGAAACTACAAAAGCAAAACAAACCCAATTAAAAAACAGTAAAAGATCTAAACAGGTACTTCTCTAAAGACAGCATTCAAATAAGCCAACAGGCACATGAAAAAATATTCACAATCATTTATTATTAGAGAAATGCAAATCAAGAACACAATGAGATTATCATCTTACACCTGTGAGAATAGCCCCCTTACACTGCTGGTGAGAATTCAAACTGGTTCAGCCCTTTTAGAAAGTAGTATAGAGGTGTCTCAAAAACATTAAAAATAGATTCAACCCAGTAATTTCACTCCTAGGCAAAAAAATCAGAAATGCTAATTCAAAGAGAAACTTGCACCCCCATGTTTACTATAGTACTACTTACTATAACAAAATTATGGACACCAAAGCGTCCTGGAACAGATGAATGAATCAAGAAGACTGGTGCATAAACATACACAATGGAATACTACTCAGTAATCAAAATAGATAAACTCATTCATGTGCAGCAACATGGATGGACCTGAAAGAATGCTAAGTGAAGTAAGTCAGAAAGAGAAAGAAATAATGGATGGTATCACTAATATGTGGAATACAAAGTAAACTAATAAAGACAAACTTAAAAACTATCCCTTGATAGCTAACTACAGAACTGAAGCACCAAGGCAGGGAGGTATTGGAGAAGCCATAAGAACAAAGAGGGTGGGAAGCACAATGGTCTATGATGGTGGGACATGGGTGTGCTGGGGGTGCGTGCATTGCGGTGGTAATATGTGCTGGGGGGATTCCAGTGTTACCGCAAGTAGAAAAATCAATACCACCAAAAAACCCACTTAATGTATTCATTAAGGAGGAAAAAAATATGTAACTGGTGAAGGAGTAAGAAAACAATAAAATGAATACGAATGATCATTCATGTCAAATGATGTAGAGAGATCAAGTAAGAAGATGGCTGAGAAATTGCAAGTGGATTTAGCAAGACAGAGCCACTAGATATAATAGCCATTCTGCTGGAGTGGTAGGACTAAAGTCAGAATAGGCCAGATTCAAAAGAGAAGAGCCGAGAATCAGATAGGCACCCTTAGAGGAGTTTTACTGAAAGGGCGAAAGAAGACTGGCACAGCAGCAGGTGGGGAAGTGTCAGGGAACTCAGATGGAAAGCCTCCCATCGCCCCCCCCCCAATGCTGCTCTCAGAAACGTACACCATTTTAACCCTACTGACATGGCCATTGTCCTCTAAATATTTTCTTCTGCTTAGAACATTCACATTCTTTAGGAATCAAATCACTTCATTCTCAGTAAGTGCTTACTATACCTTGTGGTAGGTGCTAAGTGTACATAACCAAATAAAACATACTCCTTTTAGGAATAAATAGTTGGGAAGGCAACCTAATATAATTAGTACAGCAATGAGCTGAACTTCAGGTTGTCTCCTGTGCCTCAGGAAAACTACATGACTACTTCTAGGCCTCAGTGTCCTTTTCTCCAAAATAAAAATAAATTTATCCCACCAGGTGGATGTGTAGGTTACAAAGCCATGCAGAGGGCTCTCCCTGGTGGTGCAGCGGGTTAAAGCACAGCACAAAGAAGCTTAAGCCACTTCCGCATGAGTTCAATCCCCGCCTGCCCCGGAGGTGATCCACATGGCGAGGCAGACCTCTCCTGACCCGCCCACTGCTCCTCTCAGCAGTGTACTTCGAACTCATGCGGGAGTGGCTTTAGCTTCTCAGTGCAGTGCTTTAACCAGCTGCGCCACCAGGGAGGGCCCCAAGACTTTTAACACTTTTATATTCACCCAAACCACCCCAAATATACATTCCTTCCAAGTAAAACCATGCATCTGCTGAGGATGAGGGCAGTTGCAAAGATTAGGTAGAAAATATATAGAGGATGAAAGAGGGGTCAGATCACGGGCAAAGATTTTCTAAATAAGGCTGTAGGTCATTAATAAATTCACAGGGATGAAAAAATATACTAATTAGAAAGACACAGGGGGAACAGTGCTGGCTTTCTAAGCAGATTTCCTTTTTGAAAAACTACAGACCCATGTGTCAGGTTAGATAAAACTTCCTTCAGAGCTCAGAAATCTGAATTTAGTAGTGGGGGAAGAAGGGAGTATGACAGATCTGGGATTGGGTGTTTGGATACTGACAGGCATGGAGGGAGAGGCTGAAATGAACTGATGCTTTAGAACAGAGAGGAAGAAGACAAACACACAAGGGGGCTCATAGGAGAAAAAGGAATCATCAGGGGACAAGCGGCCTGAGGACTTAGAAAGAACAGCTACGGCATAAGTGAAGCCCTTCCTCATCGCATTAAGCACAGTGCACTTGTCCTCTGAATTCTCTTCGTATGATTAATTCATTGGGAGACTACTCAAAAACTATCCTGTGGTATCACTTCTATCTTGTCTTGAAATGTTACCTAACTTTTCATAATATTTGTCGTATCTCCCCAATTAAACTCTATGTTCCTCCAGAGAATGCACTGGGGAGTCCTATGAGTACATAACATGCTCAACCATAATTCAAAAAAGTTTTGTTCACCTAAAAAACTGTTGTCCTAGTGAGTTTCAAGTGCAAAGAGCTTTAAAGATCATAAAAAAAGATGAAATAAAATTCACTTTTCAAAGTGAGACTAAGTAAACTCCTTTTGCTGTATATCCATATACGCTTTTTATGTGTGATAGAAAACTCGTCATAATAACTTGTTTACTTATAAGTCTGTGCGAAATCTTGGAGAACAGAGATCACACTATTCATTTTTATTGCCCTAATGTATGACACAGTGCCCAGCACATAATAAACACTCAAACAGAATTCAAAATAAAATCATCCAATTTTCAAACATTTGTTTGCCATGTGTAAGACATTCTGCTTTGCCAATGCCATAGTGGTAATTGTCTGGCAATATACGAGCATCAAATCAATACATTGAACACCTTACACTTATACAATGTAACATGTCAATTATATCTCAATAAAGTGGGTAAAGACATTATGCTTAACATTGTAATGAGGTGTCACTAGGTACTGAATTGTCCCTTTCAATATGTGAGATAAAATGAATTAGTCTAAACAAACAAGGAAAAAAAAGCAGTAGTAGTACTTTTTAGGAACATTCTGACTCTTTTGGGTTAATTTTTTTTTTTTTTAGTAGATGCCAATGTGCTGAGCCAAAATTTAGATTGAGAGTCTTAAAAAAGTTAAACTAGATCTGGACCTTTCTTACCCCTCCAATACATAGACCATTGCATTTCTCTCCCTCTTTCTAAAATAAAACAAAACCACATCTACATGCCATTTGGGGGTACTAAGTGCTTATGCATAAACTTGCTATGGACACAGGGCTGAAAATACTTTCAGATAGAGGTGAACACAGTAGGAAGTCCTTTAATGTAGCAGAAAAGGTGATCATGCCAACACAATTCACTTGTTACCATAAGTACAGACAAGATTTTTAAAAGATGCTGATTAGTGGAAATAAAGGTCAAGGTCAGCTATCTTTGTGACAGCTTTTTTTTTTTTTTTTAAATCTCTGTGCCCATGTTCTTTTAATTTTTTCAAAGAAAAAAAAAAACAACAACACTCTTACAGAGACAACATGTCAGAAAAAGCTGCAGCTAAGCCATTTTTTTTGCTCTTTTCCTATAGTACCTTACTAGGCTCCTGAGTATATGTACCATAAACCATCTGGTTTGAGAAAAACAGATTAACATAAAACAGATTTCTCTACACCATCACAGTATATACACAAAAACAAGTTCCTAAACAAAATACCCAATCAAGAAACAACTTAAAAAATGTGAACTAAATATGTGCTCTAAAAGCCAATGTGCTTATCACAATAGCAACAGTACAGACTCAGCAGCCTCCAGCTACTTACAGCTTACTCAGTGCTAGGAATTACGAGAATTAAGAGCTTTAGTCATCATCACAATCCTGTGAGTTTGATGAAAATTCATGACTATTCACTATACTATCCAGGTTTATGTTTCTTTACCTCAAAAAAATATCAAAAGCAAATAACCAAATTACTTGTAAAATTGGAATTCTTTTTAAACATTATTTTTTAAAAACTATGCCTTAAACCCACACACTCTGAAGCTGTTTTCAGGGTCACTACAAGTGAGCAGAATTTAGTAGATATTACCATTCTAAAAAGATCTTAAAATAGCCCTTTCAGTTGGTCCAGTTTTCTCTGTATTTAATAGATTAGTCTACAGTCACTACTATTCAAAATGATACCAGTCACTAATTCTGATTAGTGATTGGCAATGGGATTATAACTGAGATGGAAAAAATGCATAAAATGAAGAATGATGTAAAAAAAATGAAGCAATCAAAAAGGACATGCTGGGCCATTCCAGATTATCTGTCAAGTCAAAAGAAACCAGAAAAAGCCTCCGAGAAATAATTGTAATTCTAGGGGTGTCCTTTCTTAATTATAAAAATATTTTAGCAACTTGAAAGATAAAAGTAAAGTATCTTTGAATTTTTATTCAAATAATAAGCATTTAAAGCAACTATGGCAAAGGAAAATAATGAAATGTGACCACCTTAAAAAAAATCTGATTTTAAAACCTCTATACAGTTTTGGTTTCTTTTGAAAATACTGGGTACTCTATTAAATTTATTCTTCATAAAAATCTTTGACAATGTTTTTATCATCAATATAATGATTCTGGTTAGAACATTTTCTCTTTACATCCTTGTATGACCCTATTTAACTCATGATAGATTATTTCAAAAAAAAAAATTAAAAACTAGGGCCCTCCCTACTGGCACAAAGGGTTGAACTGCAGTACTATGAAGCAATTCACTGACACTGTAGTATGAATTCGATCCCCAGCCAGCGAGGTGACCTATCTGGCGCAAGAGACCTCTTCTTTCCCCCCTGTTGTTTCCCTAAGCAATGGGTTCAGCTGATCTGCCTGTTCTCCCCACTCTCTCTGGAAAATCCTCTCACCAGTGCACCTCTGGCCTGTACCCCAGTTCTGTATGCATAAATAAGTAAATCTTTAAAAAAAAATTAACTTATTATAAATCCATTTTTAGCTTTAGTATCATTTTTCATTCTGGTTATATTTCCATTAAGTTTTATTTAAGCCATATTTTGAAAACCGCAATACTGTAGGTGCTCAAAAGGCAGTATCTACTTTTAAAAAGAACCCAATTTTAAATTATCTGTAAAGTAGTTAATGCTAACATTATTTGTTTGCAGACTTAAATTTACCTGAATTATCTACAGTACTTTTGCATTATTATAGAATAAAGCACCATGAGCAGTCTCATTTTAAAGATAGATGTCTTGCTACTGTCAATTTGATATAGAATAGAACCGGAATTAGAAAAAAAAACACATTAATACTTATCCAGTTGTTCTCAGAGGGAACAAATTTTTAAAAAATATTTACTACTTTATGCTTATGAACTGGGGTACAGGCCAGAGATGTGGGGGGTGGGGCGGTGAGAGAATTCACCAGAGACAGAGTGAGGAACAGAACAGGCAGATGGACAAAGTACACTGCTGAGGGGAGCAGCGGGAGAGACAGGAAAGGTCTGCCACGCCATGTGGGTCAGCTCCCTGGCTAGGGATCGAATTCATGCTGAAGTGGCATAGGAGAGCTTCAAAGTGCTGTGCTTTAACCCATTGTACCACAAAGGAGAGACCTTCAGAGGAAATAAATTTTAACAGAAAATCAAGAATAGCTCTAACATGCAAGTCACAAAACTTTAAGTATACTTTATATATCACTACTTTTGATAGTGCAGGATATGAGTGCCCTGGAGTGGACATGATATGTTAACATACATCTGAAGAAGTGTAAAACTTTACCTCTGAATCATATATGTAATAATTGTATGTAAGCCAATGTTACCTCAATTTTAAAAAAATGCTTGAGATACACTCTGTGGTAAATGCTTCACAATGAAATTAGAGTATCAGGTTAACTGTAGTGATTAAAAACAGGGTTTAATCTTAAACTCTTCCATTTAGTAGAGCTGTATAATCTGTATAATCTGGAAGAAATTATTTGATTTTTCCATGCCTCAGTTTCTTCATCTATTTAAAGGGAAAAATAACAATACCTACACCTCATTGGTTGGTATGATGCTTAAAAGAAGTTAGCCTTTGTAAAAGCCTTTAGCAAAATGCTGCACACAGTCAACAGTCAATAACTGAGTTCTACTGTTCTGGTTTTATTGCTGAATACACTATATGACAAATTCTCTTCTCAAGCTGGGGCTCAATATAACAAAAAGACAGAGTAGAAATTTCTCAGAAAGATACAGTAATGATTTCTCATCTTCCATTTACCTGATTTTCTGTCACATTTTCACTTTGTGCTTAAAATAATTTAAATTAGATGCATAAAAACAAGGACACAGGATGATATCCTTCACTGAAGTCAATACAAAGGCCACCTACCTGTGCAGCTCTTCTGTTTTGTCTTCAGTTGGACCTACAATTAGTAAACAATGGCGAAGAACAGCTGCCATGACACGGAACTGATGAGAATCACTCTGTGGCAAATAAAAAAAAAAAAAAGAAGAAGAAGAGGAGGAGGAAAATTGGGGACAGAATGCCTTAGCGAGGGAGTCTGATAAAGTCCTACATTCCTGGGAGTAATCTTATAGCCCATTTGTCCTCCCACCCCCTCCAAAGTCATTCTTACACTGTACAAGGTAGAAATCAGTGAATTCCCAAGGCAATACTCAGTGAATAGTCAAAATCTCATATGAACAACTACAATCGTACCCAGAAATGGCTTAAGTCAGAAGCTGAGCTGGGCCATTCCTTTAAAGCACGTCAGGCAGAGACATGATCATCACCCATACTGTATCTTAATAATTATTTAAAACTAGGAATGTTTTCCATTTCCAAAAAGTCTCGCTTCTTTGTTCTATAATATACTTTGAGTTTACTAGTCATTATAAAAGGTCAGTTATTTTAGGGGGTTGTACATCTTTAACAAAAACGTCTCACTTCTAAAGTTTCAAAAGGAATAGATTAAAATCTCTAACATCAATTTTGTATTAATGATCCAAGATGTCATACTTCAGAAAGACTCCAATCACTTTAAGAGCTACTTAGAAATTGTAAACTTGGTATACAGAATTGATTTTAGGTCTAATGTAAAAAATATAGTCACATGCTATACATACTATGTCCTATTTTCACATATGTAACAGCCCTTCTAAGGACTGAGTCTCTCTTATAAAATGTAACAAAGGCACACTTCTGTTACTAATAAAGCAAATGACACAATTTTAAGCAGTACACAATCACGTGTAGATTTGGCAGAGATGAGGCCTAATGAAAATGCATTGGGCTTAGGAGTCTGGATTCTAGGCTATGACCACAGACAAGTTTTATATATATAGCTTCTCTGAGACATTTCCCCTAAGCATGATCTCTAAAAACATGGATCTGTTAAGACTATAAAATGATTAAATTAAATGAAAGATGCACACCAAAGTGCTTACTACTTTGAATGAAACACAAGTGAGAAGATGGAGGAAGGAAACAAAAGACAAAAGAACCGTAAAGAGTGGTAAGGAAATAAGTGTGTACTGGAAAAAGGAGGGAAGGGGAGAGAGGTATGGGGTGCAGGACTCTGAGGGTGGAGTGCTGGGGTGACAGCACTTACTCAACACCTACCTTCAAATACCTGAATCAAAACTCCCTAATATGTGAACGTACTTGGCCCAAATTATAAGCATACTGAAACTCATCCATTACTTGTTAGTATTTTCCTTGGTTTTGAAAATTAACTGGGAATGCACATGCTTTTAAACTAGATTTTCCTTTATTCTAGCTATCACAGTATTTCTCTTCTCACAATGATGTTGACAAGTCTCTTGTGAAACTAGCCATTTTGGTCTTTCCATTATTTGCAAATAAAAGCCAAAACCAAACTTTTCATCCCACTTCCTCCTGTTCCAACTTGCATAACACCAATTCCCAACTTGTATCCCATGCTTGCAATGATCATTTTTACCAAAAACACACTAAATTCTCTTCAATTTCTCTACTCAGAACAGCCAAAACAATTACTGAAGTCCCTGGATTGTGTCTCTGCTCTTAACATCACTGATTCCTTTTCTTCTGGGACTTGGCTAAAGTGTTTTTTTCAGTGAAGCTTGACCACCTTAAATAAATAAAGGTCTTCCATAATTATTTTCTTGTCCATTTTGTTTAATATCATAATTTTTAATTTCACATTTGTTATATATTTGCCATTATGTTACTTTGCCCACCAATATGTTACCCTCACAAATTAAGAGGGCATGTATTGAACAGGTATTCAGTACATTCTAATGTAAATGGCTATATGTGACATAAACTTCCCAAATCACAAAAATACAGCAAAATGACTTCACAAAATAAGCACATCCATATGACCAGTACAAAAATGATCAATGCCAAGATTAAAAACTCTAGAATTCTCTTCATGGCTCCTGCAAATGACAGTCTCCCCATCCTAAAGTATAATACTAACTTGTAGCATTGTGCATGATTTGTTCTGTCATTAAACTTCATAAAGTGGACTCACAAAATTTAGACACTTTTAGTCCAAGTGTAAGGTTCATCCATGTTGTGTATATTTAGTTTGTTTTCATTACTTGACAAAAGTACTATTCTAAGTATGGTAGGTGAACTACAGTTAGTACACATTCTGTGTGCAATGCCATGAGTGCAGGAAATGCACACAAATATGCAGACTTTTCAAGGTTGGTGTTGTGTATAATATGGAATTACACAAGAGTTTCATTCTGACAGAAAAAATTTGGCCCTTACCATATTTAAAAAAAAAAAAAAAAAAAAAAAAAGCACAGGGCTCTCCCTGATGGTGCAATGGGTTAAATAAAGCATGGCATTATGAAGCTCTCTGAAGACAATGCAGCACGCGTTTGATCCCCCACCAGAGAGGGAAGGTGACCCACATGGCACAGCAGACCTCTCCTGTCCCACCTGCTGCTCCCTCAGCAGTGTATTTCAGTACATCTGTTCTGCTCCCCACTCTGTCTCTGGTGAATCCTCTCACCCACCAACACCTCTGGCCTGTACCCCAATTCTGTATGCTCAAATAAATAAATCTGTAAAAAAGAACTACTACTGAATGTAATGAATGCACTACAATTTATTTACCCTACTTTTGTTGGACACTTGGATTGCTTACAGTCTAAGAGACTAAAGGTACTGCTAGTGTTTCCAAGTATTTATAGCAATTCATACTCCCGCCAGTTGCTTTGTAGCTTTGCCAATCCTGGCAGTGTCAGTCTTTCCTTTGCCTAGTTTTCATTCAGGTGGACTGGCTTTATGGATATGTAGTCATTTTTAATGTGTTCTGGATAGAGTCCTTATCACATCTACAATGCAAATTTCTCTCATTCGGTGGCCTATTTATTTTCTTCTCTTGATGAACTCATCTTAGTGAAGGCTAATTTGTTTATTTTTTGTTTACAGTTTGTCCTTTATTTTGTCCCGTTTTAGAAATTCTTACCTACTTAAGAAGTGTCTGATTTCTTAAAGATAAAATAATGAAAATGATCTATTTTCTTCTAAAAGTTTTTCCGTTTTGCCTTTTACATTTAGATCTCTTATCCATCACAAATTAGGAGGACAATTTTGTGTATGGTATAAGGGTGACATTCATTTCTGTCTAGTTACACAAATGATTCAGTGAAACTTAAGACTACTTTTCCCTACAGCATTTCAGTGTTATCTGTATAAGTCAGTTGAATTGTATGTGTAAGTTGTTATCTATTAGTCTGTCTCAAATATTTGTTGAATGAGTACTATCACTTACGTCTTAACAAAGGTTAAAGAGGACACTATTTCCTGCTATTGGTTATTCTGCAGTGAGACTTTCCATAAATAATTTAAACTCTGATCATCTGTGTCCTCATCTGTCAAGTAGGGTTAGTATTCCTGTTTCACAAGGATGCAAGGATTACATATAATTGCTTTTTATAAAACATTATACATAGCCTATACAACTGTGATCTTAGTTTTGACTATCTCTGAGGCACTGTTATTCCCTTCTCTCAGATGATACTATATCTAGGTTGAGAAGGGGAAAAAATCCCTAAGAACAAAGAGAGGAAGAAAAGAGAAGGTAAGCAGGTTTGTTGTGATATTAGAAATAAAAATGAGACAGACTAATACTTAAATCATTTGGGAATTCTTTATCTCTACTTCTTAAGTAGAGATCCTACTACTGCATTGCTGCTGTTCTTTCACTTATGAAAGTTTGGATTACTTAACTTTTCTTTGACAGAGCATCAATTCCTCACATCTTTTCACTTGAAACTTTGACCAACCTAATCATAGCTAGATAGCCTGAAAGGAGATCACTTAACACCAATAAATTTGCTTTGATTATCCCAAAGTAATTCTAATTACTTTAAGAAGGGTAAGAAAACTTGATTAGAAAAATTCTATTTCAATTATATAAAATAAATGCACATACTCAGCCATGCACGCGTGCGTGTTAATGCGCGCGCGCACACACACACACACACACACACACCTCACCCCACTCTTACCTGGTATTATAGCTACATCAGGTAACATTTCATCTTATGTTTTACCTGAGCATTTTTGCTTACCTTTACCATAGTTAATTGTCCTACTGAATTGTTTTATGTTCAAACATCTCAGTTACTTTATAGGGAAAGAGCATGTATTTTATCACCACATCTTCTGCATCTAACATGGTGCAGCACATAAGTGATTTTTTAAAATAACTTACAAAAGGAGACATTAATGTAAAACAGTATCATAAAGCCCAAAGGCTAGAAATTTGCTACTACAAACATTATTATTAAGAGAATTCTTACAAACTTTAAGATTTAAAAGTTACCATAAATTCTCCTTTTCTCCCTGTCAACCTCAGGCTATTCTGCTTTTTATACTTTTTAGTTATGAAACTGTATCACATTTTACTTTTCATTAAACAAGTATTCATTGAATGTCTACTCTATGCTAGGTAAGGCATTTAACAAAACATGTCAGTGAAATTAGACCAGAGGCCAAGATATTTCATTTGAAGCATTTATGTACTGCAGAGGTGATTCTCTTTTCCAAAAACAAACAAAAAACCAAACAGATAATAAAGAGAAAATAAGTGAAAGAGACACTAACCAAAACAAAGAGACACCCTACTGTTTGGGAGATCATTTTTGCATGCCATACAAGTGGTAAGGGACTAATCACAAAGATATACAAAGAACTCAAATGACTCAACAAAGTACACAATCCAGTCAAAAAATGGGCAGACGAACTTAAAAGATATTTTTCCAAAGAGGAAATGCAAATGGTCAATAGGCACATGAAAAAATGTGCAAAAACCCTCATAATTAGGGAAATGCAAGTCAAAACCACAAGCTGATACCACTTACACCAGAGCGAATGGCACATATTTAAAATATTTTAAAAACTTGCAACAACAAATGCTGGCAAGGATGTACTGAGAAAAGGAACTCTCCAACACTGCTGGTGGGAATACAAACTGGTCCAACCACTATGGAAACCTATGTGGAGCTTCCTCAGTCTACTAAAAATGGAGCTATCATATGACCCAGCAATTCCACTCTTAGGGATCTACCCAAAGGACACAAAACCATTAATTCAAAAGGATACCTGCATCTCTCTGTTTAATGCAGCACGATTTATAACAGGTAAACTTGGAAACAACCCAAATGCCCAAATGTAGATAAGTAGATCAAAAAGATGTGGTGTACATACACAATGGAATACTTATTCAGCAAACAAAAAGGATAAACTCATGCCATTTGCAGCGACATGGATGGAGCTAGAAGGGATTATGGTCAGTGAAATAAGTCAGAAGGAAAAAGAAAAATATTGGATGATTTCACTTACAGAAGGAACATAGGGGAACCAAAACATGGGATCAGAGAAAAAAATAAACACAACAAAAGAACAATAAACTGGCAACTATAAATCAGACATCCTGCAGGGGAGGGAGAGGAACCAAAATGAGGACAGGAAGAACACAAGGGACTATGGTGATTGTACACAGGTGAACTGGTGGTAGAAATTCCATGGGGACTACACCTGAGGAAAAAAAGCAAACATTGTACAAAAATGAACAACTGATGTAAAATATATATAAAGTTCAAAAAAAATTAAACAGAAAATAATGTAACAATTGTATAGCCACCTCTCTTTATAAGACTGATTTTTCTATTAAGCTATTAGTTCTTTGAGGGCAGTGATATTTTATCTTGTATGCCTAACAGAACTTGGTACATTTGGCATTCAAAAAAATGTTGGACAAGTGATTCAGTAAAATAAAACATAGTAAAGCTGGAAGCTTTTTTCTATTTCATTAATATTATGCCCCTTTTTCACAATTTCCTCAAAGTTTCTAAAGTAAGCATGGAACTAACCTCTTCTGTTACAATGGGATATTTCCAATTAAACTTCTATGAACACTGCTTAATCTCACTCAAATTTACATCCTTTGCTCAGATAGTTGTACTATTTCTTTTTTGACACTGGGTTGTCAGGCTCTAAATTGTCTGTTGGTCCTTGTAATTTTTCATTTCATTGCAGTAGTATCTGGGCAGTTCTGTTGAAGGCAACATATGCTGACTAAGGGATCTCTACAATAACACAACTTCTTCCATCAACTAAGATTCAGCAAAATGTTAAAGCAGGAGAATACAAGGCCATTTCAATTAACTTTTCTAGAACTGACTTCAGGGCTGACCTAAGCAATCACTGGCCCTCTTAAACATGCTACCTTCAGGAAAGGAAGAGAGTCAAGAGGGGTTGTCGGCGTGGGACACTGATAACACACTCTTCTTACTGAATAGAAGAATCTCCCAACCTACTGGTGACATCAGCAGGCAGGAAGAAATTTAACACTAAGGCATAAATCTAAAATGAGTAAAGGCACAAGTTTGCAAAATCTCAAGTAAAAAACCTAGTCATTACTTTTCAGATTTTGGCAAACTATAAATAAGTAATAAAAAATTAAAAAATGCCTATTAAACAGTTCAAACCATCTGTATTTTCTGTAATGGCTGAACTGTAAAATAGGTAAAGTTTTTTTTTTTTAAGAAGAAATATCCACCATTTGAAAAGGAACAAAATAGCAGTATTCTGCCTGAAAGTGAATTTGGCAATACACATCAAAAAACCTTAACAGTTTTGAAAAATTTTAGCCTAAATTTTCATTGATTTACCTACTGAATTTTACAAGATAATTCACTGTATTACTA
The DNA here is from genome assembly GCF_000260355.1 of Condylura cristata. Lineage (NCBI taxonomy): Eukaryota > Metazoa > Chordata > Mammalia > Eulipotyphla > Talpidae > Condylura > Condylura cristata. The sequence goes on from NW_004567105.1 coordinate 8,358,300, forward strand.
TTTAAATAACAAATGACTGCAAACAATGCTTGCACATGAGATTTATTAAAGATTGATCAAGTCTCATGAAAGCTAATCCTCAGAGTCACCATCTTCAACAAACACAAGAAAGAGGTTCTCAAAACCTTTTGGGGGAAGGTTACAGAACTATTTTTATTCCCCTCAATGAAATCTAAATACAACTTATATGTTAAGAAAACCAACAGTAACAAACAAAGGTTATCATTTTAAAGTGAAGGTGGGAAAACTGGAGCATTGCCCACTCCTTCCCAGAAACTACTCCTAAAAACTTAATAAGGCTTCAGGGAACACATTTTTGAAAATCACTATTTTTCAAGAATCTTTACTCTAAAACAAAAAGGAAGATTATAAAATGGCTGGATTTTTAAAAACCATGCATTTTTTAAATAATATGCATTGTATACATATTATACAATGAAGCTTATTATGTATATTATTGTATAAAATGTATTATACAATACATTTTGGTATTTTATAGTTAATTTATTTTTTTACTGCTTGTATCTTTTTTCTCCACAAAAAGATATACGATAAGTTTTTTTTATATTCCTTCATAATAAGGACAATAATGTTATTTTTTTTTTAAAAGCTGGATTGTATAATAACTTTCCATATGGTCTTATAACTGATTCACATCTCACAGAAGGGACTAAGTCAGGACTGAGATGCCTACTTCAGGACTACAGATCCTGTTCATGTACCTCTTGAAGAAGAAACATTCTACAACACAGAATAAGTATCTGCTACTTCAACATTTTAAAGCTTCTTCTAAGCCCACTATTACCAATAAAGACAACTAAGAGAGCTAATCTCAATTTACTGCTATTACATGTCTTCCCATACATATACTGAAATATAACTATTAACCCTTTATGTCAGAAACGAACAGAGTGAGTTACTATTTGGGGCACAATTTAAAAGGCAGCAGTTCTACCTATGGCAAACCAACAATGTCAGAAGAGTTAGTGCAGCTAAAGGAAGAACGTCAAAACACCAAAATAGTGTAAGAAAAATAACCATAGAAAGTACCAAATAAGTAGAGACATAACATTTTAAATACTTCCAAATATTTGGTTTCAAAGCATAAAAGGAGTCTGTGGGCTTTCCACATCTTTTCCTGCCAAGCCCCAGAAAAAAACTGACCATATTACAGTCATCTAAAACAGCGGTTTAGGACAGATCTTCAAATATTTGGTTTCAAAATATAGACCTATTAGCACTTTAATTTAAGCTGACACACTCCTAATAGCAGTGCCCTGAGATAATCCTGTCAAAATAGACTGTTGGCAAAAACTGATCTTTATTCACAATAAGAACTGCTTCCCATGGACAGAGAGAGCATAATGTTAACATAAGTACTAAGGTTAACTGTAAGAATTTGCTCTAGTTCTTATCTTTCTTTTTAAAAAAGGGTTGAATGTTACCAGTTATTTAATGTTAGAGGGTAAATATGAAACATTAAGATTCTAAAAGGATAAACGTTATGTTCATATTACTTAAAACTGTTGAGTTCCTTAAACTTAAGTTTCCAGGTTATTAGCATACTGTTATTGTGGGTACTTAAATATATACTATCAGATTTGCCTCACTTTGGGTTGCTATAAGGTCCAAGCCACAGGAAAAAAGATCTTAGTCTAGAAATAAGCAAGTAGTTTAAAATAACCTTCCCTACATTCTGGTATAACTATGCTTATTTTCTAAGACTGTGTACAAATGTGGATATCCAGTTGTAATCCTATACTTCTGACATTTATCTAACACTCTAAATTAACACCCTAGTAGAAGACTATGATGACAGGTGATATACCCAGCCTCTTTTACTCTTTTGAGCAGACATAAATTCTCATTATTGATTTATCTTTTCTTTAAGATGCAGTCACTGAAAAAATTCATGTATTTATATGAACCACTTATCTTGTTTCCCTTCTCATCTTACTGAAACCCTGCTGCTGAGAGGCACTCCAAAAAAAGACGAGATCATAATTCAGAAAAGGAATTATACATGCCTTCTTATAAAACAGTAGTCCAACTTCACCCTATTCTTCTGATTAGTGTTATACAAATATAAAGAATAACACTTATAATGGCTAGGAAATGTATCTTGAGTCATACAAATGATTAAAGGGGAATTAGAAACTTAATTTCCCAACTTAGCATTCCTCTTTTGTGGCAGCTCTAGGCACGCCCCACACCACTTAAATTCTAGGTGGATAAAAATACCCTTCTCAACCTTACCTCTTTATGCACCTTCCAACTGTCTACTGTCACATTGAAGAGAGCTTTGAGGGCCTCAATGGCACAGTCTGTCTCCTGAGGTGAGAGAGGAGGTCCATTATGGTCTATGGCCGATTCATACTCATCGGTCCACTTGATGCTAAAGGCACTTTCCAAGATCTGGGTTAGCAGCGGTAGTCCCTGGAGCTCATAGCGCAGTTGTGACCTGATGTCGGTGTGCAGAAGTGACAGGAGGAAGAGCAAGCGCAAGTCAAAGCACTTAATGTCACTGATAAACTTTCGGTCCTTGCACTTTCTTAGGAGACTACAAAGCTTTGCAGCAAGATTAAGTTCCAGACTGAGCTGCTGTGCCATCTGACTGTTGAACACTATGTTACATAGACATTTTAAAGACTCCACAATAACTGGGAACTCTGACACCTTCTCCAAAGAATCATCTGTTTCATTTAGCTTGGCTAGTCGCAGCAATATCTGCATATTTTCCTTAGTTGTTACAGGAACTAAAACCTTTTTGTCTCTGGAAAGAATTCGGAGAACTTCCAGGCAGGACACTTGACATGTTGTTGGGATGTCTTTTACAAGGACTTTAAATATGCCTTCACAGAGTTTCTGAAAAACAAGTATCAAACAAGCAAAAATCATTATTTGACTTGTGTATGACTAACATGACTTAAAATACTTCTCCATTAATGTATTTAATAGCAATTAGGAAGCCAGCTAGAAAAAAAATTGCTTTAATTACAGAATGTTGGAACTGAAAGAGACCTTACACTTAGTACACTGCTTTCACTTTACAGATGTGGGAACTGAGGGCCAGAGAGTTAAGCAGGTTGTGTTTATCAACTGAATTAGTGAGACAATTAGAGACATATCAACTCCTAAATTGGCAGCCCAATATTCTCTCTATAAAATCACTTATTCTGTTGAATTGACTAGTTTCAAACATCATACAGCTTTGTTCTCAAAGGACTTTTTTTTTTTTTAAAGATTTATTTATTTGTGCATACAGAAATGGGGTACAGGCCAGAGGCTCAGGGGCAGCGAAAGGCTTCACCAGAGACAAGAGTGGGGAACAGGACAGGCAGATCGGAGAAGTACACTGCTAAGGGGAGCAGCGGGCGGGTCAGGAGAGGTCTGCCACGCCATGTGGTCACCTCCGGGGCAGGCAGGACTCGAACTTATTCAGAAGTGGCTTTAGCTTCTCTGTGCTGTGCTTTAACCTGCTGTGACACCAGGGAGGGCCTCAAAGGACTTTTAATACCAGACCACATATACATATCTAAATGAAATGCAATCAGTCTCAAAACCATGAAGATGTTCCCTTTCTAGAAGTAAAGATTAATCTGTGAGAACTGGTTCACACACTGCCCACAGTATAGGCTCTTCTTATAAAGACTTAAAGAAGTGTGCAGTTCTGCTGTTGTATCAGTGCTTTCCCGCCTGGATTTGCAGTTCTAATGCAGTAGCCCCATGTCTTAATAACTCTCATTACCTAACACCTAATTATATGTAACCAGCAAATGACCCCAGAGAAAACCTGCTGTTGACAAAATTTCCAAGTGCTGTATTCCAAAGAGGACTCAGTTAGTATATATGGCACTTCAAAACCAATTACAAAAAGTTACTCTCCCTCCAAGCCTGCTAGCTACAAATAAATGCTCCTGTTGGGTGTACAAAATAAAAAAAAAGCCCTCTTCTCTGGACAGTCCTGTTCCAGGACACGTGGCTTGGGAAGCTCGGTGTTATGGGCAAGATTTGGGCTCCCCTTTGTACTCCTGGTATAGGACATGGATCACACAAAGGCATATAGTAACCACACTCAAATGTTGCTACCAGTATCTCAGAACCAATTCTTTTAGGATGGATCCCATGTGTACTCATCTATTTATTTTTTGAAAAGCATTCCTATCAGTGCCAAATTTAAGAACCATTCTTTCAAATTTCAGTATCTCATTTTCTTCTCTATAACTACAGGCTGTGTCTCTCTAACTCATAACTTATACAGAACAAACAGTATAACCACCATACTGTTGACCAACTCAGCACCCATTAAATCCTATACAAACAACAGTAATAACAACTATGCCCAATATAAGAGCTTACCAAGTTTCTATTAAGTTAGCATCAGATTTTCTCTCTTTAAAAAGAGGCCATCTATGGGTCAAGCATTATGACCTGTAGGAATCCGAGGCTATGTGTACTTTCTTAGGACATTTTTAACTGTGCAGCTTTGGAAACACCTATTTACTACAAGTACTACATTCTCTGTGTGGAAGTGGGAAGGAAACTGCCTGACAAGCTAAACAAATTACGTAACAATGTCAGCTCTGTTCCTGTCATACCTGCCAACTACAAGGGATTTTCACCTGTTTTAATATTACTGTTGAATTATTTTTTAAATACAGTTGGAGGTAGTTGGGGAAATATAATGTGTCCATTATGAAAGACATGTAAAATAGGTAATTTTTTCAGGTTTTTTTACACCCAAGATAAAAATCATCCTACATACTAACTCCTATGTAATATATTCCTGGGGGTAGAGTCTGATAACTTTTCTTCCCAAATATTTTTATTCAAAAGAGAAATACTCCACCTTCCTACTTAAGAAATATGTAATAAGTAATTATAAAATATTACATATGATTTTGAAGTTCTACACATCTAATAAAATACAGGCATCCTCCTTTCTAAGACAGATCATCTTCCCTTTCTACACCAAAACAGCAGCAACAATAAAATCCCTTCCCCCCTCCACACATACAAAAAAAACCTGTGGGCAATTTGGTTCTTTCCTTCTACCTTCAGAGCCAAGCAAGAGTAAAGCATGAATGCAAATTGGAATAGGTTATAAACCAAATGAACTGTGAAACTCTGGGACACAAGAAGGTTACATAAATGAGCACTGAAGTATATACAAAATTTATATTAAAAACCATCTCATTTAGGCCCTCCCTGGTGGCGCAGCGGGTTAAAGCACAGCACAAAGAAGCTTAAGACACTTCCGCATGAGTTCAATCCCCGCCTGCCCCGGAGGAGATCCACAAGGCGAGGCAGACCTCTCCTGGCCAGCCCGCTGCTCTGTACCCCACTCTGTCTCTGGTGAATCCTCTCAACCTCCACATCTCTGGCCTGTACCCCAGTTCTGTACGAATAAATAATAAATAAATCTTAAAAAAAAAAAAACAAAAACAAACAAAAAAACATCTCATCTAAAAGCTTGCTAGATCATCTAGTTAACGAAAAGGAGTTTTTAATCATATTTGTTCTTCAACATGCCATTTCTTGTTACAGACTTGCTTTACATAATACTTGTTAGGTAGTTTGGGGATTTAAATGTCCTTTGAAACATAAAGCTACCTTTTGTACAAAGATTCTTTTCTCCCCTGTCCTTTTGAAGTACCACTTTTTAAAATTCATACTTAAAATATAACAAAAGTGATATTTTAAAAAATACATTCACTGCTTTATTCAATGCCATCATTTATATTCAGAGGACATTATAAAGAACAAATTAATAAATTATGTATGTCACTCAGATGAATCAGAAAAGTTGTTTTGCCTACATACACCAAGAAGGACTGAAAAGGTAGCCTTTACAATTCTCCCATCTGTGTACTACATGCACTACTTCTAAGTTTAAAAGATGCTCTTGTAGTTTGCCCTAACAATATTTTTCTGTGCTGTAATTATCTTTTCCGTTGATTTTACTCTTCCTAAAACAGGCCCTACTCTTGTAAGCCCCGTCTATTCCTGTTGTTCAGGGAATGCAGCTGAAATGAGCCCAGTGTTCCCTCTCCTGCTGCTGTCTCTGGTAGCACATCTCCTTCCCTTTCTTTTCCAAGGGTTCCAAGCTGACTCCCGGTCCCCTGACAAAAGGTCCTGAAGCCTCTCCTTCACTGTTCATCCAGCATGGCATGCCATGTCTGTCAGTCAGGATCCCATTCACTTCCTAAGGCTTAATTTGAAGATGAAAAGTCTGTAAGCCTCCACAGTCACTCTCTCCTTTGCTTTCCTTCTCTTCTCTTTTGTGCCCTCAAAAAACATTTTGTTTTTTTTTTTTTACCTTTTAATAAAGAGAGCTGCTGGGAGCATCTTAATCCTTTTTCCTGAAAACAGAGGCTATGTTTCATTTGCATCCCAATAGCTATAATTACTTATAAGCTATATAACTTATAAGTTATAATTACTTTTAAGTGAAAGCAAACCACAACCCCCCCCCATTACCTGCTTTAAAGTCTACACCTGATTCTCCAGCACCTTTCAAAGTGACTCCTTTGAACTCTACACTAGCCACCAGTCATGATCAAGTTTTCTGTTTGCAAGTACCTATCATTACATATGATTTTTGGCACATACTACCTTTATTTACACAAACTTATTTTCACTGTTAATTAGATGTACTCTAATCTGAAAATTATTGGGGCATCTTAGATACTGATGGAACACAACATTAATTTTTCCATTAATATTAATAGAAATGTTTCCTGATTTGGGCCCTCTTTGGTGGCAAACTAGTCATAAAGCGCAGCACTATTAAGCTATCTGCAGCCGTTTTAGCACGAATTGGATCCCAGGCAGACCTCTGTCCACCCACCCACTGCTCCCCTCAGCAGTGTACTTCATCACTGCCTGTTCTGCTCCCACTGTCTCTGGTGAATCCTCTCACTGCCTGCACCTCTGGCCTGTACCCCAGTTCTGTATGCACACACATACACACAAAATCTTTAAAAAGTTTCCCAGTTTGATAACTTTTTACAGAGGTCAGGTTTTTAAGAATGAACTAGTCATAAAACTAAGGTTATTAGGTATGCTTACAAATTATAAAGTATATAACTACCAAGAATCAAAGAGTCTACGAGAGAGCCTTTTAAAAATGCTTATTCGTGTAGCACATCATGATGTATCTATTAAATTTAATAGCAAGGACCAACAGCAGAAACCCAGAGTAGGGTCCCAAATGGTTCATAAATACTAATACCAGATATTGCCCCAAAACGTGTTTAGTAGTTTGCTCTTGAACTGAAATCCTAGAGCATATTATCGCTGCAATTCTCAAATGTGAAAAAGCATTACAACCACCCGTAATACCAGCAAGCGCAGGTAGGTTCTCTATCGATTGGGAAGAACGATAAAGGAGAGTCCTAGAGCCCTCAGTAGCTTCTTCAGGCTTTAATGCTCTTTCTACATCAACTGTCATGGGCCCACAGGCTGGCAGGCCTCCCAGCTCCCAGTGAATCTTACTCATTCTTTCTGGCTCCCTCTGGCAGGGTTCTCTCCGCTGCTCGTCCTCTCACAGCCACTCCGCCATAGCCATTTCCATGTCTCTGAGAGACACCGCCCTTACAGGCTCCGCTTCCAGGCGCAGGTGTGCCCACTTACGCACGTCCATACCACACTCCAGGTGCCTGCCATCAGGTACACGTGCCCTGAGCTCGCTCTCAAAAGCCTCCTGCATTACCACAGGTAACAGCCACAGAGGGGCATCTTCATTTACCCTACACCACCTACAGCTTTTATTACCACACTGTTGCACATCACCTCCACAGTTTCTGCTTCACTAGGTCTAGAGTGAGGCTTTCCAGAAGTGGAGCTTTGGGCAAGTTCCCAAATGATGCTGTTGCTACTGATTCAGGAGCCACACTGTCAGAACCACTGAACTAACAATTAGATATTATCTGTGAGTAAATGACCAGGTTAAGATGAGAAAGGTAGGCACAACTGAAAGCTTTTAGTACAGATATCGTCTCTTTTATTACTCTGTACTCAAGATGCACAGTGGCGACAGGGTGGGAATAGGATGTCATTGTCTTGTCACATTGCTACTAGAGGTTTGAAGCAGCTATCTAAGGCTAGTGATCCTGGCCTTAGAATATGTTCACCCTACCATGGGCTGACTACAGGATTGAAGAGTGTTATAATTAAGATTAGGGTTTCTAGCCCGCTGCTCCCCTCAGCAGTGTACTTTGTCGATCTGCCTGTTCCCCACTCTGTCTCTGGTGAATCCTCTCACCCTCCACATCTCTGGCCTGTATACCGTTCTGTATGAATAAATAAATAAATCATTAAAAAAAAAAAGAGTAGAGTTTCTGGGGCCCTCTCTGGTGGTACAGTGGGTTAATGCACAGCACTAAGAGGCTAAAGGCACTTCAGCATGAGTTCGATCCCCACCCCTGAGGTGATCCACACGGTGCGGCAGACCTCTCCTGACCTGCCCGCTGCTCCCATCAGCAGTAGTACTTCCTCAGTCGACCTGTTCTGCTCCCCATTGTCTCTGGTGAAACCTCTCACCGCCCCTCCACCTCTGGCCTGTACCCCAGTTCTGTTCGCATAAATTTTTTTTTTTTAAAAAAGAGTAGGGTTTCTGGCCTGTACCCCAGTTCTGTTCGCATAAATTTTTTTTTTTTTTTTTTAAAAAGAGTAGGGTTTCTGGTTGTGCATTCAAACCTTAGCTCTTCCACTTATCACCCATAACAAATTACTGTATGCCTCTTTGGACTTCATACATTGCAAAAATTAAAGAATATCATATACATTCAGAAGAGACTGGTATGTGATAAATGCCAGTGTAGGTGATGATTTACAAATTATTGTGAGATAAAATCTCAGTCTTCAGTTTAGTTTTAAGATCCTCCAACTAACTTTGAGTCTTTGAAACTATTCCCTTATCAAGTCCTTCTCTCTAGCTAGCTTCCTTTCCAAATAATCTCACATTGAGCTATTCTGACACCTACTACCTCGCCTCTATATGTATAGGTCCAGCTCCCTCTATTTAAATGTTAGCCATTCTCCAAAGCTACCCTAAAATTTCACTTTTGATAATAAAGTTTTCCCCAACCATTTCAGCTCATAATACTCCTCCTCTATAAGAATACCCAAACCACAATCTATAGCAATCACTGGTGCTCAGAACACTCTTCCTATCAGTTTTCTGATGAGTCTGGCCTCAACTACTAAAAACTCTGAAGGCAAAAAGGACATTTTATTTTTTCCTTTCTAAGAGAAAGAAAATGCATGCAGCGGTTTTTCAATCAGAAAGACTTGGTGTTTAGCACCCAGAGATTTTTTTTTTACCAGCTATGTGACTTAGACATGCTTCTCAACTTTTCTGCATCTCAGTTTCCCATTTGTAAAATGTGAACATCACCTGTAGCTCATAGGGCTGTTATGAAATTAGACTGCAACAAAATAAGAACTCCTTGAATGGTGACTACTAATATGTTTTATTTATAACTCTCAGCATATCATCTAGCAGAGAGCATACATCCAAAATATAAACTGATTGAATTAAGTTGTTCCCTAAATCTAAAGCATTAGTATCTATTAATGTTCCCAGGCACTTCTCCTTTCTAAAAAGGAAAAAGTAATTAGTAAAAGCTATACTTCTGATTATAATGGTAGGACAGTTTGCCCCACTGGGCAAAGTCTTCCCATAAGAGCAGCAAAATTATGTATCTTCATATAAAATTCTTATTTCCCAGGAGTTTAAGTTACTTAAATATATATGTCCTTAAAATATAAAATTAACCAAACCTGTAGAGGAAATAGAAAAAACACTCATAATCATACTAGCTGGTATATTTTATATGTAGTGATCATATGGGTTTATTCATCCTCACTCCACTGATTATCAGTAAGATGTGTACTACTCTAAAAGAGTGACAATCATCATGTGTATAATTTTGTTTCCTGACATTTTAACATTATAGGAACTTTGTTTCCATACTGTTGCAGCTTTATAAACATGTACTATTAACTGTAATATCACCTCTGACTCCTCAATAAGTCTCTAGTGTGAAACACAGCAGTCTAGAATGATTACAATGGCTTTGCATTTTTATTAATTATAGTAATGTTGTTTGCTTTTAGATGATACGGTTTACCAAAAAAGTTTCATTTATGTTCCTCAACTAATGCAGAGATATTTATTGAACACTTATTACATGATTCTTTAAATGATATTGCCTAGTGACACGTAGCTAAGACATAGGTCAGGACTCAACCCAGACCACCTGATTCTTATGTGAGTTCCACTGTAAGTTAATGATTGTATCACAGCTGTCTATCATTTTATTAAAAAGGCATTTTTTGAGCATGTCCCTTTATTAGGCTACTTTCCACCTTTATACAAACATTAAGACTTTACCTTCTTCCAGCGCCAGAATGGTAGGTTTTCATTATGATTTTGTAAAAGTTTTGGCTTTAGCTACAAAGCAAAACATCCTATGAAACATTTGTAAACCTACAAATAATCTGTCATGATTTGTAAACTGTCGTTAAGAAGTGTTTTCTGAAAATACTAAAAAACTGCAAGTAAATTTTACACATAAAGAATATGAGACACCATAATTTTAATCTACTGTACTCTGGCAATGCAAAAGAGATGCGCCTAGCGACACTTAGCTAAGATATAGAAGGCCAGGATGCAACACTTTAAGACACGTGCTACTCCAAAGTGACTGTAGACAGATGCAGATTCTAAATCTGTAGACTCCTAATCTGTAGACAGATGCAGATTCACTATTATAGGACATATATTGAAATCAGCATAAAAAACAGCCTATATATATGATGATTTTCTTGTATTAACATCAAAGCATGTGACTGTTTCTTTTAGTGATTCACATTTACTGCATTTAAAAAAGTACTGGTCTACTGTAAATTACAGAAGCAAAAATTTGGCCCTTGAACACTGTTTTGGAGAATTAATTTCATCCTTTGTAAGTTTTCTTCAACTATATAACAAAGGTAGTAAAACTAACCCAGATCCAGGGTACTGGGTAATATAAAACCTCATAAATACTTAGTTAAATCTTAAGTTTTAATTATTAGACATTGTGGTGAAAACTATACTAGTTTAGTATAGTCAGTGAAAACTATACTAGTTTTCACCACATCTACTCTTTCCTCATACAGTAACAGAACAGGGCAGGGCCCATGGCTGTTTAGCTACACCACATTCCTCAGCTGCCATTAAAGACCATTTGACTGAGCTCTTGGGGATAGAGTGTGTGAAAACATTCGTTTTATGCCATTTTCAGGTTTGGGTCTTTCAGGCAATCTAAGATCTTCTACAGTCCAGAACCTAGAAGTGGTAGTCCCTATAAGCTAGAACAATGCTCAAATAGTGAAGCATAAGTAACAATTTGAAAAGAAACTGGGTTACTGGATAAATACATGGAGAAGAGCCAGCCACCTACCTCACTGATCACTTCAAAATTGTCACTTGAAAAGGTAAGCAAGAAAATAACGTTAGATTTGTGCTTTTTAATTATCACTCTGGTGGTAATATGGAAAATGGGCAGAACCAGAAACACTTAAGATTTGAAGTATAAACCTATCTTTAAGAAACAGAACTGAATGGCTAGTGAAATAAACATTGTTTCAATTTAAAACCACAATGCTTGTGCCATTTATACTATATTATCATACACTTTAATAAGAGGCTATATTTTATAATAAAGTTGTAGCATCAGACACTTTACTTTGGCATTACCTGTGAGATTTGCACCACTTCCTTGGTATTTCTGAGCATCAGTTTTATTACATGAGAAACAGGAAGGATACCCTCTGTTTGTACAATGCTGTTTTATTAAAAATGAGGTGATGGCCTCACACCAGTGAGAATGGCACATCTTAAAACTAGCAACAACAAATGCTGGCAAGGATGTGGAGAAAAAGGAACTCTCCTGCACTGCGTGGGAATGCAAACTAGTAGAACCACTATGGGCAACCTTTTGGAGGTTCCTCAAGCTGCTAAAAATGGAGCTTCCAGGTGACCCAGCAATCCCACTTCTAGGTATCTATCCAAAAGACACAAAAGCACTGATTCAAAAAGACACCTGCACCCCCATGTTTACTGCTGCTTTATTTACAATTGGAAAGACATGGAAACAACCCAAATGCCCAAAAGTAGATGACTGGATTAAAAAGATGTGGTACAGGCCCTCCCTGGTGGCGCAGCGGGTTAAAGCACAGCACTGAGAATCTAAAGCCGCTTCCACATGAGTTCGATTCCCGCCTGCCCCGGAGGTGACCACATGGCGTGGCAGACCTCTCCTGACCCGCCCGCTGCTCCCCTCGGCAGTGTACTTCATCGATCTGCCTGTTCTGCTCCCCACTCTGTCTCTGGTGAATCCTCTCACCCTCCGCATCTCTGGCCTGTACCCCAGTTCTGTATGAATAAATAAATCTTAAAAAAAAAAAAAAAAAGATGTGGTACATATACACAGTGGAATATTACTCGGCAACCAAAAAAAAAAACAAACAAACAAACACATGCCTTTTGCAGCAACATGGATGGAGCTGAAAAAGATCATGCCTTATAAATAAGCCAGAAAGAAAAGGAAAAACACTGGATGGTTTCAGTCATAGCAGGAGTATAATGGACCAGGAGAGAAAATAATAATAATAATAATGAACAACTATATACCAGAGACATTTTATGGGGGTGCAGTGGGGAATGGGATCAAAAACAGTGGGGGGAGGGAAGTGCACTGGACTGTGTGATGGCACCTGGATGATTTGGTGATGGGAAGCTCATGGGGATTACAGCTGAGAGGGAAAAAGGCACAAAACAATGTAAAAATAAATTATTATATTATTTAAAAAAAAAATTTACTGAGCATGTACCCTATGGCACTTATTCTACCTAGCACAAAGGACACTAATGATGTGAATGAAGTAGGTTTCTGTCTTCAGGGAATCTAATGGTAAAAAAATTGCAGTGAAGCATGAAGTAAACTTATATATATATGTGTATATATATATGTGTGTGTGTGTGTAACTTAAATGCTATTTCAAAATACAACAAGATGAAAATCAAGTAAAAATACTTCAGAAATAGAAAGTGAATTGGAAAGAAAGAATAATAACAGAATTTGTGTTAGGAGAAAAAAAAATGAGGTGATGGTACACAGAGCTAAGGTACATTTCTAAGAACAAGACCTATAATTAAAAATCTCAGCTAACGGCAATTTCTTGAAGGAGTCTTGTTTTTCTGATTGAATTAATAAGCCTACGTGTAGATTTGACATCTAGCTTCTCTCCAACATTAGTGCTTATCAAAAGAACTTAACAAGCTGCAATTTTCAAAAATCTTTACTATTAGTTGATGGAATTCAGGTAGAGATGAATTTAGAACAAAAATAGGTCAATGATTGAATCAAATCAAAATGAAATGACAATGAATGCAGAAAATGAATACTGCAAAAATAAGGATTAATGTCTTTCATTTAAAAGATGTAGGAAAATGTGGTAAAAGGACATGGTATACATACAACATAGGTACTGAATCAACTAATCAGTAACCCAGCCATAATTATAAGCCAGAAAAGAGCTGAAAAGCCAAATAAAATGATTACAATTTCCAGAATCAGAATGTTAAAAGGTTAGAAGGGGCTACAATGACTACTTAATATTAATAAACACTGTCAGTGCAAAAGGCTTTATTAAAAAAGTGGCTCTGGGGCCCTCCCTGGTGGTGCAACGGGTTAGGACACAGCACTACAAGCTGGCTGCAGCTGCTGGTGATCACATGGCGGGGCAGACCTCTCCTGACCCACTCCTTTCAGCAGTGTACGTCACAGATCTGCCTATTCTGTTCCCTACTCTGTCTCTAGTGAGTCCTCTCACTACCCTGCACCTCTGGCCTGTACTCCAGTTATGTGTGTATGTGTATATGTATGTATAAATAAATAAAGAAAGAAATCCTTAAAAAAAAAAAAAGTGACTCTGGTAGGTGACCAGTCTAGGAAATTTATAAGCCTTATAAAAATATTAAAAGAAAACTGTTAAATTTTAAAACTCATTATTTTCTTTAGTTGACCGATTATAGATTTCTTAAAAAAAATACCTAAAAAAGAACATATCCAGATATGAAAGCTGACTCTCAGAGAGGCTCAATGATTAACTCATGATTAACCAAGAGAGCCACAAAGGGAAAGAGAACTTAATTTGACTCTCAGTCCTACTCGCTCTTCATTCTACTAGTATCTGATAATATATAAGAAGTATGAGCTCTCCCTGGTGGCACAACGACTTAAAGCACTGTATTATGAAGCTCTCCCAAGCTACTGCAGCATAAGTTTGATCCCTGGCTAGGGAGCTGACCCACATGGCGCGGCAGACCTCGCCTGACCCACCTGCTGCTCCCTTCAGTAGTGCTATTTTGGCAGATCTGCCTGTTCTGCTTCCCACTCTGTCTCTGGTGAATCCTCTCACCTACCACACCTCTGGCATGTACCCCATGTAAGCATAAATAAATAAAACTTAAAAAAAAAAAAAAAGCAAAAATGAGAGTTCCAAAGGTAAAAGCAATTCTGGGTTAAGCTAGTCCTGTGAAAGGACCCAAGTGTTTTCTCCTAAATAAACTTTAGCCCTGAAAAATAGTTTTATCATCATTAGTTTTAATTTTTCTGTTCTACTGTACCAACAGTAAAAGGCCTATCACTTTTTCTTTAAGGAGAAAGAACTTGTCTACCACCCAGCTTATTTTATTTTTTGTTTTGGTCAGTATGTCTATGCTAGCCACAGGTCTGATTTCTGCTCCACTCCAACCAACCGGTCCTCCTGTGGTGGTGGGATAGGATCTTGCTCTTAAAATAGGCTATGCATATTCATCTGGGAGATGTGGCACGGCGCCAGGCATACTTAAAGTCATAGTATAATTTTGGTATTTCCTCTTTAACCACAGTTTTACTATTAGGGATGGGGTAAAGAAGAATTTCTACATGAAAATAAGTGCTTCACAGATCATAATATGAAAGTCACACGAATTTTTAAGATGAAAAATCAGATGTCAAAAGAATTTTTTAGTTAAGGGAGAATCCCTTGGATAATGCTGCTATGTACTCTCAGGGTTATACCTACACTCTCCTTTGATGGATGTCACTTGATATATATTCCACAGCAGTCTAATTTTAGTTCTTAACTAGAGCTGAAGGTCAGCCATCTAAATCTGATAGTTCTAAACTTTTGCCTTCTGAGTATAACATATGACAGGGTGGGTGGGAAGGTGGGTGTGTTGTGTGTGTGTGTGTGTGTGTGTGTGTGTGTGTGTGTGTGTACACAAGACAGAGATAGTGGTATTAAAGTCTAAAGTAAGCTCACTATTATTAACAATAGGAATAAAGTCAGTCCCACAAGACAGACTTACTCAAAAGTTGTATTTTACAACACTAAACACTTAATGATTTACTGGCAGAATGCTAAAATGTGCTTTTAATAAAGAAGGATTCTGGGGTCAAGTTTGGAATTTCTTTATAAAAAGTTAAGAGATTTTTCTAAATGAACATTCATATAGCTGGGTCCATATATATATCTAGCTTCGTATTACAGCTAAGTGCTCTGTGCTTTTCTCCTTCTTACTAGAGTAGGGGAGGCAGTGGTGAATCTCACCGATTATTTTTTAAAGGGATACTGTCCTTGTGAATGAAGTTTTATCTCACTCCCTCACTTCACCTCACTCTTCCCTTTCTTACACATGCACTTTTTTCTGTAATATAATCCTTCTGGCTATGATATGTCATGATGATTCTGCCAAAAAAGATTGAAAATGGATTCAGAGTAACAACAATTATGTTAAGTTTGGCTCAAGATTCCTTAGCAGTTAACAATCCTGAGAAAGACATGTTGCATCATCAAGAGTTTAGTAACAGATGGTAAGACAATTTAATGTAAATGAAAGCTTATAAAACCAATCAACTACCTTTCCTTTTTTAATTGAGGTCAGAAATGGGCAAGCTGAAACTTTGCATTTCTCTTCAAATACATTACCAGCCAATTTTGCTTCTCTTATTACTTAATAATCTTCATTTTTCAGAAATTCTTTTTCTCCATTATCTATATACAACATATACTGGTATTTTAGATGGATAGATAAGCAAATAAATAAGTATCACTTTACATATTAGAATTTATCAATTAAGGGAACACTACCTCATTTAATTTTTAGCACTATACCTAATCTCCCTGAAGCTAAATTTTCTCATGAGTAACATAGAAATATATATATTTCACAGATAGATGTATCTGTAATTATTTAATATACAAAGCATCTGAGAAAACATACTGGGTGGGGGTATAAGCCATATGTTACTTTTGGGACATAGCACAACTAAAGCAAAGAAAGCACTATCTTTGTACCTTGGGGCTGTGTGATCTGGGTTCAATTTCTCAAAATCACTTGTGCCACATTCTTCATCTCTAAAATTATATTTTAAGACTATATTTCTAAATAACAAATTTATGAATATTAATTGACAACATATAGTTAACAGACTCTACCATAATGCTTGGGTTAATAGAAGCTAATGCACAAGAATTATAAAGATCACCATATTATAACAGATCAAAACATACTCTACATAGGGAAAATGAAGCTAGAAAATTTTTATCTGCATTTGCTTTTTAATGTCAAAGGCACTTGAAAAAGTGAAGTGCCAATAGTATAAATATAGTAATTCTGTATTAATTTTATAAAGATCCTATAGTAGGGCTCTCCCTGGTGGCACAACGGGTTAAGGCACCACATTATGAAGTTCTCCAAAGCCACTGTAGCATGAGTTCGATTCCCTGCCAGGGAGCTGACCCACTTTGGCATGGCAGACCTCTTCTGACCAGCCTGCTGCTCCCTTCATCAGTGTATTTCAGTAGTGTATTTCTGCCTGTTCTGCTCCCCATTCTGTCTCTGGTGAATCCTTTCACCCATCACACCTCTGGCCTGTACCCCAGTTCTGTAAGCATAAATAAATAAATCTTAAAAAAAAAAAAAAAGATCTTGTAGTATCTATTTAGTGTCCATTACTAAGCATTTGTGTATCCAGCCCTAATGCAGTCACACAACACAAAATGTTCCCAACTTCAAATTCGAATACATGCAAATTATTCAAGAGAAATAAGTTCTGAGTGACAATAAGTCTATTTTGGGTTATAAAACTATAAAAGCACACGACTCAAGGTATTTATAAGATTAAGGATTCTAAACATATGAATGAGTAAGGGACATAAGCATCTTCAAAAATAATGCAATCCAAGCTATATATTAAAACTGAAGGTACACATAGGGGATCTAACCAGCTTTTTGATAAAACATGTGGCAGTAAGGAAGGTGGGGAAGAAGAGCTGGCAGGAAGAAGGTAGAAGGATACAGCAAATGGAGGATGAAGGCAGAGGCAGAGAGGATAATGGTGGATAGGGAAGTCCTAAAGCAGATTTTAACTCCTGTTAGTCAGAGCTTTCTAACAATTAAGGTTGTCCAACAGCAGAGTAGTTGCTGTGAGCTTCTCATTACTGAAAGCATTCAGAGGGTGATGACCCTCGGTGCAAGATTCCTTCAGAGGAATCACTGTAATGGAAGATAATATGGGTCTCTCAGTACACACAATCTGAATCCCGAGAAGCCCTGGCAGAAAAGGAGACAGTGAACTGGGTATGAGTTCCGGTTCCTTTACTCGTTAATTGTGAACTCAGGATAATTCAGTCTCTCAGTTTTTCATCTGTAAGTGGGGAATCTGGGAACACTGGGCATGTCTGCTCAGTTATAAGTCTCTCAGGTCCCCAAAGAGATTTTAAATTAATTGAAGATGTACAAGTTTTCCAGTTTCCTTAATTCATAAACATACTTTGTAAGGAAGAACTAACTTCTAAGAAAAATAAGCCTTATATTTTTGGTAAAAGAAAAAAATCTGAGAAATTAAAAAAAAAATGCAGCATGCCTTCTTTTTGTCAAATGTACCCCTTATAGGGAAAGCTGACAACAGATATTTTCACTGGTCACTTAATCCATTCACTTATAGTGGAAAGCATGCTCTTCTATTCCTGTCAATGTTGATAATTAGCTCAATGTCAAAATTTGGTTTATACTCTGTATTAAGGTTCAAATTTTTGGATGCTTAAAATTTAAAAAATGAATAGAATCAATTTGTAAGCTATAAAATAGGTCAGTTAAGTTATTAACTGATGGCAGTATGGTATTGCAAATGGGCCATGGAGCCAGACTGCCCAGGCTTAAGTCATGAAATCTTTATTATGTGAAATCCCACTTCATAAGTTTAGGCAAGTAATTTGTGTGCCTTAGTTTTCTCATGTGTACAATAAACAACAGTACCCACTTTATACTGTTGGTGTGAGAATTTAAATATGTTACTATTTGTACAGTACTTGTAATGACGACAGAATGTAATATACTACCTCCTGGTACTTAATTATAACTTTATTGAGAGACCATTACATATCCTAAAGTTCAGCCTCACATTGTTATGACTGGAAGTAGAACTTCCTGATGAGATTTTTTAATATGAGAAAATGGATCTGAAGCTCTAAAGTACAAATCAGAATACTATTCTAAGGCCCAGGCAAAAGCCCTAAAAAGTGATCCAAAGATCACGTACAGACTGTCGTAGCTATGGTTTACCATGTACAAGAGCTGCTCTGTTCCTTCTCTCTAAATTTAGTTCTTCAATGCACTGGAAAAACATATAAAATAAAAAGTGAAGTCTGAAGTGATGCTAAAATAGTTTTAAATTGAACAATCATGAGGTATTTATCCTGATCTATGATACAACTCAGGCCTTTTACCAAGTTTTGTGCCAGATCCTAATAGAGCGGGACTTTTGAAAAAAGGTTAAGGACATGCTTCTCTGTGTATGTATGTGTTGAAGAAATCAAGATATTTAAAATGGTTATCTTTAAAGTTATTAGTTTCTAAATGAAAACTGTATTTGCATCATGTATCAAAATATACCCTAAAGTGACATCAAATCAAATGAATCAAATTTGCAAGGTATGCTTATTTTGTTTTAGTGAAAACTGAAGTTTAACAATTTCAAATGACAAAGTGTAAAGGACTTGCAGAACAAGCATCCATGCCTCAAGCTACTCCTAAGAAAAAATATATAATGTAGGATTGATAATTTTATCTTGGCATATTTTTCCTGGGGGAACCTACTGTGTCAATTTTCCATTCACTTTCTATACTCCCCAATGGCAACCCTCAGCATGCACTCGAAGCTAAAGAAGTACCAATGCAAAGTCCACATGTAAATAGTTAGCCAACACCTAACAGAGGACCTGGCACACAGGGGTGACCTAAAAAAATGATTGTGGACTACAAGACCTCAAATATGTTAAGTACATCCAAGTGTAGGGGGGAAAAATAAAAAGAAATACTTTAAATAGTAGAATGCACTTTTGTGTTCAGATATATTTATTTCACTCCATAACTAATGTACAAACAATACTACCTCTAAACCTAATAACCCTTTTTATGCTTCTTTAAGGGAAAATACAAAAAGGTGCAATATCAGAAAAAAGAAATGATCTTTTTAAAAAAGTATTGGTTTCTGGGGGTGCATGAAATCACACACAATTATAAAAGAGTATAATATGTAACATATATAATAATCACATTCTTACATAATCATCTGTTATAATAGAAACAACTAAAATATAGGAAAAGGAATGTCATCCCCAATAATGTTCAGATAGCCATAATGTAGTGAATTTTCTTGTAATCATTTTTCTCTTTCTTTCTTTCTTTTTTTTTTTAAGATTTATTTATTTTATTCATACAAAACTGGGGCAGAGGCCAGAAATGCGGAGGGTGAGAAGATTCACCAGAGACAGAGTGGGGAGCAGAACAGGCAGATCAACGAAGTACACTGCTGAGGGGAGCAGTGGGCGGGTCCAGAGAGGTCTGCCACGCTATGTGGATCTCCTCCGGGGCAGGCGGGGATCGAACTCATGCGGAAGTGGCTTAGGTTTCTTAGTGCAGTGCTTTAACCCGCTGTGCCACCAGGGAGGGCCCATAATCATTTTTCTTTGTAAAGTTTTTATTAGTTTTTACATGCTGTGGTCATACCGTATGAATACTTTGGATCTGCTTTTTCAATAAACAACATTAATGAGATGTGCTGGAGATCTGCTGTACAGCTAAGAGACTATCAAACTCAAAACTAAACACTATATACAAGAAAGGAATCCTGACCTTCACTCAATCTCCAAGTTCCCTTCATTCATTTAGCAGAAGCTGACTTTTTGTCTTTTTGTGCCATAGCAGTCCTGGGGGCTACTAGTAATAAGAAAGGTTTTATTTTTTTCCTTTTCTTCAAGGAGTTCTCATCTCAGCAACTAACCTTTGCCTTCATGAAAATACAGATTTACCTATATAAGTTTCAAATTTCTGAAATAAATGCATGAAATTTGGCTATTTCTAGCTTTGCTCTTTTGAAAATTGGCATAAACACAAGGGTTCATCACAGACAAAAGTTTTCCATGTCATATCCTATAAATGAGTTACAATTTCTTTTTTTATATATAATAGTTTATTTTTACATCATTTTGTGCATTTTTTCATCTCAGTTGTAATCCCCATGGAAGAATTACAATTTTTAAACTCATTCTAGATGCATATTTTCCAACATTTATTGCAATTAGTACTTTTACTGGTCTTGATCACTTGTGTTTCAGTAACCAATAATAAGAACTTCAATTTCCTCAAAATGTGGCTTTTTAGATTATTCATCATACCTCTCCCCACCCTGCATATTCGCATGGTACATTTGTGTGCTGACAGATAAATCACTGTCTACCAATTAAGTAGATGTTGTAAAGTGAATACTTCAATAAGCACAGGTGCTTATATCCAAATATGCAGTGATCCACTTGCACCTGGAGCTATTTGCATTCTATACACAAACATCAGCAACTATATCTGACTTTACTTCTCTGAAAAAAATTAAAGCACTTCTAGTTGTCAGTTTTCTTTGCTACCTTTCAGTTTAAGTCTAGTTATTTAAAGTCTGGTGTTTCAAGGTATGAAATAAGAGAAAAAACAAGGTACTGAGTCATAATTTCAAACCTTCCTCAGTGGAGTGAGTGGGAGCAAAGGAGCACTGAACAGTGAAGGATCTGCAACAACCGTCAGAAAGTCTGTTCTCTAGCTGAGACTCCACCATTTACTAATGATGTGAATGTTAGCACATTTTCACTAATGAGAGCCTTAGCTTTCTTACCCATAACATAGAGGTGGTGACTGTCTCACCATACTTACTTGCTGCATTATTGCAGCAAAGCAAATACTACAACAAACCAAGTATAAAACACTATATAAAATGTTAGGAACTAGGACTAAGGATCATTAATTTATTCTGCTTCCTGAAAAATGAAATATAATCAAGTTTTATTTTTGGAAAGGCACTGTTCCCTTCCATTTATTTCTAAGAAAGATATTTTTCAGAGACAGCACCTGCAATTTATTGAAAGGGGTGCTGCTATTATCAAGGAGCTGCTGGCAGAAACTCTAGAGACATGTTTAGGAAACAGAAAAAGAGAACTAGGACAGCAAAACAAATTGGACAGTAATTTGAGTTCCTCTTATTTTGAGACTGGATTCAATGCGGAGACATGCCTAATCTCTGTCATTCTACAGTGAGGGTTTAAAAGTTGCCATGATATCTGTCTTTTAGGGTAGTCCAATAATTCTGACTTCAAAGTTGTTTCAGGGTCTAAGTTATGAAAGAGTCACTAATGGTTTTAACCCTTAGAGACATGTTTTGTTTGCCAATGTTTTTCCATTACTGAAGATTACCTTAGTTAGGTCCCTAATGACATTTGTTAGTATCTGACATCCAAGAAGCAGAAATCTGAAATATTAACGGAAAATAACATGGTAAAGCAGTCACTATCTCGAAAGATCTAAAAAAGAATAAAAAAACGATACCTAGAAAATGTTAAATTTTGCTACTACCCTATAGGAATTACACATGCTTTATCATAACTGTTGGGAAATTTTACTACCTAAACTAGAACATATACTGAGTTGGGGAATCTGTTTTACTGTGCTTATTTTGATCTGTAAATGCACTGCCAAAAATTTTACTGTCAGATTCCCAAGACACTATGAATCTACAGCTGTAATATGGTTCCTCCCGACTAAACTGAACACATAGCAGCTGCTACCCTAGTCGAAATACCTATTATGAGAATGTCATAAAATATGTTCTTTTGAACACTTTGCTTCTTTTTATCCCACTTAAGTCTCTTACTAGCACATAACAGTCTGTCTCCCTTTCTTCTAGACACCTCTCTTTTCTATATCATACTATTCCATTATGTAGCCGTGCCATAGATTTTTTCAAATACTTTCTAATTGCTGGCCAACTGACTGTTTTCAAATCTTGTTATTACATACAATGGTTCAATGAATAACTTTGTTCATTTGAGTTTATCTATCCACAGAACAGATTTCTAAAATTGATGCTTGGTCAAAGGGAAAAAATGTTATCTGTCATTTTGGTAGATACCACCAGTTTCTGCTCTACAGGAATTATGCCATTTCGCATTCCCACCAAATATGTGAATACTGATTTCCTGAATACCATTTATTAAACCACACATGCCTGCTTCCTGCCCCAGCTGAAACTCCCCCCACCCCCCCAAATTTTAATTCAATAGATAGGCCCAACAGCACATGCCTGGGTGAGAACCCAACTCTAAAAGGTATTCTATTGTTCAAATCCAAAAGAAAATCAGTTAAATCTTTAAACTCCAAATTTTCTGCTCCACATCACTCATGTAATAAATACAGTCTGAGTGACTACCATGTGCTTATTGGGTACTCTAGATATAATGAGGGTAAAAAGATATATGATACTGTCACCGAGGGTCTAACTATGACAGACATAGATATATAATTAAGAGACAATACATAAGCATGGTGTTAGAAACTTATGTGGAGTTTTATAGGGATACTGCAGAGAGATATTTCACCCTAACAGGAATACCAGAGGAACCTTCTCAGAGGAGGCGCTTCTGAAACTGAGTAGGAATGAATCTACTCAGTGAAGTAGAGAGGGTATGCAAAAAAGGTAAACAACAACACAAGCAAAGCAGAAGAGAAAGAAACAGAGGGATATACATGTAAATGGAAACATTTCACAAGGGAGAGAAGTGAAGAATAGGTTGCAAAAGTAGATAGCTTTCAGATCCCGCAGCATCTAGTATGTCATTAAGAAGTCCACACAAAGACTGGTAGTGAAAATGAGGAGACTGTTTCAGATATATGGACAGTGTTGTGGAATGGCTCATAACTGAAACAGGAAGTACAATTAAGAAACTTGGTGCAATAATCCAGGTGAACACTTGAAATGAAACAGGAGTTAAGGAGAGGGGGCTGTAGACATTAAATGTGGGGGTAGAAGCAAACAGAAGAATGATTTCAAGGCGATTATCAAACCACTTCCAGCAAAGCACTGGATTTAAGCTGTTTCTCAACAGCCATGACAGGTTGATACTGATTCAGTCATGCTCTCTTACCTGGTCTTGACACATGTGAGGCCAATCATAGATGTATAGGGCCCAGCAAAAAACAGGCAGAAATGGTGATTTTTCTCTTTTAGTATCATGCTCTAATCAACTAAATAAAGCAACCATAAGCAACCCCAACAGGCAAACATAACAGTTCATGGTAGTATCTATGATGCTCTCATCTCTTAGAATAACTCCTCTACTGCTGAATCTCTTGACTCCATTCTCCGAGACAACTGCTAACCACATGAATACTGTCAGGAGGGGAATGATGTATGGCCGCGGGCAGCAGCACACATAGCTGCTTCCCCAAAACTTAACCCCAAATCAGCTTTACAGTAATGTCAAGCTTTACAATGTCAACAATGCATTTAGGGCAGCATGCAGTTCTGTCACCAAATGCAGTCAATCTCTGGAGTTGGAAAAATCTGGGGAGAAAATCTGCTCTGAACCATTCCCATTCCCCTGGTTTTATACAAGAATAATGGTTCAGCAAGGATGAAGCAGGAGGGAATTGTGCAAAACCCATATTCAACCTGGTCCTTGTCTCTCAGAACTTTTCTAAAATATAAGCTAAAGGAAAACCAGTAACAAATCAACAGCCATCAGAAGAAAGTAAGTACACTGCATAGAAAGCACATGACTGAAACACACACACAATCTCTCACACCAGTATCACTATAGGCTTACCTTTCTTTTATCTTCATCTGTTGATTCAAATTTGAAAGTAGCCCTATGCTGAGAGGAGGAAAAAGAAGGAGAACAGCGTCATTTAAATATACAGATTTTAAGTTGGGGCTATCTTTAAAAATTCATACTGTGCAAAAATGTTGCCTTCCCATACCACATTTCAATATTATTAAAGTAAGAGACAGGCATGTAAACTAATAATCATAATGCAGTAAGGAAAGACAATAGCAGAAATATAAATGTCACAGAGGACCATGTCACATCTAACCAGAGAAATCTGGAATGAGTATAGAGCATTTGACCTGGATCTTGAAGGATGAATAGCAGTTTGCCCAGAGGTGATTGGAAAGCATTTTAGGGACAGAAGTAAAGGCTCAGATGTGCACAACAGTGCATTTGTGAAATAAATAATTCTGTCAGAGCAAAACATAGGACACACGTTAGGAGGTGGGAAAACCAGAAAAAGATGAGAATGGAAAAAGAGACTGTTCAGATATTTGGAAGCCTCCATCAGTGTTGCCAAGATGTCTGTCGTTTCCCTTCCATACACAGTAAGAAATCATCAGAGAACTGTGGATAGAGACTTGATACTGGCACTGTGGAAAGGTAGTTTGCTGAGAATGAGAGTTTAAGTGATGGCTCTGCCACTTATTAACTGTGACCTTGAGCAAGTAACAAAACTATACCTGGATTTCTCATGTGCAAACAGGGGGTACCTAGTTTACACAGCTGCTGTGAGGGCTCAAAGATCTAAGGCATGTACCATCTCCATATCTGGCACACAGTAAACACTCTGTAAATATTACCGTTATGATGATTATGGTGATGCCAATGATCTTGTGGGGAAAATAACTGGAAGAGTGCATCATGACTCTCCTGAAACATTTCATTGTGACCCACTGTCACAGTGATCGCTCCCCCAAAATTAAGAGTACAAAATTCCCCATTTTCATTTCAAGTTTCATTCAGGGGAACTAAGAACTCTTTAGAACAAAAGTATTCCTTTGAAAAATCCCCCATAGCCATCTCTGTCTTGATTTTGTATTTCTCTCCTTGGTCACACTGATATTTAATGGCAATACCCCAGGAGTAAATCCAGTTAAGGGTTAAAAGTATCACCATTAGAGATGGTTCTATGTTGACAGCTGTGCAGAAGAAACAACTTTTGAAATGAAATGAAAAATACTGACAGAACAGCAGTTGTGACTGTCAGTAATGGTCAGAAGTATGAGGAGAAGTATGATTTAGAGGTTAAGAGGAAGGGTCCTTCGAGGAAACCTAAGAGAGTCTGTCACACATGGTTTACAAAACAGTTAAAAGGGATGAGTCCAGAGGTAAGGGCTGGATTTAAAAACGTCCACCTTAACTGGCAGACAGGTGAAAGCCAGTCAGGAGAAGACTGGAAGGGAGGTGTGAACACCAGCAGAGTATACTGAAGAGTATTTGGGGCAGCAGCTTACAGGCAGGTCAAAGGAAAGCAAGACTGAGGACATGAAGCTCTCGGATGTGTATCAATAACCCATTTGTGATACTGCTGACAGCAGTATAAATTGACACTTTAAAAGGGAATGTGATTTGGCAACAACTACTAAAACCATAAAAATAGTCATACCCTTTGACCCAGAACTTCTACTCCTAGGAATTTATCTTAATAAAGTCACCCAGAAGGAGAGAAAAATTATACATGCAAACATGTTCACTGTAGTCTTATCTCATGAAAGAAAAGAGTCATCCTAAGTGTTCAACAACATAAGATTAATGAAATTAATGGCTGTGCACACACCTGACAGATTATCATATTGTAATTTTTTAAAAAGACAGCTAAACAGTTAACATCATGAAAAATTACTTATGATGGCATTGAGTGGGAAAATACCAGAACATCAGCTTACATGGCTATGATAACAGTATCTATGTAAATATATGGATGCGTTTGAACAATGGTTTGTGTTAAAATGCAAAAACAGAAGCCAGTGTACAGGGATGGCGAGATTTCTGGTTATTTCTTTAACAAAACTAATTCTTGGTATATTATTTTTATAATTAAAAAGGAAATAGGAAAAATTTTAATAAAAGTAAATGAATTAATAGGTTCATTAACAAGGAAACTGAGAAGGAAAATGAGGGAGGAAGAAATAACAAGTTGTAAATCTGTAGGCTGTAACTTTGAAATTTATAGACCAGAGGTTTAGTAAAAACTGACATTAGAGAAATGATAAAGCACCACCAGATATCAGCCTAAGGCTGTAAAATGAAGTTGTGAATATAATGATTCTTCCAATATCTCTTGGGCATTTATGGTAAGGGAACAGAAAAAGAAGTCTCTTTAGAAAAGCCCTCAATAAGTCACAAAAGTATTTTTAAACAGTTTTTACACAGAAATCTTACACTTACTAGTCTTTTAAGGTGATTATTTTAGAAAAGTGCCAAGGACTAATTTTTCTTTTGCTTTTTAAAGGCAAAGCTGATCCTGTCAAAAAACAACATTAAAAAAGAAAAGCTTACCAAGCCCTGTCTAGCTAGCATGAGGGCTTAATTTAAATAGAAAATATGCTGGTATGTGAGGCAATACACACAGAATTTTGGATATGCCTATTTAGAACCTCAGCCCTCTAAGACTGGATCTGAAGATGTTGGCTTCTCTAAGACTGGCTTTTCTTAATCTGACTTAGATCACAACTAACCTACTCCTTACCTCCAATCTTTACAATCTCCATTTTCTAAGACCAAAAGGTAAGCAAGGGGGAGCTAGCATTTCTGCCTGCAAACACCTTTCTACACTTCTAGCCAAGTCAACTATCTCACCTTTATGAACTTAATTTCCAAACAGGAGCAACAAATCAACTAAACCATTGTTCAATTTAGAGAACAAGGAAGTGAGGAAAGGTTCTGAGACATATCATGTTCACATGAGGGCCCTTGCTATAGACTTTACTTATCTTGATGAATAGCTCCCAAAAAAACTCAGCCTCAGGAATCAGACAGCAACCGGGTTTGAGTCCAGTCCCACTATCTACTAAAACTATAACCTTGGGTCAAGTTATTCAGCTTTACTGGCCAACAGTTTCCCATTATGTATATAGCCCCTTGCACAGGGCTGGTGTTCAGAGTGGCCACCTCAGTTATCAATGCACGGCCTATGATGCAGCATCTGCCCAAATACTGAACTGTTAAAAGAATGAGCTGTTATTCCAGAATGCCAAAGATATAATAAAGCAGCACCAAGACAAGGGAATTAACCAAATATGTGTGTGTTTGTGTGTCTGTGGTGTTTCACTACTTCTAGAACTAAGCACCAATATCTGAGATTATATAATCTAGTCCAGAAAGAGGAACAAGGTGTAACCAAGGAAAAACCTACTACATACACTCCTCTCCAAAAATCCGTAGAATGAACTAAAAAATATCAAAATGCAATCTCTTTTTTTTTTTAAAGATTTATTTATTCATATAGAACTGGGGTACAGGCCAGAGACGCGGAGGGTGAGAGGATTCACCAGAGACAGAGTGGGGAGCAGAACAGGCAGATCGACGAAGTACACTGCTGAGGGGAGCAGTGGGCGGGTCAGGAGAGGTCTGCCACGCCATGTGGATCTCCTCCTGGGCAGGCAGGGATCGAACTCATGCGGAAGTGGCCTAAGCTTCTTAGCGCAGTGCTTTAACCCGCTGCGCCACCAGGGAGGGCCCCAAAATGCAATCTCAAAGAGGAAAGCAAAAAAGTCTGCTTACATGATTGAGGATATGTATACACCCTATTTAAATGTGGAGGCTATACAGCTAGAACTATCCCAGTATTAGGTCTTCTAGCACATAAATGAGGACCTCAGGGCTATCGGTATGATTTCCTCTCTTATAAGGACTACTCTTGGAAGCTCACTCATCTACCTGCGTCTCAAATAAACTTTATTTTCATTTGGTCATAAACTTGTCATACCTCCAAAATGGAATCCTGCTAGAACTTGCTATGGAACAATCTCAAAGCCCAGGGGGCCTCCATAGCTGCCAAACCATCTCTCTGGTTATCATTCTAGCGAGTGACTCTGGGTCTCAGCTTCTTTACCATTAACAGAGGAGGCTGGACCCAATTTCTGTACATTTCCTTCCAGTCTAGATACCCAGATTCAAGGATTATACTACCCCTGAGCATCTGGGGATGGGGGGACAAAGGGATGGTAAATCCTATTTGTTGTTTATCATGACAATGATGGCAACCAATCTCTCTAGGAATTCTATTGTCAGAACAGGCCCTGCAGGAGAAAGGAGAATTCGGACAGCCTAGACTAGAATGATACATACTTCCCATAATTATAGCTCATTCTATACCTAGAGCTGAGGTGATTAGGACCCAAAGTGGCCAAAGGAAATAGTGTACTAGCCCTGAAAAAAAGCTTCCTTTTTTGTGGCCAGAAACCATGACAGAGTAAAGGCAACATGGCTCAAAAAGGTCTTGGAAATGGAACCTGAAGACTAGGCCTGCACATTTAGTTATGTGCCCTTGAGCCCAGAGATAATCACTTTGTCTTTACGAACACAATTTATTCTTATTTTCTCCTCCTCCTCCGAACAGAATACTTTCATCTCTCACACAAGTTTTAATATAAGAGGATTATATAGGATGAAATGTTAAAGTGCTTAGAATAATACGTTTTGGGCATTTAATAAATGTTAACAGGTGAATTGAGACAAGTGAAAAAGAAAAACTAATCCTCCCTTTAAAAAAAAAAAAAATACTTTGCCAAGCTGAGTCAACTTACAGAGTGTCCTTGAGAAAGAGAGAAGTTTTGTTTTTTCTGGGATAGCTATATCTTTCTTCTTGAGATAACAAGGGATTGTGAATGAAGAAAGCTTGGAAATTAGTGTTTCTATAACACAATATAAATTAGATGTTGTTAACAGGAGCCAGACAAGTATATCATGTTTTGCTACCCGACAGAAAGTGCAAGGATTTAATAAAAGGTCCAAGAGTGCAATACATCCCCAATTTTTTAATAGGGTTATGTCAACACAGTGCTACATTGTTTAATTCCTGTCTTTTTTGTTCAAAACTAAGTTATGGGTTCTTCCTCAATGCTAGGCACTGTTCTAAGGGTCTTACACATATCTTACTTATCCTAACAATAAGCCTATGCTTGTTGTCGGTACCATCATTATCCTTGTGTGGCAGATGAGGAAACGGAGACATGGCAAAGTTAAGTAACCTGTCCCAGAACACACAGATAGTACACTGAGGATCAGAGTCCAGGCAATCTGGCTGCATGTTCTGTGGTCTGGCCACAGGACCGCTTCAGTACCTTGATCGTTATAACTATAGTTTGCTAAGTGACTATCTCCTATCTGCATTGTGTACTGTGTATGGCACCTTTACTTTAAGCCGTATAATAACTTAAGTGATACTATCTCTAGTTTACAGAAAAGGAGACTGAGACTCAGAGGCTTAAAATAACGTATCCATAGTCACGAAGCTAATAAATGGCAGATTTGAACCGTTTATCTGACTCCCAATCCTACCTTTCCACTATACTTGACGGCCTCTTTTTCAGAACTGGCTTTTTTACTGAAATAAGGCAGCATAAAGAACCTCCTTCCCCACACAATCAACCTATCATCCTCTATGTCTTTCCTTTGTTTGTCAGACTCAACGCCCTACAATCACCTCTTATTCTAAACATTTCTCAAATCCATTCTTCCAGATAAAGAAAGTGAAGCACCATCTACTTTTGTCAGAGTACTGCACTCCACGCCTCATGGTGCCAGGCATTTAACTGCGGCTCGCTACGCTTACTGCCAAACCACGGTGGCCATACTTCCCCTTTCTATTCATCTGACCCCAGAGTCTATTTTCTTGAGAGGCAAAGCCTCACCGTCAAGGTGAAACTCAGCTACTTCTCTGCACTCTTATCCTACTATTAATACAGTCAGCAAGAAAGATCTTTTTGGAAGGAGATGAGGGGCCCATATTTCACATCAAGTCAAAGCGCGCTCTGGGTTAGCCTTTATAAAAAGAGCAAGTGTTCAGGAGGTCTCCCAAATCTTTGCGGCTCCTCCCCTAAACACTTTAGGAATACCGCCTCAAGCATTACCTACTGGGCACTACAATGTTAAAGACATCGCTGGTGGAAAAGGGCAG
Source organism: Condylura cristata (assembly GCF_000260355.1). Taxonomy (NCBI): domain Eukaryota; kingdom Metazoa; phylum Chordata; class Mammalia; order Eulipotyphla; family Talpidae; genus Condylura; species Condylura cristata. The sequence goes on from NW_004567105.1 coordinate 8,388,676, forward strand.
CTGGAGAGGTCCACAACTTAAGCTCTGACAGCAGTTGGCAAGTGGAAACCAATCTGGAGGAAGATCAAGAAGAGAAAGAGACAAACTGCAAGAAGCAAACCTGGAAATCTAGTTAGTTTAGCCATAAAGGGAAGGAGAAACACTGAAGCAGGCAACAAGACCCAGTGAAAGGGCTTCCTTCTCTGTCCCTATAGAAATTTGCTATTTATTGCTGTTATCTGGTGTATACAGTCAGTACTGAAATTTGTTTACTCAACTCAAGGACCAAGTTATCTGCTGTACTTCTTTCTTTTGAAAATCAGTCTGTACCTGCCTCAAATCTTTTCTGCAAAGTAACTATAAATCAAACGAAATGAATATAACCTCCATAATATGTACATCGGCGATGAATTTCTAAATTAGGCAGCTATGCAACAGTAAAGCATACCAGAAAGTGAAGGAGCTAAGATATGAATAGCACTGGATCCATGTATCCGCCCAAAGAAAGCCGCACAGAACTAGAGAAAGCAGTCGAGACAGCTAGATTCAATTCCAGCCCAGTGTCCCAATGGTTGTCTGGATATTATCCTAAATTTTATCCTCTATGAAATGGGAACCACCATCACTTTTCTCACAAGGTTGTTGAGAAGATTACGATGGGAATGAGGGTGTCTTATTTACCCAGGATAGAATTAGAATACTGACACTTCAAAATATATGAAAGTGCAGAGGAAAGAGGCAGACCTATCAAACAAAGGGGCAAATTATGAATGGAAGCAAATGAAAAAGAAGATGATCTACCTAGGGTGTGACTTCTTGTTGGCTATTTTCACACAAAGTAGTGGTCATTCACTCCTGGAAATGTCTTCCAAAGAGAGTAAGGATGGGGGGGCGGGAGGGGGGTACCTCTTGAAGTGAACATGTAAAACTCCTGGAAGGCAAAGTAATGGAGAGCTAACGGTTCTTGGAAAGATTCAGAGAAGTGACTAGGACTTCTAACAAGATGCCCTTTTACTGCAGTTGTAAAATGGAAAGAACAACCAGTGGGTAGTTTGAAGATCTAGGGTGGAATTCCAGGTCGTAAGTGTAACTTTGGCCAAGTTACTTAACATCTAGAATCTAATTGCAAAACTTAGCCGAAACCTTACGAGAGTGTTGTCAAGATTAAATGAGATAATGGATGGTCATGGCACATATTTACGTACTCTTAGGAGTCAGGCTCCCCCCACCCCCCACTTACAACATAGTATGTCCACGACCTTGGCGTCATTTTGTTCTTGCCTGCTTTTCTCACCTATAAAATGGGGAGGGTGACACCACCTACCCTATGAACACCGTAGAATCAAGTGAGACCATGCTGGAAATATGATGCCTTGCAAACCGTAGCGTTACAGGTATATAAAGAGCTGCCGTCGTGGCTGAGGAGTTTTATGCATGTCAAGGGCCGTGTTTATGCAGAGAAGCACGTATTTTTCTGCTACCCAGGTGAGGAAGCCTCGCGTGCATTTTAAGCATCCAGGAGCGGGGCACAGGACACGCACGCACCTCCACGGATGCCGGGGGTGTGACCTGCACGCACGGGAGGAAGCCCGTGGCACCCGCGGCCGGGCCGGAATCCGAGGGGTGGGCGCCAGCGTGGGGGCAGGGGGATGCGGGATGCACGACCGGGAAAGCCTGGGGGCACAAACACGCATGCCCAAGCCGGAAACGTTTTCGGGGGAGAGCAATGCGCATCCCCGGAATGAGGGGGGTGGGGAAGGATGCGATGTGCGAGCCCCGAGGGCCGCTGGGGGGGGGGGTGCGATTCCGCACGCCCGCAGCCTGGACGCTTTACCTTATCGCTGTAATCCCGCAGGACCCGCTCGATAGCCCCCGCCTCGCCGGCCCGGACGATGTAGAGGGCGCGCTCCTCATCCATGGCCGCAGGTGCGGGGGAGCCGCGGCCGCTCTGCGCGCCCCAGCCGCTGCCTCCAGGTAAACGCCTCGCGCCCCCGCTTGCTCGCTCCTTCCCAGCTTCCTTCCTTCCCTCCTTTCCCTCCCTCCCTCCTGCTTCCAACCCGCCAGCCTCCGCCCGGGAGGCCCGACGTCACCGCCCCTCAACTTTCACCCCGCGACGTCACGGGTCCCCCAGCAACCGGCGCCTCGCAGCCGCCCCCGACAAGGCCCAGGACTCCACAGAGGCCTGGCGAGGGCCTGAGGCGGGGTCAGGCCCGAGGCCCTGCTTGCTCTCTGGCCTCTCTCTTCCTCGGACAAGAGCACACCCTTTTAAATGGGCTTCCACTGAGAGAACTGGTCTTCTCGTCTGACCCTCCTCTATGATTCATTCTCCTCAGCTGACGAGAGCAACCCGGCTCTTCCCTGACTAAGAGCCAGCAGCCTGCGGACTACACTTCCCGACGTGCAATGGGGCCTTCCCTGCGTCGGTCTCGGTTAAGGGAGTGCCGTGTGGCATGCCGGGGTTAGTAGTCGTCCAGCGGGCGAGACTTCCCGCCAAAGGCCTTCTGGGAACTGTGGTCCCGCGGGGGCCGGAAACGGGAGTCCGCGGCCGCCTGAGGGCAGTCGCCGGGAGACCGTTAGGGGGAGGGCCTAAGCGTGGCTTCTACCGCCTGTGGGTCGTTACCGGACTGGCCGGCCGGCTCGAGCGTGGAGTGGCGGGCAGTCGCGGAAACGGGCACTTGGTGGGCACTTGGCGGACGCCGGTTCACTCCCTCTTTCCTCGTGTAGCGGTTTCGGCCTCTTTGAAACGCCTTCCTCCCGCGTTTGCGGCCGCGTTGTGCGTTCCGCCGCCGTCGTGTGGGAAACGACCGGCAGTTACCGGGAGAAAAGGGGACTCGGCGACTCTGGCTTAATAACCACGCTGCAACGTACCGGCCGCCTCCGGGCACCGCACGCAGCGTTAGGTGGTTGCCATGCCGCCGCGATTTCGGGCGACGCGGAGGTTTCTGTGGGGCCGAAGGAACCCCAGTGGGCTGAGGGCTCTGTCCCGAGTCCCACCGCCGGTCACCGGGAACCCCGCGAGTCGAATCCGGGGGACAGCGGCTCTGCCGTGGCCAGTAAATGTCCCCCTGCCGCCTGACACGCCTGTGGTGGCTGAGGCGCCGGTGGGGGCCGAGGGTCACATTCGCCGGTGTTACTGTAGGCATCCTGCCACATGCTTTGCCCGTGTCCTCTCCGCTTCGCGTTCATTTGGCGAGCACCCCACCACCACCCCGTGCTGTTCCCTATGGAGTAGCCCTGGTGGAGACGACGCCGCTGGCCCTTGCCCTTCTGGCGCCCCTATTCTAGCCTTAACCTTAGGAGGGAGGTGCCCTCTTCACGAATAGGACGCTGATTCTTGCAGAGGTCAGGACTGACCAAGATTGCAGGCTTTGGTAATTTGCCCAGATGGCAGGGTTTGGAAACTGAATTTGAACTCGGCGCTCCTGCCCTTTTTGCGTCCTCAAGCTACTGAGAGTAAATGAATTCTCCAAGTAATTTCCACTTTGCCCTTTATCAGAAATCGTCTTTGATGCTTCCCCCTGTGGGCCTCTCCCCCTTGAGTGGTCCTGCACAGGAACGAGAGGTATCAACATTTTTCATCTCGTAATTATTGAGTTCCGTGTGTCAGAGATCATGCTAGGCTGTGGGAATTAAGTGAAAGAAAAACAAGAGGCTGAACTCATGAACGCTTTGGTCTTCTTACACTTTTCATGCAGCAAATATTAAGCATATTTGTTGACCCAGGCTTTGAGGCAAGTGCTGTATCCCTAGTAAGAAAGATTCCAATTTGTGTCTTTAAAAAAGCACATTTAGGACCCTCCCTGGTGGCACAGGTCTGAGCACTGTGAAGTTTTCAGCGGCAATCACTGCAGCACGAATTCCATCCCCAGCCCGGCAGGTGACCCACCTGGCGTAGCAGACCTCTCCTGTCTCTCCGCTGGCCCCCTTAGCAGTGTACTTCCTGGGTCTGCCTGTTCTGCTCTCCACCTGTCTCTGGTGAATCCTCTCACCCAACCCCCGCCCCACACCTCTGGCCTGTATGTACCCTAGTTCTTGTATGCATAAATAAATAATTTTTTTAAATATCTTACGCTAGTGTTTGAAGTGTCTGTTTACCAGAAATAGGCTTAGGGACAGCAAGCATGTATTTCTAAAAAGTTTTAGAAATAGGAAACCACATGAATTAATGACTTGGGAAGTTGCACTTTAGTAATTCTAATTAAATGCTAATACTCTTGATTTTTTTTTTTTTGACTCAAAAGGATCTTTGACTCTAATTCAAGTCATCCTTTTACCACTGATGAGACTGTTCCCAGAAAAATTAAGTGACTTGTCCAAAGTCAATAGTCAAAAAGCAGACACTGGGACTGGAGCCTAGACCAGTCAAATCCCTAGTCACTACATCGCCTTACCCTCCCCCTTAATATTTTCTTGTCATATCCTTTCAGTGTTTAGTCCAGCACTAACTCCAATTCCAATTGCTTCTTGCCTGGCATGGTACCAGGGAATTAGGAGTTGGAGCCTGGGTAATCAAAGCAACGAATATTTCTTCACAACTCATTGCTCTGAGAGCTATGTATAGTAATAGAACTTATAGATATATATCAATAGTGCTTTACTATTCTCAGAATATCTCCATGTGAATTAATCTGATTTTAATCCTTATAATAGCTGAAAAATGCCAGGTCAATAGGACAGGCACTATCTCCCTTTTATAGAGAAAAGGGAAGTTCAGGGTGTTGATTAGCTTGCTCATAAGCAGTAAGTCGGCTAATAAGTGGTACAGTGAAGGGCTGTAAATGCACAGAGCTCTGATAACATAAAATGTTATGGACTCTCAGGTCAGGGCCAATGAAAAAGCCTGCAAATAGATAGTAGTCATTTATTTTGGACTTTGATATATTCTGCTGTGGCATTTCCTCAGTCATGACAATGGGCTAGTTAGAATGTGCCAAATGGGTGGTATCTAAGGAGTGCCTGGTGCTAACAGCTTTTAAAACCCAAATCTCCCACATGCAGTAATTTTGGTGCCTGTCCTTTAAGAGAAAGGAGAAAGTTGGAAACTGAACTCGGGATAATTGCTTAGTTCCAGAATTAGGGTTCAGAGAATTCCATTAATTCAAGGGAAGACCTGCCACTCAGTAACCACCAGGCTACGGTGTGTAGCTATTCTCTCTCATCTCCAGTGTCCCTATCTGTAAAATGAAGGTATTGACACATCTTAGTTCTGCTTTAAAATGTGGTTGCAAGGGAAAAAGAAATCAGTGAATCCTGCATAATTGCACTTGCTGCAATCAGTGTGTACAAGTCACTGCATGGACATGCCTGTGAAGATTCTGAATCCATTGATCTGTGATGAGGTGTGAGTAGTGGTACTTGTAAAATCTTCCCCATTGATGCAAATAATCAACCAGAGTTGAGAACCCACTGAACCAACATTTTGGTTTTGTTTTTAGGAGGCAGCCAACCCCACAGATGAGCCAACATTTTGATATACCAATGAACTAGTTTTTTGATAGACTTCCAAACTCCTGGTGCACGTGACGCCTTATAGTCTTTGAGAGGTCAAAATGGCCAATCAAGATTTGGGACTTTTCATTTTCTGCCAAGAACAAAGTTTCCTTTTCTAGCAGTAAAATTACATGGCTTAGGCCCTCCCTGGTGGCGCAGCGGGTTGAAGCACAGCACTGAGAATCTGAAGCCACTTCCGCATGAGTTCGATTCCCGCCTGCCGCCTGCCACCTGCCCCGGAGGAGACCACATGGCGAGCCAGACCTCTCCTGACCCGCCCGCTGCTCCCCTCAGCAGTGTACTTCGTCAATCTGCCTGTTCTGCTCCCCACTCTGTCTCTGGTGAAGCCTCTCACCGTCCCTGAGCCTCTGGCCTGTACCCCAGTTCTGTATGAATAAATAAATAAATCTTTCAAAAAAAAAAAAATTACATGGCTTGTGCCTTTAACAAATATTTGGTGCTCAGGGGAGCACAGCATGCTTCGGCACCATACAAAATAATATTGAAAGTTCCTGCCCTCTGGGGGGTATCAGAAACATGCTGGCAGTAAAGGAATCTTTTCTACTGATAAGAAGAAACAAGTCAGACATAAATATTATACAAATCAGGGCAAGATAAACAATGATGGGGAGAAGTGTCATCAGAGAAGCCTTCTTGGAGAAGTGAACTAGAAAAAGAGAATAGTGGGGAGAACTAAGCCAGCTAGTAGAGAGAGGGGGAAATGACAGTAGGCAAATTCAGGAGGCCATGACAAACGCGATGCTTACTGAGAGATGATACCAGCTTGGTTGAACTTGAGAGTTAACAATGTCTTAGTGATCCATTGGTCAGTGGGACAAGTGAAATTGGAATCTGAGCGGCATTTCACAATGATGACTCATAACTAGACGATCCAACTACAGCTTACAACATGTTACATTCCTAAAAACATCTACAGTGCAGATGACCGAAAGGGTTAACTAGAACCGGGAGAGAGGAGTGCCCCGTCCACCTGTCCACCTGACCAGAGTCAGATCCTCACGCACATTTTCTTCCCTCCAGATCTTACTCATAAAATTAAGAGTTGGCTGGAGGATGCTTTTTGACTCCTAAAAAATTTTGCCTACTTGTTCCAACCTTTTAGCTCCTTTGTGAGTTTCCTCGGGCCCTCTGTTCTAATTGCTAAAATTAAACCCATTTGTTAGTCTGGGGCAGATGTAACTAATAGTTGTTCGATACTGATTACCAACATTGTAATCAGGACTCAAATTAAGCACACCAAGTGGGATCTGCCCTTTTGGAGTTTTCACTGAACCGCTGGAATGTGGGTCAGTCCTATTTGCATCTTGCTAGCCTGGAATCCCATGGAAACACCTCTGGGGAAAACCCAGAGCTTTGGGTGGCAATGCTGTACCGCGGTGAAAGAACCAGGGCTCGGAGTTGGGAAGCCTGGTTAGTTTTTACTCACCGCTCGAGTCTCAGAAGCTGATCATTTGTCAAACTCCTTAAAACCCTTCTGGCAACCAGTGTTGCTGTTTCTAACAGGAAAGCCTGAAAGCCAAGAAACGGATTTTGATTTTTAACTCAGTCTCAGGCGTTCAGGGTTAAGTTGCTTGCCCTCTCTGGTCACTCACCTTCTCAGCTGTCACAGCAGAAGGCTGCCTACCTTGAGGGGTGTGGTAAGGGCTAGAGGGCTGGCCAACACAGCAGACCTGGCCTGAGGCAGCCGCTCAGATGTGAGCTGGGCTGGGATAAAAAATGCCACCTCCCTCACAGTGATGTGATGATTCGGTGATACATGAGTTCTGTCGCGACTCAGTTGGCTGTACACAGAGTAGCCATTCCAGTCCACCGCTTTTGGCCTTCAACGTCTTTAATGTTGACAAGCGTTAACATGAGACGGTTTAGGGATAGTGTGTGTGTGTGTGTGTAAATGAATGCCACACACTCATTACACACCGTATCAATGTCTTCGCAATACGCTTCTGAGGCTGACGTATCAGAAGGAGTACATTCTCACAACCCTTCTTCCCACCTCTGCTTTGACTCTGGTGCAGGAAAACATTAATTTACTTACCAACATTTGATTAAACTCTTAAGGATCAACCCTAGGAGGAGGTGGCATTGGACAAAGGATTATTGTCATTCATCATCAACACGTTTTAGTCTTCCCCTCAAGTTGCCTATGAAGGATTAGCATTTGCCTGAAAGGACGACGACAGAATAAATTGCATCTACCGCCAAGGAACTGCCAGCTCCTTTCAGCTGGGGGCACATACCGCGAGCTTTTCCCATATTAGTCAGCTTTATCTCAATTTTGGGGCAGTGCCTCCATCTGCATTTCATGGGTTTCAGGGTCAGTCAAAACAGAATTGTAGGGTTGCTGGGGTCAGAGGCCACCGCTGTCGGAGGGTAGTGACCTGAACAGCAAGAGGTAGCCGGCTCCCCTCTCCCTCCCGCCCCTCCCCCCCCAAGTGACTTCATTCTAGTGAATACTTGGCTCTTTGCTCCTCCCCTGCGGAGCTTCGCTCTCCACCCCCAACCTGGTAATAAAATCCTCCTGTGACCTGTTTTGTTTTTTTGTGTTTGAAATGTTATTGCTGATTTTCTTCTCTTCCTATTTCTCTATATTATGAGCCAATCTTGGGACTTGATAACACGTCTTGGTTTGCATGTACCCTGGGAAACACTAGCAGGAAAGCCAGTCTGCTGTCAACTGACAGGGGTGGAATGCATGCCGCCCCGGGGCTGTGGGGGCCTGGGGGGGATCAGTACCGCCCCGCATAGAAACTAGCTCACACAGAAATTTCCCAGAACTTCTGAAAACTCTCTGCAACCCCAGTAGGTCTTGTTGCCACGGTCAAGGTTGATTTAAAGACTGCCCTGCTGCTTAGGAGAGAGAAATGGGGGTGGGCTGGGGTGGAAACAAAAGTCGGAAGGAAGAAGGAGGCAGCATGGTAGACGGCACAGGGGCACTGGAGGAGGCCAGCTTTGTTTTCCCCATCCTGGCCGGCCAGGCCACTTACTGTGTGACTTTGGGCAAGGCCCCCCATGGCTGGGGCCTCTGCTCGGCCTGTGAGCAGAAGTGATTACACCACTGTCAAGGTGAGGAGGTCGTGAGAGTGGAGGGGGCACGTAGCCGGCCCCCCAGCATCTTGAGCCTCCAGAGATGGACATCAGGGCGCAGTGCGAGGTGAGGAGCGAGAGGAGAGTCCTTCACCCTTGACTGCCAGTCAGTTCTCAAGAAGACACTTGGCCGTTTGCTGTTTGAGACTGGGCCAGGATGGGCTGGACACCATCCCTGGAGAGGGCACATTTGGGCAGTTCTTCTCAGTGGCTTTTCCCTTGGATGAGGAGATGGTTATAAATACCAACTATCGACACCGCAGCTGCTTCTGAGAGCGATTCTCTTCCCCCCGCCGCTGTCACGGTCAGGCCTCATTATTTTTCATAATAGTTCTTAAACAACTGGGGGTTTAGCTCTTGAGGCATTTGTGATGACAAAGGGGGGAATAAAACCGGGGACCCCCATTCCTCCCGCCCACCATCTCTCTTCACCCACACTCCTTCCCTAGCAACGGCTCTTTTTTCAACTCTAGGGGCCCACGACTTCCGTCCCACCTACACCAGCAGCAGCAAAATATGGGGGTGAGAAGGCTGGGAGGGGGGTGAGGTGCAGGAGGAGGGGGGGGGCAGAGCTGCTGGGAGGAGGCTGATGAAGCACAAAAGGTTCTGACCTCCTTGGAAGAAGAGGAAGCCGCGAGGGCCGCGTTCAAGCTGGCTTAGCTTGGGAGGCTGCCAGGGAACTGTAGCAGAGAAGTGCCAGGTTAGAAGGGCAGGCAGCAAAGTGGCAGGGAGGTGGGCTGGGCTGGGGCGCACAGACCAGTGCACTTAGGGAGGGCTGTCAGCTGTGGGGAAACTGTCCCTAGAGCCCATCGCGATGGCGTGTCCTGTCTCCACCCTGGGCAGACTCTGCAACCCCGAGGCTCGCAGGCTCAGGGAGCTGTAGTGCCTGGGTCGCAGGGCCTCGAGGTACAGGGGTCCTGCTTCTCAGCCTGGGCCTCCGACGCCTCGTCCCCCCCCTAGGTCCGTGACTTACCGTGGGTGTGAGCTCACCGTCAGCGTTTGTTGTAAGTTGGGGTGGGTGACCGTAATGGCAGCCAGTGTGGAGAACCACCGCTGTCCCGCACCTCCCCAACCCCTACCCCGGGACAGGAATGCCCCCTAGCATCTTCGACATGTCCAGGATTCGATCTCACTTTGAAGCCACTGAGCATACACCCTTCTTTAATTGTAAACACTTGTTTCAGATCCCTGTGATGCTAAGTCTGGACTCAATGCCACCTTTTTCTCCCTGGCCACACCCTTGCCCTGCCCCACACACCCTTACCCCATTAAAAAAAAAAAGGGGGGGGAAAAAAATTAAAACAACCCCCTTCCAAGAACCAAATTTTTTTTTTTTAATCTTTCAAATCTGCCTTTAAAAGGTGCAAAAAATTGGGCCCTCCCTGGTGGCGCAGCGGGTTAAAGTGCAGCACAGCAAGCTGGCCGCAGCTACTCTATCACCAGTTCGATCCCCGGCCGGGGAGGTGACCACATGGTGCAGCACACCTCTCCGGACCCGCCCCCTGCTTCCCTCAGCAGTGCGCTTCATAGATTTGCCTTCTCTGCTGCTCACTCTGTCTCTGGTGGGTTCTCTCATTGCACCTGCGCCTCTGGCCTTTACCCCAGTTCTGTATGCATAAATAACCTAAAAAAAAAAAAAGACTCAAGAAATTGGGGCAAATCACCCATTTTCTCTGTCTCCTTCCCCGGGTGCCTTCAGACACGCTGATTGCTGTCGCTTTAAAGCCAATATTCTAAACAGTTCTTGAAGGAGGGGAGAATGGCGGTGAGCACCATCCAGAAGCCTGAGAGACAGGGCGGGTTGGCTGGGTGGCAGGGGCTGCCCTTTGCTCGGGGGAGGTGGTGCAGGTACCCGGGCTGGGTCCCAGGGCGAGGACCTCAGGCTGCTTTGCAGCACCAGCTGGTAGAGCGTCGCCTTCTCTCCTGCGGCTGCCCCGAGTCACTGCCCAGCTGCCAGCCTGTTCTTTGCTTCCCCCGAGCTGACCACCCTCCTCACCAGTTCTGCCCACCCTGGTTCATCAGCACACAGACTGTCATTTGGGATGTCACAGTCGAGTAGCATGCCCACTCGCGGGCCCACCTGGGGAGGTGACCCCTCCAGGATCGTGTGGTGGCGGAGCCAGGACGCCCCTCTGGTTCTCCTTCCACAGTGTCAGTTCTGCACCCCTTCGCGGAGGGGGGGGGGCGCTAACTCCACCGCAGGCACTTTGATGGCTCCGTGACTGGGCTGCGCTCTCGAGGGGCTGCAGAAACCCTTTCTTTCCAGACCTGGGCTGCACTAGAGACCTGACAAAGGGCACAGCGGGATGGAACCCCAGGACGTCCCAGGCCTGCGACGTGGGTGAGCCATCCTGGCTGCTGTTCATGGCTTCAGCCAGCTTCAAGCTGGCAGTGTCCTTTTCAGAAAGAATCCTAAACAGGGGAGTGCCCCTTTATTGCCAAGACTCCTCTGTTCTTCCTCTGACAAGTGACTGGCCCCATCCCAGCTGCCAGCCTTGCCCAGGCCCATTCTAGCGCCCGGCTAGGAACCATCTGAGGAAGGGAAGGTGCCTCCGAGTCCTGAGCTCACGCGGCCGTTGTCTGTCCCTGGTGAGCCCCTTCTCAGTGCGGGAGGTTGAGGTGTCGAACAGTTGGGCGCCTGGGTGCACACCGCTCCCCAGAGATGGCCTCCTTGCGCTCCGTAGAGACCACCGGGTGGCCACTTCCCTCACCTCCAGCCGCCTTCTTCCCGCAGTGCTGAAGGTGCCTGGCCCTGGGCGTGTTGCGAGATCATGTGCTGCTTCTCTCCCTTGCAGGCCTCCGGAGTGACCCTCTGTCCCCTGGGCTTCAAGTCCGGATGGATTGTGACTTTTTGTCTAAAATAAAGGCATTTAATGACTGTTCCTTGTGCCTCGGTGTTTGTTATGTGCTGCTGCTACCTGGCTAGAGAATCTGGCAATTGCCTAATTTGGGGTGCTTAGTTCAGTCGAAAGTCAGATTTACTGTCCCCTGTCATGGAGAGCTTATGGAGCCCCAGCTTTGAAGTGTGACAAGCCAGTTTAGCGGAGGGTCCATGTCATTATACAGCGGCCATCTGAAACCTCATTCCTCCTCCTCCTCCTCCTCCCGTCCTCACAACAAATGGATCGTGGCCGAAACATCAGACGAATTTACCGTCGGGGAGTCCATGCCGACGTCCGCTTTCTTTCTGTAGAGCAGTTTGGCGGGAATAGTTTCAAGGGGTTGCAGAATCTACAATTTTAATCTTAAAATCCTTTTCGGGTAGAAGTAAGTTATGTACTAGGCAAGTGAAAGGTTGGTTTTGCGCAAATCTTTTCAAAACGCAAACCGAGTTTGTCAGGTCCTCGTGCCTTGCAGTTACCACCGCCACAGCTGGAGCTCCGAATTTCGCACACTCGCTGTTTGGGCAAAACGGTCAACATTCCGCCTCTAAGTCCTCCTTCCTCAGCCCTCCACTCAAACTGCAGCACTGAAGATACTTCTTGTGTCAAATTTGTATTGTCCTGTTACTGTTCTGTTCGCGAAGTCTATTATTTCGAAGCATGAGCTGCCTTTGAAATGTCTTCGACCCGGTGATGTACAGACATAATGGAATAGGTCCCAAGGACCCGCTTAACGACGCTGGTATGGAAGAGGAAGATTCCCCATGAGCCATCCTGCCCTTTGCTGACACCATGCTGCAAACCTAGTCGCGTCTGTCTTTGCACGTAGGACTGGTTCGCCACAAATCACATCAGGCTCCACACGCCGGGTCATCATTCAAGGACCCGACGCGTGGCCTACCCAGATTTTAATGACTGCTCTATGGCGAGACGATTGGGAACTCTGGATAAGCAGAAACACATCGGCCCATTTTACTTTTGTTTTGCCTACCCACACCCTAACTATTCACAATGTTATTTACATTATACACACACAGACACACACACACACACACACACAGGTCATGTCAAGTGTAAAATGAAAATGAAAAAAAAAAAAGCAGGTTTTTCTCAATACTTTTTATTTGAGTTGAAACCATTCATACCTTGCACAGCTGTACAGATAAAACTATTTCCATTTTAGCTGTAGACATGATTATCACACTGAGTGGTGTGATCAAAGATTTTATTTACAAAACAATTGCTAAAACATCCGATGTCATATTTCCATTTATTTCTTACCCATGGGGTAATAGGTCCACCATAATTGCTTGGTGCATTTTATAATACAGAAAGAAAGCCTATGTTAATCCCTAAAACAAACCTCACAAATTGCTACAAATCTGACAGAAAAATGCCTACGAAAAAATTTTTCCAAAAGTACAATACATTTTTATTTCCACACATACACAGTATAGTATAGGCTCAAAGGCACAGCTTTGAAATTTCTTTTTTCTCTCAAAGTGTCGGAAATGTTTATAGTCTTACGAAGGAACCATGAAAGTCCTTTTCACACTTGGTGCTTGGTATGTTAACTTTTGGCCCATTCAGTTTCACAAAAAAAAGTTAATACAGCAGAGCCGAGTGCGATAACTCAGTGCCACAGCCCACGTTCTCACACCACTTGAGGACCCTCTCCTGCCTTTTGCCGACACTCGCCGTTGTGCAAACTTGGGACAAACACGTGTCTGTGGCAGAGCCAGTTCCCCGGCTCCACCGACTTAAGGCATACAGAGCAGGCCTCTCCCTTCCCTCTAGGGAGTGCTGACATTCCAAGACAATGGATGTGAGCGGGACAGGGAGTCCGGAGTTCCCAGACACCTCCGTGGAGCCCCAGTGGTCCAGGAAGTAGTGAGGAACTCCCCACCAGGAAGAAGGGACGCGTAGAACATTCATCTGAGGGCCATTCAGGGTAAGCGCAAGGTGACAGGAAGGTGGCAAGATGGAGGTTCTTGGTAAATTATGTGCCCATCCAAGAACACCAGCCAGATTCTGTCTCCGGTATCCATCCTTCAAGACTAAAGAGCTTTTGTCAACGGGGAAAATATAAGGAGCTTACTGGGAATGGTGGCCAACACGAAGTCATGGAACAGAGGGAAAGGCACAGCGTGGCCTGCCCAATTATAGTGCTCTCTAGAAACAGTCAGGTCTGGCTTGGCTACAGGAACCCAAATCTCACTGACCTTTAGTGAGGCCCGCTTCTGAACTAAAGTTTATTCATCCCACACCGAATCCCAGCCTCACTTTCCTTAGGAAGAATAGTCCATGAGTTATGATATACACAGATAAAGTCTTCCGGGGGATGGGCATGGGGGGTTTTTATTATTATTATTAATAATTATTATTAATATTAAATACGGATTCCTATGATAGCAGTCATTTAGCCCATCCCGTGGAGGCCTCTCCGTTGATGTAAGCAAAACCAGGAAAGTGTTGCATGTGCTCATACTCAGAATTCCTGCGCGTGGTCAGGGGTGTGTACATGTCACTGGAGTTTCCGTACCTCGTGGAATGCACAGACGGGCTCGTGTAGCACGTGTTGGCTGTGGGCACCTCTGGCCAGCGGGGGGTGACCGGGGTAGGATGCAGTCTGGGAGTACTGCTCATCAGACAAGGTTCCATCCGGGAAGTGGGGCTATTGAAAGGGTACTTGTTGAAGGGAAAGAAATGCCACAAAGTTAAAATCAGCTCGAAGTTGCAAATACACAAGGCAGTCAATTTTTAAGGCAAAGTTCTCAAGATGCTACCAGTGAGAGCTCATGGGAGGAGTCACTGAGCTTCTCAAAGCTTGAAGCTTGGTCTCAGGAGCAAGCCTCAGGAGAAGTGCAACGGGTGTCTGTCCCCCAGTGTGCTCTTCACCTGGGGGAGGTCAAGCCCCAAAGAGATACAGCCACCCTGGGAATACAGGTTGTGGGGCTGGGGTTGGGGTGGGGGTGGGGGGGTGATGGTGGGGGGAAGACAACTCGCCCCTATGGAGATACAGGTTTGGGGATGGTGGATGGGTGGGAGTTTTTGTCCTCAGTTATGGAGATGTGACAGGTCCCACTCCATCAACCCACGAGAACAATACTGCCAGGTAAAACACCGTGACATTATTAAAAAATAGCGTTTGACAGTTGGATTCAATTCTGAGCTGCAAGCCTGCAAGCAGGCTTCTGAAGAAGAAGCCAGTCAGCAGCCTCAGAGGTTACGCTTAGTGCCTCACTTAGAGAACATCTCTCTCTCTGGTGCACATTCACTTTCGTCCCAGAAGATGCACAAGTAGGGAATGGTCAACTCCCCCGGCTGCTGCTAGCGTGCAAGGAGGAGTGGGGATGAGCCCCCGATGGAAAGGGGGAAGGGGAGAGGCCCTGCCAGCAGGTCAGGAAAGCAGGTGTGAGTGACTGCAAGAGGAGGAGAAGCCTCCCAGGAAGAATTAGGAGTGAGGAAAGTGCCCCTGAAGTGCTGGGTCTCTTACATTCTTTCCCGTTTCCAAGACAGCTATGCAAATAAGCCCCTTGTAGTACAGTCAGAGGGGAGGCCGGGGAGTCGCTCCAGGCCCCCTTTGAGAGCTCCCAGTTTGCAGGCCAGGCCACACAAAGGTGTCTGTGCAGTCCTGTCCCCAGCAAGGACGGCAGCCAGTCAAGAGGGACAGCAAGGGCAGCGGAGGACAGTGTGTGTGTGTGCGAACGTGTGAATTCTTCTGCTCCCCATCTGTCTTCCCTGACAGTTGGAGAGTGGAGCCCGGAGGGATTAGGTGGGAGGCTGCCTCCTGCGAGGGAGACAGACTGGCTGAAGCCTAGACAGCAGCCGGAGAAGGGGTGATGACAACAACGGCTGCTCCCTGTAGTTGAGGGGGACCCGAGAGAGCCCGAGGGGCGCAGGGAAGGGTGTCTGTCAGACCCAAAGTGGGCAGAGAACCAACTCATAGGGCCAGGAAGAGGGATCCAACTTCGGCTAGTGAGGATTCCCCCACCCCCGCCCCCCGCCCGCCCCCCATGCAGGACCGGTGCCTTACTTAGCAAAGTGCCCCCACTTCACAGTCAAAACAACAGGTAGGAGAGAGGACAAAGGGGGTGGGAGTGGGGGCGGGGTCTCAGAACCCCAGGGAGAAGGGGCCAAGGGCTGTGGACAAGGCGGCCAGCCGGCACAGGGAGGCTCCCATCATTTCCAGTCCGGTCAGGAACACTGAAGCCTCCCGGTGTGCTACGTGGGTGGGGATGGACAGGTGCTGTTGGTGGGGTGGCCGCCGGGGACCCTCGGCCTCGCAGTGGGGTTCTAGCAGGGCTAAAGCCCAGAGAGACTCAGCTTGGGCCCTGCCCAAGGAATAGGATCGCAGCTGAGCGACACGGAATAATATTAAGCGGCTTTACAAAGCTGTCCTTAAACTCTGCTTCCTCCTCCCGACGGTGCCCCGGGAGGGGCCGCGCCCTGGACGCCTGCTCCGGGCACACGGGCCTGCCCTCCGGCCCTGTGGCCTGCCAGGCCGCCGCCCCGCTCCAGGTCTCCGCTCAGATCTCACCTCCGTCGAGGTTCATCCTGAGCCCCCACCGGGGTGGGGGGTGGGGGGGCTGTGCCACCCTGGCCGCCACGTCCCCACCGTCTAGAGTGGGCCCTGTCCGCAGGTGCTGAGCCGCTCGCTGCCTGGCGGACAAGCCCCCTGGGAAGTCGCCACTAGAGGGAAGGTCTGGGGTGCTCTCCAGCCCTCTGACGACGCCCAGGTGAGAAGCCAGGGCCCACGAGGCCAGGCGAAGGGCCAGCGGAGGAGGGGCCCGCCCTGGAGTGGTTTCTCTGCCAGCTGTGAGCTCTGTCCTCCCCTACTGGGCGCTGGCCTTCCCGGCGGACCCGGCCTCAGCTGGCTGGCTCTGACCGCGCCCTCCCTGGCCTGGCCCTGTGCAGGTGAAACGTCCCAGTGTGTGGACTCGGGGCCTGCTGCCCACCGCCCACCGCGGCCCAGAGAGAGTAGCTCTTGTGCCTGACCCAGGACCTTCGGTGCAGCTGTGCCCAGGGGTTGTGTCACAGACTCAGAAGAGTAATTGCCTGGAAATGAGACTGGCTCAAAATATCTCCAATGTGACAATAAAATTCTGTTACCACAGAATCCGGCATGGAAAGTTCTGTCCCGTTAGGTCAGCTAATTGCAAATGAGTCAGTGACTCGCTTTCCCCGTGGTGAAGAGGCCATTGAAAGGCGAGAGGCCAGGGCCCGCTGGCCGGGGCTGGTGATTAACGCCGCCAATGGGGCTTCTATGCAGGCTGGCGGGAGTGGCCGGGCGGGCCCGTGGGCCGCCTCACCTTTCGCACCCCACATCCGGCCTCATGCAGGGTCCCGAACGAAGCGGGCTGGGCACCAACCCCGGGGTCCAGAGAGCTCTGCCTGGAATAAAGGCGCTTTTTGTTGCGGGCCCCAAACAGGAAGTGACCATTTGCTAGGCCACATCACACGCCGCGGCTGTCGATGCGAACGCGGAGCTGGAGGCCCCCGGTGCCACCCTGGAGGCGTGCGAGGGGTGCGTGTGCCCGTGCGCACGTGTGTGTGTGCAGTCAAAGGGTCCTGCCAGATGGCCCTGGCGCCCGTCCACCTCAGCCGTGAGTGACCTTGGGCCTCCTTGGAACCATATGAGGAAGTTCTATTTTGAGAAGCAGCTCCCCGCGCTGAGGGCTGACTCTCCTGCCCATGGAGAGGGAAGAATGAACCCTTTATCCCTGAGTCTCCCCAAAGGGACTCCTACTTGAGCAAGAGGTGAAAGGTGGCCCAGTCAGGGGCACAAACTATTTTCCTATGAAAGGCGGCTCTCACCGCACCCAAGTCCTGCAGCGGCCCATCCCCAGACCTTCCAGCCTCTCCAGGAAGACGCCGAGCTCCCCAAAAAGCTGTCAGAGAATTTCGCTTTGCTGTGCTCCAGAGGTCAGGATTGAATGGAGAAGCGCCGGTGAAGCACTCTGCTCTCCCAAGTACAAAGGGTGTGAGATGTGTTCACTACCACTGACAACCGTTTTACACTCAGCATCACGGTCCACTCAACTGCAGGAAGAGCCTGACCATGCGGGCCGACTGCTCCCGTCAACCGGGGAGGCAACTGAGACTAAGAGCAGGGAGTGGCCTGCTGGAGGTCAGCCAGCCACTCAATACCGGAGTAAGGGTCCATTCACCCACCCACTCATTCACCTCACTGACAAGTATTTCCAGAAAACTCACCAAGGGCCACCCCGGGCCGGGGTCCGAGGCTGTCACGGGGGCACAGAAAGGGCCTTTTCCGAGCCACCACAGTGACAGAGACAGAGGTTAATTCTATCACTGCTGCAAAGAATAACATACGCAGACAGGGCCCTCCCTGGTGGTGCAACGGGTTAAAGCGCAGCACTGTAAAGCCGTCCACAGCCACGGCATCAAGAGTTCGATCCTGGCCAGGGAGGTGACCCACATGGCACAGCAGACCTCTCCTGTCTCACCTGCTGTTCCCTTGAACGGTGTGTTTTGGTCAATCTGCCCGTTCTGCTCCCCACTCTGTCTCTGGTGAATCCTCTTCCCGCCCCCCTGCACCTCTGGCCTGTACCCCAGTTCTTGTCTGCATAAATAAGTCAATCTATTTTTTTTTTAACAGTAACACACACACGTGGTATCCACCCATAAGCCAGGCCCTGCTCTGACCTCGTTTAGCTCGCTCCCCGGTCACAGCAACCCTAGGAACGACAGTTATCCCGTTTTCCAGAAGAGGAAGTCAGAGGCAAAACAGGGATCTGAATTCGGGGCGGCTATCTGTGCGCTTCAGAACCTCACACCACC
>NW_004567105.1:8407670-8411172 GCF_000260355.1 Condylura cristata
AGGGACTCTGGTGTTGGGAGCCCACGGCCTTCGTGAGCCCCGTCCTCTAACTGTGACTTTCCCTCAGTGCAGGCTGACCTCTCCCCCGATGACTCCCGCCGTGAGGAACGCAGGGCTCCCTCCTCGGGGGAGCCAAGCATCTTGACCTTTGCTCTGGAAAACTCAAAGGCCAAGAGAGCCCCGCCGTGGGTTTCCCCTGCACCGTCATCCTGCATCCAAAGTGCCAGGAAAGGAAGGAAATGAGGAGTCTTGGGTTCCTTTCCCTCCAGTAACCTGAACCTCACTGAGACTAGTCGCAGCAACCCCTTGAATTTACCTCCACCCTCCTACCCCACACAGGTGTGACTGTGTCCGCACAGCCAGGCCGGGTGGGGGGGGGGGACAGAGCTGGGGAATTCGCACCTGCGTGGGCCTTGGCACCTCACTGGGTGCGTGACTGGAGCAAAGTACCCGCTGCGGCTGTTCTCTCCCCACCACCTTTAAAAAGCTAGAGGAAAGCACCGTCTTCCCGCGGTCGCTATGAAAACTGCGCGCACTTGAAAGTGTAGATGCATAAATGTTAGAACAAGAGAGAGGACTCTGCCTTTAGACGGTATCTTCCCTGGGAGAAGCAGTGACCTCAGTGACGTGACAGGATTAGCATCTCCCCATCCGACTTTACAAATGGACACTGAGGTGTAAGTGACAAAGGACTGTGCGTGCGCGTTAGGGTCAGAGGTTGCCCAAGGGCCTTGTCCCAGGGCCGTAGGGCATGATGGTCACGAAGTCTGCCCTGGGCCCTGTTGCCTCCCCCACCTAGCCTGGACTCAGAGGGCTCCCTGACCTCAGAGGGCTCCCTGGAGTCCCCGGAACCTTCCATTTCGGCCAGCCATGGCGTGAAAGCGCTGGGGACTGTTGCAGCTTCCAGAATGGACGCTGCCGGTCCACCTTAGATCACCCTGGACTCTGTGGGCCTTTGGGAGACCTTGGCTTCTCTTTACAGCAGCGGCTTTACAGAGACCACCCCAGAATTTCACGAGGGCTGAGGGGGTGCAGAAAGAGGGGAAATAGTGCCTGGAGCTGTGACTTGGGCTGCAAGCTTTCTCCTGCCGCGGGCATTTAGACCAGTGCTCCCTACTGAGTGCTGGCTGCCACAGCCCCCACGGGGCACACTGCTGCCTCTGTACTCTCAGCTGCTAGCTCAGTGCTTGTCACTCCGCACACCCGTCCCAGGAATGAAGGGAGGAAGGAGAGGGGGAAGGAAGGAAGCGGCTGCTGACACCTGTTAGGTATGACCCGGTCCTACAGCAGCTCCCCATCCTTCAGGGGGCCCCACGGGAGCGGGCTCTGCCCCCAGGAGCAGCAGCACCGAGGACGCGCGTGTCCCGTGACGCAGCTGGAGGCCCCAGGTGACGGTTTAGTGGAATCAGCTCCTGGGCTCCTCTGGGGACTAGGCTGGGGCCCCCCTGGGCACTGCCGATGGAAATCAAAACAGACGCCTGTTTGCCCTGGGCGCCTGCGTATTGTGGATACACTGTCCCCGGCGCCTGCCCTGGGAGGGGAGTCTGTGTGCCGACGGCTGATGTAATCACCGTAACTCAAGTCCCGCTATCTCTTTCAGACTCCTGCACAGTCCCCCCCCCCCATTCCCGCTTCACCGTCTGAGTGTCCGAGAACGGAGCCCACCCCCGGCCCCTCCTCCTCCCCCCACCCTCCCCCACTCCCTGCCTGCGCCCCCACGCCTGCAGAACAGAGTGGGCGACCCTGGCAGCGTACCCGCAGCTCTGCGGACCCCAGCTCCTGCCACTTGGCTGTTGGGTAACCCTCAGTGCAGGCTGGCACATGTCAGGGGGCAGGGGGCTGACCGGGAGCCTGAGTCGGGGGACCGACAGTGGCCGGGCCCTTTTCTGGGAGCGACACTGCGAAGGGTGTGAAGCGCTCACGCGGGCCTGGCACGTGGCAGATGTTCAGTAAGAGGCGCTGTGCTTTCTGCTAGAGGCCGCAGCCTGTGCCCTGGGGAGCCCAGATTTCATTTTGCCTTCAGGGTCTTTGGGGTCTCCCCCAGGGAGTCAGGCGGGTCAGACACACAGCAGGCGGTGCAGAGTGTTGCCAGCAGGGCAAGTCCAGGCTGCCGGGCAAGGCCAGAGAAGCGGCCCCTCGTAGGCCCCGGAGGAAGGCAGGCCATGCCCGCGAGGGCCACAGAGACAGACGGATGCTCACCCGAGCACCGAGCCGGAGGAGCTGGACAAGAGAGCCCGGTCCAGGCCACAGGACGGCTGCGGTCATCCGCTGGGCCAGACAGAGACCTGCACTGAGGCCAGGCCAGCGGGAAGGCAGGGACGCTGAGACGCTCGTTGAACGCACTGAGTGAGCAGCTGAGCTCGGGCTCACGCACAGGGAAGAGCGTGAGAGACGCTGGCGCGTGACAGAGGCGCCCCGGGCGCAACCGCCACCACCGTTCGCCACAGCCACGCGGGAGACTTGGTCTGTTGGACAGTAGGAGCCACGCACAGGCCACAGGTGGCCCGAGTTGGAGCTGATACAGCGTCCACTCCAGGAGGATCCTCAAGGGGAGAGCGTGGGGAGAAGAGCTGCTGGGCTGAAAAGGAACAGGTGTGGGCGGCCGAGAGCCCCCCCTAGGCTGAGGCCAAGACAAAGGTCCTGAGAGGACTCCCGGCGGCAGGTGCCACCGGGAGGATGCAGACAGGGAAGGAGACTGGGGGGAGGGGGCGTCAGAAGGGGCTGCTCAGAAAGGGGCCACCTGGACCCCGAGAGAGCGGGCAGAGAGGACGGAGCCAGAGAGGACGGAGACAAAGACCACGGGCTAGCGCCCAGGTTCGTGAGCGCACCCAGCGCCGGCACCCGACTCTGCCCCTGGCTGGGAGAGCGGGGTGCGATGACAGGGTGGTCCTCCCCGTGGGGGGCCAAGGGCTGCCCGCGGGGTGCGAGTGCTTGTTGACTGCGGCCAGTGGACCGGGCCTGGCACCAGGCGACCGGCGGCAGCACGCGGCCCACTCACCTGCGCCGAGCTCCTGTGGTAGGGGGAGTAGTGCAGTGGTGCCGAGATGGCCGAGTCGTGGGGGAGGGCCGGGTACTGGCTCTGCATGGGGTGCGGGTGCTGGTTGCCGTAGCTCGCATAGTTATAGCTCCCCGAGTACCTAAAACACAGCCGGCGGGGGGCACTGAGTGACAGCTGGGGGGACCCACGGGGCCACACCTTCCCAACCCAGCCTCCGCTCCCCTCCCCCCCTTCTCTGTCCTTTTTCATGTCCCCCCACTTTTCTTCTCCGTGGCCCCCGTGGCGTTGTTGTGGCGCAGCTCAAACTCCCAGGCGGGGCTTCCCTTTCCCCTCGGCACAGCGGCGCAGTCCCTGGCCACGCAGCGCGCCCCGAGCAAAACATCGTTAGTGATGAAACCGCCGCTCCTGCTGTGGTGGAAAGCCCAGCTCGCAGCGTGAGGAGAGATTACTTTGGGATTTATGTTTTCGTATCGTCAGGCCTCTGCTTCCCTTGCCTTGGGGGGG
>NW_004567105.1:8411277-8483916 GCF_000260355.1 Condylura cristata
GGGGGGGGCAGCCTGCCCCGGTCCTCGCGCTGTTTACACACGGGCCGGCCTCTCACGTCTGCCGAAACGCTGCTGCCCCGGGTCATCCGCGGGGCCCCTATGTGGAGACAGACGCCCGCCACGGTGGAAGGTTCTCGTGGAAACTGGGGTATAACCACTGTTCCTCTTAACGACAGCTTTGTAGCTCAGACGCCGACCCGCGCCCAGGGCGTCTGTGCCGCCATTTCCTGCAGACCCAAAAGGCTCGCGGCGCCAGTTTCCAAAGCCCGTTCTAAGTGTGAGGAAATACCCTCAGAAGCCCGCGAGGGGACGGTGGCTGCCTCCCCGACTGGCCAGGGGCACCTGGACGTGGCCGCACTGCGCAGCAGACACGGGAAGATGCCTGCGTCCGGATAAGCCACGCCGCGCAGGCCGCCCTTGAGGGACATGTCGTTTTTTCACCCCGGCACTGTGCAGGTTTCAGACACACACGGGCAAAATGAACGGGCCCAAAGCACGACTGAAACCCCACAGGGGTTCCCCGAACCCCACTCCTAACTCCCGCCCTCCACAGACAGCGGCCCTTGGTGGGGAAGCTGTCAACCAGTCAAGTCGTGAAAGCCTGAGGGGCTGCCACAGGGGTGCTACAGCCACCTGGGGAAGCCCGGGCAGGTGGTGAGCACAGGCTTTCGGGGGTTGCAGGGAAGAACACAAGCTCGGGGGTGGGGGTGCAGGGAAGTGGGGTGGGGCCATGGGGGTAGACGGGTGGCCCCCCTCCACTGTTGACCAGCTGTGTGATTCTGGGGAACTGAATAACCCTCCCCACCCCCCAAAAATCTCAATGCCCTCATGGGTCAAACGGGGTCACGGACCCCTACCTCACCCAGGTGCCCCGGGGATCAAGTGAGAAATGACACTGGGAGGAGAGGGCACTGCGAGCGGCCGGCCAGAGGCGGCGCTCTTCCCCTACCTTGAGCTCTGCGCGCTAAGTAAACCCTGCTCTTTATAGTCGGACTTCTGAGTAAGCCAGCACCCCCCCTCCCCACCCCACCCCCCAAAGTCACCTACCCGTGCTCCTCTCTGTGGGGATAGACGGGTATCCTGTGTGTGACAGAGGAGGAGGGCACATGGGTACTCCTCATACAGGGCAGCTGCTGGGAGTTCTCGGCCGGGGACCCTGCTGCCGTTGTCACCGTGTACGTGAGGGACCACGTGTATGACTGCATCGCCCCTGCGGAGACAAATCAAGACGCATCAGTCACCCGCAGGCCTCCATTACAAGACTTCAAGGGCTTCCCACAACTCTGTCTCCGGCCTTGCAGACCTCACCAGGAGCCGCCCCCACCCTCTCTGCCTTGGTTCCGGCTGGTCCACGGTCTCTTCTGTTTTGTCCAGGGTGCCAAGATTCCCCCTGCACCTCAGGGCCTTCCTACATGCTGTTTCTGCTGCTCGGAACCTTCTGGCTTGTCTTAGCAGCCATTGGTTGGTTATAGCTCCATAGAGAGGAGCTGTCTCCCAGCCCCAGCCTCAGTCAAGACCCGCAAGCACTACAGTGTCGACTCCGGTGTGTTGGAATCTCTCCTCGATGGCTCCTACCACAACCTGTAATTTTACACCTGTTAATGAATACGGTGAGATTAATGGCGATGCAACCCTCTCCCCACCTCCGCAACGCCAGCCTGTAAGCTTCATGAGGGTAGGGGGTCTTATTTATTTTGCCCACCACTGGATGCTACTGCTTCGCACAGAGCCTGGTACCCCACAGACTTTCGGTAAAAAGAAAAGAAAAAACAAACAAACAAACAAACAAACAAAAAAAACATTTAAAAGGAGAGCAAGGGAAAGAGAAGAAAGAAAAAGGTGGAAAGAAGTGTGAACAAAAGCAAGTCCCAGGCTGTGTAAGTCAGGCAAATGACTTCCCAACGCTCAACTCAACAGGTGTTAGGATCCAACAAATTGCTCTAAGCAAACATAAGTAGATTATTGGGTTCTGCCTGTTCAGATCTTTTTGAAGATTATTAGACAGTGACCTTAACGGTGACCTATTCCATACATACTATTAATTCCATTAATTTGATTTTTAATTGGATAGCTTGAGAGTGCTGGGAGCTGGGAAAAGAAACTTGCAAAATTTAAAATCCTCAAGATGCTTAAACAATTTTATGAGACTGTTATACTAAAAAATGATAGTTTAAGAAATCATTAATGGTGATGATAAATTAAACCTAATCTAGAAGGCCGAGGGAATAGGATTTAACACCCCCTACCAGGCACTTGAAAAACTGAAGAAATGGAGGCCACCCTTAAGGTGAAAAAAAAACTTGTCCCTCTAATTCTGTATTGTTCTTCAGCAGAAAATGCCTATCTTAAAAATGCCCTAAGAAAGGAAAGATTTTTTTTTTTTGGTAACTTTAGGAATTCGGTCCGTTCCATCCTGAAGGCTTGCACATAGCCTGTGAGAGCAGCGGTGCTGGCTTGGAGTGGCAGAGGAAGCAGAGCTGGTCGGTCAGTTCTGGCAGAGACCCAAAAGGAATAGCCTCAGAGGTATGTGAAAGTGGAGTTGTTCCTGCCTTAAGGATAGCTACTATTAAAATGACTCTATGTTGAGCCCTTTTGTAAAATGGAGACTCTTTTGGAATGCAAGTACTGTCTCTTTTTTTTAAGGAAGGAACAAAGGCTCATTCCAGGGCATGAAAGAAGAGATTATTTTTTGAGCATCTGATATAGTCCAGTTATAGATAGGCACGTCATAGATGAGGAAAATGAGTTAAATTTAAAAGAGCTTACTTAAGGGGGGACATAGGGCCACAGAAGAGTCTAGAAGATATTGTGAAAGTGGGAATGAAAGAAGGAATTAACACACAACTGGAGCACAAGTCATCATCAGGGGCCTTCCCAAAGTGGGTCTTGGTCGACCTTTCCAGTAGCCAATGTGAAGAGGAAAACCTGACCCAACAGCTCAGGAGTGTTGTACCTTGGAATTAAGCTGAGAGTTTCTTTCAGATGCCTCTAACTGTGAACTAGTCAACGGTGGTGGCGGCGTCCTCAACAGTACCCTTACAGGGGACCCCGTGTCTGGAGACTCAGGATTGAGCCTTGTGTCGATACTAACTTCAGCCTGATAACATCACACAAGTCTATTTCAGGAAAACTGAGACTCTCAAATAGCTCAGAACCACGGTGAACGGCTGGCCAAGGGGCCCAGGGACCCAGGCTACGGCACGCACCCTTTTTACTCCCTCTACCACAACGTCTCTTGGCTCTGGACCTGGTTCTGCCACGTACTGGCTCAACGCTCTGGGGCAACCTCTTAAATAGCAGGAGCCCTTCTTTCACCATCTGTAACATGGGGTTACGTGTTATGCGACCTATCTGGTGGGACTGCTGTGTGACTGACTGAGGGAACGTCTGTCAGGGAACCAGGAGCAAGCCCGGCTGGCGGTGCTCACCAAGAATCCTTGGTCAGAACTCAGGTGTTCTGGTGTCAGACATTCTTAAAGCATGGAGACGTCATTCCATGTTAGATCCCAAGAAAGAAAGCCAAGTCTTGGGCCACATTCTGTCAGCAGGGGTGAAATATTTGAAGACCGACGATAATTTATCTAATTATAGCAAACTTCTGCACGTTTGCCTATAAAATGATAGCTCTCTGTGATTTTCCATTATCCACCAGTTTGGCCGGAAGTACCTCTTCCTGGTTGCACAGCTCCCCAACCCCGCAACGCCCCCTTAATGACCACGTGCTAGGCCACGTGCTAGGCATCATTCATACTAACGTGCCACGGCTCCGCCGAAGATGCCGCCAATGAGGGAGTCTCCCGGGGACTGGACTTTGCGCGCTGACCCCCTCTCTCTGAATTTTGAACTGCACTGTAATTGGACTATGGTTATAGTTTTGTTTTGTTTTGTTTTTTTAAATGCCCCTTTCCATAAAACAGGTTATCTCTGGGCTGTCGGAACGGAGGAGAGCTTTAAATTTTTTACCATGTTTTTATTATCTGTGTTTTCCTAAAAACGAATGTGGATTGCCTCTATAAAAGAAAAACATCATTGAAATATATCAAGCAAATTGTACAACTGGAAGTGGAATGGGGTTGGTGGGGCTGGGAAGCTTGGGAGAACAATGCGCCCACCACAGCAAGCGAGTAATTAACCCTTCAGGCCCTTGGAACCTCAGGAGAGCAGAGCGAGGTCAGTGGGTATTTAAAGGGGGCAGCTAAGGAAGCCAAAGGATTTTCTCTCTTTCTTTCTTTCTTTCTTTTTCCCTCCGAGCAGAGCAGCGGGAGGAGGCAGTGATAACAGCCATCACCTGCGAGAATGCAGCAGACGCCACTTTGTGTGAGCTCCCGGAGCACAGCAACTGTTCCTTATTCATCTCTGTAGCCCCAACAGAGGCGCTACCAAATAGTAGGTGTTCAGTAAATTTTTGTTCCATTGAATTTGATGTTGAAGGAGTAAATGCTGCTGGAAATAGACGTTATCAAACAAAAAGCTAGTGGAACTCTTGGAAAAATGGGCTCCCGTGGTCTGGGAAACAAAACCCCTAAGTGGCCATGTGCCAGAAATCTAACAGACCCACTCAGGCAGGCTTAAGCAGATTAACACCTACTGGCTTGGGTGAGAAACCCTTTCTGCCTGGGGAGCGGCAAAGAACCCCACTTGCATTCCCCTTGCTACCGGTGGGACCTCCAGTGAGAATTTGCTGCTGCTGCTTTTTAAAATGAACAAAAGTCCGTGCTGTTCATCGTTTGGGCTTCATTTTTAAGACGCGCTAGTGCTTTTCTAGTTTTGTTGTTGTTGGGAAAACAATAACAAACCTTCCCTCTCTGTCTGATTCCCATTTCTTTGTTATTCTCCCCTGCCCATTCCTTGGCGCTGATCTGAAAGTCTAAGCGTGGCGGAAACCCCTGATCTTTGAGAATCCTCTACAGATCCTATGGGATTTGAGAGTCCTACACAGGTGAGTTGCTGTCCATGTCATAGTTTTGACCATTTTCTTTCCTGCCACTCCTCTACAAACCAAGTTTTCTTCCCTGAGGTCCTCCCACGCCCACCCCAGAGGTTGAGCCTCCATCAGTCAGACTTCATCTCCATGTCTTTTCAGACATTGACTCATGGGATCTTCACAATAGTCTTTGGAGGTCGTGGCGTGATCTCCTTTTCCAGGTGAGAAAACTGAGGCTCAAGACTTGCGCAGGGAGGTGGCAGAGTTGGGAGGTGAGCCGAGACCTGCCCGACTCTACCGCCTTTCCACCATCGCCAGCTGCCTCTCACCCTCGAGCCTGCGATTCTAGTGCAAACCTGTGAAAACGTAGGCTGCGCCCCTCAGTTCTCACAGGCCGTGGACTGCATCCTTTGAACATCTTTGCCACTAAAATTCAACCACCACAGACGTTGCCGAGCGTTTGAGCCAACCCAAGGCCTTGTTAGCTCCCTCCAGAGGACAAGAACCGTTACATCCCTCTGGGTTGCAGAACTGCCCAGCCCTATATATAAATTTAGAGCCAGTCTAAATTTCAACGAACCACCATGACATAGAATTAACAATTCCGTTTTCTCACTGCACCAGCCACCTTTGAGGCGTTCAGTAGCTACACGTCGCCATTTCCGAGCACTCAGGCTGGAAGAACAAAACCGAGAGCTTTTCCCTCCTCACAGTCATCACAGAGAGGCTGCTTCGACAGTGCTCGATACAAAGACTAAGCAAATGCCAAACACACCTTCGCCGGGGCCTTCGTGACTGAGGGGAAGACGACGCTTCCCCTGGACGTGGCCAACCGCGGCGGGAGCTCCCACCCCAGCTGTCGTCTCGTGGGGGGGCCTTGAGCTGAGGGGCGGCGCTCGCTGGGGCTGAGCTGCCACCCTCACCTGTCTGCACTGCACCTGGCCACGTCGGGACCCACGGCCAGCGTCTGACGGACAAAACCAACCAGGCAGGGGTCGGCAGCAAATGCAGGGGTCCCCGGGCGCTGTGCTGATTCGCGGTCTGGCCCCTGCCCCCTCTGCAGCGTCCTCCCCCGTCACTCCCTTCCTTATTTCCACCCAACAGCCAGTGGGCCCCTATACCAGGTTCTTTTCTGCCCCGGGCCTGTGCACACGCTGTTCCCAACACCTGAAATGTTCTTTGCCGCTCCCCAACGTTCATGGGCTGGCTCCTTGTGATACACCCAGCCGCAGGTAAAGGTCCCCTCCTCCAAGAGGCCTTCCCTGGCCGCCCCCACGGCAGGTGTTGTGGCGCACACACAGCACATTGTTGGGGTGACGTGACTTGACGCTTTGCCTCGTGAGGACGCTTCCCCGCCAGCGTGTAGATAACCTGGGGACTGTGTCGGCTGCCCACCACCACCACCACTTTGGGGCTCCCAGGAGATGGTGCGGGAATGCGTATTTGCTGAGTGAATGAACAAGGGACTGAACGTGCCAATCCAAAGGCCCCAACACCAAGCCAGGACTTCGCTGGTGGACGCTCAAGAGTCGATTAAACAGTCTATTTCCAGCCCCAGCTTATATTTCCTAATCCCTTTCCTTGAGAGAAAGGGAAACAGCGGGGATAGAGGAGGAGGAATGTCACTGGCAGGGACAACTCTGAGGGTCTTTAAATGAGTCATCCTAGGCCACCCGGTCCGCCATGTCCCACTCAGCTTAGCTGCCCTGAGGAGAACTGAGCTTTTGTTATGTGGAAGAGTAGTTGCCAATCGTCTTTGTTACACCCTCAACCGAGGCAGAGAAAACGCAGCTGGGCAGGCCAGATGTTCTCTGGCCAGGGCCATTTGTGGGGAATTTGCCTTTATTGCATGAGGCATCCCAGCATCTCAGTGATTTAATTTGCTGGTTTTGTGTTGCAGGGAACCCATGGTGGGAAGTTGAAAACATGGGTTTAATAGTTAACTTTTATTGTCATTGCTAAAGGAGGGAATACTTAAAATGACATCATAAACCAGGTCTCAGCACCCTTTGGTGGCCTGACCAGGACAGGGTGGGAACTTAACATTTTGCTGTAAACGCCATTGAGTAACTGCAGCCCGGCGTCACGTTAACTGGGCTGGGCAGCTCCTGAGGCAGGAGAGCCAGTTGTCCTTAAAGGAAGTTAAGTTGTCTCAGCTTTGCTGGGCCTGGAGGGACTTGGCAAGTCTGCAAAGTTAGGGGAAAGCCAAAGCTGGACGGGGTAGATTGTACCTTGTAGAAATCTACTAAAACGGCGTCTCTGACCAGTCTCTTAACCATGCGGTTGCCACTGACCCCCTCCCCCCCCGCCCCCCCCAGTCCAAGGTGGCCCTGCAACAGATTCGGTATCAGGCGCCCGATTCCTTTCACTCCCTGTGCCATCCCCACCCATTTAACAACACTTGTGAGTACAGCTGCAAGAAAATGTACTTAAGAGCACAGTCAGGTGTGGACACAGACACAGCGAGAGATGTGGCCAACCAGGATGGCTCTTGGCCTAGTGAGTTTGTAACTCACTATCTGTGCTGCTCTGTGTTCGGTCCTAGTGTCAAAGGAAGCCACAAGGTTATGTGCAGTGGGTGAATTTTCTCTTTGTGCTCATCAAGCACACACAACATTGTTCTCTTTTTCATAGCTGGAAAATGGGGAAGTGGCCCTCCAAAGTGAGACATTGATTTGTGGAAGAGTTACAGAAACCTCACTGGCCTTGACACTCGATAAGCTGAACTTGATAGTACACACATCGTTCAGTCAATGATGTCCAGAGTACTCGCTCACAACCCAACAATGTGACGAGAGCACATAAAATCTCATTTAAGGGATTAATCGAGTGCTTTAGCCAAGAGTTGTTTTGTTTTATTTAATTGTTCCCACTTCTTTATTTTTTACTTTCTCATTTGGTTTTTCTTTTAAATTGTTAAGCACTTCAGCTACTTTTTGGAAAGTGACGGTATATAAATTAGCCAATCATTTAAAGATGGAAATAAAAGTTTACTGGGCATTAAAACCATATGCTGAGGTAAGAGAGAAAAATATATCGTGAGTGACTTTTCTAAGCTATATAATTGTTTTCCAATTTGTTCAGTAAAAATTGTTCAATAATTTAAAAAATTGTTCAATAATATTGTTCAATAAAACCCACCACAAACCCCCCAACTGAAGAAGCCCTCCATGATAGATTTTCTAATATCATGGGCACATAATTTGTGCTTTATAATGTAATAGCTATAAAACCATACATGTTGTTCGGAAATTGTGTTTGTCTCCCCCAAGAGCGTGACCCGCAATGCATGCCAAGATCCAGCCTAATTTAGCAATGGAGTATTTCAAAAGTCGTGCTTGAGAAAAATATTACACATAGCTTTATATAGGATGACATTTTTAATGCCCCCTGGAGATAGCTGAGAACAAAGCTGGAATGTGCCAAAATCTTCAAAGGTTACGGTCATCTGAAGAGAACCTGTTTCACATTTGTATTTCTAAGAAGCTACTTTTATGACTGGAACACATTGCACAGAAATCTCCACACACACTTGGGAGACTGCGGGGCCCTGGGATCACACCTGCTGCGCGCGGCTCAAGGCCTCCAGGTTCCACGGGGGAGACCGGGCAGAAGCACGAGCTGGGTGGGAAGGAGGAAGAGAGGCCAGAGATCCTCCCTTCACACCCCACCCAGCCTCCCATTTCCTCCATCTCGGCGTTTGATACGTGGCTACATTGCAAGAAACGCTCCACTCAAATTGTTTCGGTTTCCTGATGCAGAACATAACTTGCTGTTTACTCTAGAAGTAAGGATGCTATCACCGACTGACCGGTGTGTGTGTGTATGTGTGTGTGCGTGCGCGCGCGCGCGTGTGTGTGTCTCCTGGAGTGGTGGGGCGGGGGGTGGTACAAGGGCTCCCCACTGCTCTGGAAACTCGTGTTCCTTCCTCAGAAGGCAGGTGATGGCTGCCCCGTAACTCCAGTCTCAGAGAAAACCCCGAGCAGCTGAAGAGGGGCGAGGGCTGCTCTAGTCCTCTCCCCGTTCTGTTTTCAGTGAACAAAGGTGTCCTTTTCTTTCTCTACAACTCCTCTTCCGGAGCCTTCCAAGCAGGAAGTACCGCAACCCACTAGAGAGAAAATGGGAGCGAGATGGAAGGGGAGAAGATCTCTTCTTTCTCCTCAGACTAGAATGCAAAACATGACTTGAGGTTCATCTATGACACAAAGTACAGCGATGCTCAACTGCAGATTTCCAGAGAGGAGGAGAACTCTGCAGCTGAGCGCCCACCAGGCAGTCAAAGCTCCACCTCAGGCCCGCTCCAGACAACTCTTCATCCAGTACTCGAGGAGTCAGCCTCCTTCGCAGTGTCTGACAAAGGGCCCCTGAGTTTGCTGGCCCTGGCAAAGCACCAAGAGGGCTGGCACCCCACGGGCGGGCGCCTGAGCTTCTGCTCATCCCGTCTTTGCGGAGGGCGAGTTCTGGAGAGAGAGGAGACTGGAGAGAAGGAACTAACCAAAAGATGCCTGGGTACGTACGTCCCTGAAAATGACAGGCTTTCTCCGGGCTACCCCTCCTCTCCACGTCCCCCGCCCAGAACACCTTCTCTCACTGTTCAGCCCTTCAGGCCCCCACATACAGGTCAGAGGCCTCCTTGCGTGCCCCCCCCCGACCCCACCCCAACACACCAACCTCCTCTCAACTCAATACTCGGCACTTTGTACTGCTACCACCAACTTGCACATCAGGGCCCTAACCTCTAAGCAACAAAACTCTCAGGGACATGGATTCTTCAAGTCACCAGCCACTTGAAGCACATGGCATCGTGAAGCCACTAGAGACACAGTTAGCGGATGAGTGGCCAGAGAAGGGAGCCGGAGGGAAAGAGACCACGCCCAGAGGGGCCGGTTCGGCCTCCTCCCCACATCCGTGGCCGGTGGGGAAGGCCCGAACCCCGTGGCGGCAATGGGATGGGGAGGGGAGGTTGGCAGGGTTGGTGTCAGAGCTGGCGACGCGGCGGGGGGGCGGGGTGTCAGCCACCTCCCCCGAAGCGGTCCCTGCTTCTCCCGAGGGACACACTACCCCGGGGACACCAGCCTCTCTTGCAGTGACAGGAGGCCACGTCTCTGAGTCCTCACTGACAATGTGAGTGGAAGCGACAGGGGTCACCTGCAGTCCAGGGCTTTCAAGAGCATGGGGGCTCTCCTCCTCCTTCCATTCCGATCAGCTGGTGGCAGAGTCGACCAAGCCCTCAGAGGGGGGCCTCAAACCGCTGAGCCTCAGAACCACCGCAGGCAGCTACCGTCTCACTCGGTCAGCGTGAGATGGAACACGACAATGCCCGCTTCGAACAAGCTGCCAGGAAATGCTAACACTGCTGGGCCATGGGCCACATTTTGAGAACCGCTGCCCTGGGACAGGCTGGGGGCCGATGAGGCAGGGACACGTTATTTCCAGATGACGGCATGAAACACGGCCGCCTCTGACCTGAACATCCAGCCAGGCCTGCACGCGGGCTCGAATTCTACTGTGTTTGCTCCACACGTGTGGAGCTGCTTGTTACAGCCGCGTAACCTATCCCACTAGCGAGGAGTTGAGCGAGGAGAGATTTGAAGAGCAAAGACCCTCTATTCATTTATGCTTCTTATCATCCCAGCAGCGTAGCTGCTACCTTGTAAATGCAGCCATGAGGCCTGTGTACAAAGGAACAGACCCACAGCCGCCAATCTTCCAGGAGGATACTCAGCGCTGGACATTGTTGTGGGGGCGAGCAGGCGGGAAGGACGTTCCACCAGAAAGCTCTTCATTTGAACATCGACACCCACTGAACGGCCAGCCTTTCGTTACCTGTAGTGCTGAGGCCAGTGTACTCAGGAGAGGGGTTGCTGACTGGGGAGGACGGGGGTGGCACTTCCACAGACGTG
Source organism: Condylura cristata (assembly GCF_000260355.1). Classification (NCBI taxonomy): domain Eukaryota; kingdom Metazoa; phylum Chordata; class Mammalia; order Eulipotyphla; family Talpidae; genus Condylura; species Condylura cristata. The sequence goes on from NW_004567105.1 coordinate 8,422,105, forward strand.
GCCGACTTGGCTGGAGAAAACGAGGGCACTGGGGAAGGGGTGGGCGGGGCAGCCTCCGTCAAGATGATCTCCTCTTGGACTTCTGCTGTGGGGAGAGGAAGGGAGCGCTCTCAGAGCCTAAAGGCAAGGCCAGTTGTCTTTAAAACACGAGATGCCCTTCCCAGCGCGTGTCCGTCCCGCCTCTGCCCAAAGCCACCAACACGGCGCGGCACCGTCCATTCCAGCAAGGACAAAGCGGTGCTGGCCTCACGCCACCACAAGGTCGCCATAGTAACCCCCTGGCGCACAGAATCAGACACGCAGAACCCCCACCCCCACCCCCCTCGGAAGGGCGCCGTCAACAGGACACGTGGGGCGACTCCCACCCAGGTCCCTGGCGGGCTTACCAGTGCTCCCTTCTCCCTTCATGGCCCGCATGAGCTCGTTGGCCCGCTCCTGACAGTGCAGGGACTCCAGCAGGTAGAGCACGTAGTCATCAAACATCAAGTGAATTAGGTGAAAAGACCCTGCAAGGAGAAGGTCCAAACAGAAAGGTGAGCCACGTGCGTGTAGGGGGGGCTGGGGGGGACCTCCGGCAGGCGTGCAGTGCAGGCCCCCCATGCTCCAGCACCCAGCCCCGCTGACCTGAGCTCCTGCGGCCAGAAGCGGCTCTCCTTTGTCACACCCTCAGCCCCCAGTGCCAGCATGCGGCAGGGGCCGTTCACACTGTGGCCAGTGACTCTCTCCCCTGCTCAGTCGTGGCTGTGGGACACCCTCACACGTGGCGCCCAGGGGCCGTGGTCCCGAGGCTTCTGAGTGCTCTCGTGCTGCCCGAGGCCCTCGCTGCGTCACCCTCTGTTGACAGCTGCCTCTCGCCGCTGTCTCTTCCTCAAACACAACTGATCTCCCTGTAGGGCGGCAGGGGCGCCACAGCAGGGACCCCGCTTTCCAGCCCCTGTACCTGGCATGATTCTGGGAGCAAGTGGAATTGCACATGGGCCACCACCCACTTCTTTCCCTCCTTGATTCTGAGAGCTCGCTCGAAACATGGATTTTAGAAAGGGTGCTAAATGAAAGGCTTTTGTATTCGCAAGCAGTCGCCTTCATTCTCAATAGCGAGTGAGTTCTTTCATTAAAAGGGATGTCAGGGGCCTCCCTGGTGGCGCAGCGGGTTAGAGCACAGCAGTAAGAAGCTAAAGCCACTTCAGTATGAGTTCGAGTCCCGCCCCAGAGGTGACCCACATGGCGCGGCAGACTCTCCTGGCCCGCCCGCTGCCCTCCTCAGCAGTGTACTCTGTCAGTTGGTCTGTTCTGCTCCCCACTCTGTCTCTGGTGAATCCTCTCATCAACCCTGCGCCTCTGGTCTGTACCCCAGTTCTGTATGCATAAATAAATAATTAAAAAAAAAAGGGATGTCAACAAGTGCTTAAGAAACACGTGGCCAGTGGGTCAGAGTCTTGTTCAAAGTCTTACTCTCTGACCTCTACAAGCACACTGCCTGGTAGGTATTTTCATTCCTATTTTGCAAGCCAAATTCTTGTGCAAGAGGACACAATGAACAGATCGTAAAAACATTATTTCGAAACCATTTGTTTTTCAGGTCATGCACTTCCATAGACAGTGGGGCGATCCCCATACAGGTGTCCCCTACTGTCCGGCAGTAGAATGTTCCTCTTGGGTAAGACGTGGTGTCTGGAATGTGGAAACGGGAAATGCTCAAAGACGTTTCCAAGTTAAAAAAATAAAATGGTAAGCATTCCAGGCCCCCCAAAACAACCTACCAGATTCTACCAGCTAGAAAATTGTGACTTTCTGTTAGCAAGGAAAACCAGGATGACAAGACCTCTGTAGAATCTCTTCTGAGGAAGGCCTCGCGCCTCGCGTCAAAGGGAGGGGCCATGCTTCCTCTCTCATCCCATGTTTCCACCTCCCAAGGGGACGTCTCCACGTGGAAATGTCCACAACATCTCTCTCCCTACCCGCGGGCCTCTTCCTCCTGGTTCCCTCTGGCTTGCGTTTCTAGAGGCCTTATGAGACTGTCTGGCATTTTGTTTCTAAAGATTCTGTCATCGTTACCACCACCCTTATCATTGTCATCAGCATCCGCACCACACATGCCACTTACTGAATGATCACTATGCGCCAGCAACTCCAAGCACGCAAGGTAAGCCTCGTCCTTACAGTCAAGAGTGAAACAGACAGTATTATCCTTTCTCATGGATGTGAGAATGAGTCTTTCCATGAGTAAATTTAGTAGGGATTGGCCTCAGTTTGCTCTGGCTGCAGAATCTGTTCCCACTCCCCTACAGATCACCTAGCCCACTCTCCTCATAACACCGATGGGAAATGAAAGCCCCAAAGACAGCACAAAAGATTGAGTCCCCAGAAGCGCCCAGAGTTGGGAGCACTGCCTTTTCAAATCTGAGGAATAAGGTCACAGGACTCAGCTGGGAGTTTTTTGGGCAATTCCTACTTGGTGCAACGCATCACTTTTCTCCTAAAGTACATCTGGCTTCTACACGCACGCACACACACACAGGCACACACACACAAACACACACACCCTTCACCTCAGACACACACAGTGATTCTTTTGGTCCAAAAAGCTGGAGAGAAAAATCCTTAACTAAACCCTCAGGCCCCTGGATACCCAGCTGGCCGTGCACATCTATGCCCGCGCCCTCTCTCCAGAAAGCCGTTCGCAACCCTCCATCCTGTGCCCACCGAGGTCAAGGCCAAGGTCCCGTGTTCTTGATTCACATTCCAGCTCCACCCCCAGGGTACTGTGTCAATTTTTCAATCCCACGTGGAATTCAGCAAGGCTCACGTTTCACCGACTCACTGTGAGATGCAGACTCCATCCAGACCTCACACCCGCTTCCGCCAAGCGGGCGTGACCCCGTGGCTCAGCGCCGCGGGTGACGGCGTGGGTGCTGGAGTCCCCAGCTCCAGATCCAGTAACTCCTTGGAGGAGTCACTCCCGTGTAAACGATAAAAGCAACATCAGCCGTTCAGCCCTTGAACGGCCAGAGTGGCCACCACTCTTGTCAACTCCTGGTGATTTCTAGTCTCGCCTGGAATCGGCATCACAGCCATGGAGATGAGCTAACACTCTCCCTTTGAAAAGGAGGAAACTGAGGCTGCACAGCTCTTAAGGGGCGGAACCTGGACGCAAACCCAAGACAGTGAAGGCGCGCTTCAGTCACCCACTGGAGGCTCTCTGAAGCAGGGACCCACACCATGGAAAAGCCCCAAGGAGGCAAAGAAGCACTAGCGCTTGATAATGTAAGTATCGCCCGGAATAGTCTCAGATCCTCTGCTATGGCTCTTTTGTTCACAGAGACAACGAAATCAAAAGGCGGCAGCAAGCGTCCACACTTAAGAGGGCCTCTAAAATGAAGAAATATTTGCTAAGACGCATCCACAAGGAGAGCAAGAAACACACTGTGAAACAACAGGTATTACGAATGGGGTTGGACAGCAGTTTCAGCCGAGGCAGACACCCTGGAAATGGTCCGTGGAGACAACCTGCTGTTTCAACTATAAGGAGACGAAGCTCTGATGAAGTGAAGGGCCCTGCCTGAGACCACACTGTGAGGAAACCCTGGTGGGGCCGGAGGCCAGCTCCGAGGGGCAGCATGGCTCTGGGCTCCTCCGGGGCTCTCAGTCAGTGGCCCTGGCCAGGCTCCCCACTGGCCTGGTCATTTCTGGTCATCTTCGGAAGACCACACGTTCATGTAGCTACTTCTCCGTGCCCACTGCAAGGCTGAGTTCCCTGCATACGAGGGGACCTAAAAGCTCACTCAGTCCCTGACTCTGTGGCTCCGTAAAACGACGGTGGCCTCAGTCAGCAGAAATCAATCATTGAGATTATTGGGCAACAGACAGTCTGGTGCCAGGATGTCATGGCCGTGGGGGCAGTGCAAACAGGAGAGAGGAGAGGAAAGTAACAAAGAAGATACAGAAAAACCGATGAGAGGAGTGAGACAGGAGAGAGGAGCAGGCAGGGGAAGGAAGAAGAATATTCAAGACAGACTGGCCCCAGGCAGGCATGGCTAGCTAACATTTCACTTATCCCTGGGTATTTAACTAATGGATCTTCATCACACACACACACACAAACACACACACACACAGACTAGGTTGTAAGCTCCATTAATGTAGAGAATTTTAAATCTCTCTTCCCCCATTGCTCTACACTCTGAGCACACAGCAGAGGCTAATATTTGTTAGGTGAATGAATCAAAAGAGCAAACACCTACCAATTACCACATGGACCGTGCTAGGTTCTTTTGACTCCCCACAACACTCACGGAGAACATGTGAGCATGATCTTCAGTTAGCACAATGGGAAAAGAAGGGGCAGAAAGTTCAAACAACGTGCCTACATGTAGTCACAGAGCAAGCTGTCATCAGCGCCTGCTATGGAGAAAGCGGTCAGGACAGACACAGGAGACTGTCGGGATAACACAGGTGGTGGCATCTCATAGGATCAAAACATTTTCTTCTTACCAGAATTTTCATACAAAGTCTAGAGAACTTTGCAAAGAGCATGTGTACTCACCACTCAGCTTTACAGTTAACATTTGTTATAGGTGAATCACATTATTTTAATTGGCGATAATTAAAGCGAAGCCCCTGTGTCCCCTTCGCTGATTCCGTTTCTCTGCTTCCTGTGTTCACTACCTGAGATAACTGCTTTGGTACTGACCATTCACAGGCATTCTCCCACTCTTGCTACATAGATGCACGTGCCCATGGCATTGCTTCCTGACTCCAAACGGGAGGGGAATGGTGTCATATTCACAGAGTGTTCTGCAAGTTGCTTTTGGCAGGCTTAATAGACACAACTTATTTATCTTTTCTCCGGTCGGCGGATTTTGGGTCGTTTACAGTTTCCACTGTTGGAGACACTCTTTGAGTGAATGCTATTTGGACCAGAAGTGAAATCCATGGGTGGGTCCAAGAGCACCTGCATCTTCAGCCTTACCAGGCAGTGCCAAGTAGCTTGTTAAACTGTCTTCCATTCCTACTGGCAGTGTTTGAAGTGCAACCTGCCAGCCCACTCGCGACGTTATAGCTTGCACGGCCCTGATTACTAGAAAGGTGTGCGTCTTCTCATGGGATTGTTGCACACATGAAGTCCTCTTCTGTGACTCTCTTGTCCATTTTTTCTATCGGGATATGTTCTTTCAGACGTTTATTTAGAGGGATCTATTATGTATTCTGGATACTAACCCTGGGCCCCTGGGCTAGTGACATGCATTGTAAAAATACCTTCCCTTTCTGTGGTTTTAGGGTTTTGTTTTGTTTTTTAAACTTTTTGACTGGCTCAGTAAAGAGAAGTTTAAAATTCAAACATAGTCAGTTTTGGCAATTCTCTTTTGATGATTTGGCCTTTTTTGTGTCTTTTCAAAGAAATAATTTCCTACACCAAGCTCATGAAAGCACCTTCTGCTATTTTCTTCCAGAAGGTATTTTGCACGTATATTTTCCTTTCAGAAGTTGCAGGGAAGGGAGTTGATTTTTTTTTTTAAAGATTTATTTATTTGTGCATACAGAACTGGGGTGCAGGCCAGAGGCTCAGGGGCGGTGAGAGGCTTCACCAGAGACAGAGTGGGGAGCAGAACAGGCAGATCGACGAAGTACACTGCTGAGGGGAGCAGCGGGCGGGTCAGGAGAGGTCTGCCGCGCCATGTGGTCACCTCCGGGACAGGCGGGAATCGAACGCATGTGGAAATGGCTTTAGATTCTCAGTGCTGTGCTTTAGCCCGCTGCGCCACCAGGGAGGGCCGGGAGTTGATTTTATATATATATATCTAAAATAGTTTATTTTTACATCAGTCTGTGCCATTTCCCATCTTAGTTGTCATCCCTGTGGGTTTCCCATCACCAAATCCCCCGTGTGCCATCACCACAGCCCCGTGCGGGAAGGGAGTTAATCTTACTGTAATTATCCAAAAATGCTTGTCCAGCTGATTTTTGATATCATCTCCGTCACAGAAATCGTCTGTACAATCCTCATGTCTCCTAAACAAGGAGCAAGGATCTGGTGAGGTGAGGACGAGCTTCACGGCCACCTTGGCACCTCTGCTTTGTTTGCTGCACAAGCTGCCCAGCAGAGCCACACACCACACTGTCTCACTCCGCAACAGACCTGCACACCAGGGAAGCAGGTCCCTGCACCTTGCTCTTCTTTACCTCCTCCCAAGAGTCTTTACTATTCTTGACCCTTTGCATTCCCTATGAATATTAACTTCAGATGATCAAAGCCAAAGGAACAAAGTCATGCTGGAGTTCCAGTGATCGATTTCAACGTGTTGATGCCGAGTCTTCCCAAATGTATAAGAGGTGCAGGAGACATACTGATACTTTAAAAATGTCTCCCTGAAGGTCTTCGTTTTTGGTTTTTTTTTTTTTTTTACGATTTATTTATTGATGCATACAGATCTGGGGTACAGGCCAGAGACTCAGGGGCAGTGAAAGGCTTCACCAGAGACAGAGTGGGGAACAGGCAGATGAACGAAGCACACTGCTGAGGGGAGCAGCGGGCGGGTCAGGAGAGGTCTGCCGCGCCATGTGGTCACCTCCAGGGCTGGGGATCGAACCCGTGCTGAAGCGGCTTTAGCTTCTTAGTGCTGCGCTTTAACCCGCTGCGCCACCAGGCAGGACCTGGTCTTCAATTTTTTTCCTACAATTTTGTAGGTACATTTCAGTTTCTGTTGCTAGAGTGAACTGCACACACATACACAACAGGTTCTTGACTTTCAGGGTCTCAGTCACTGCTCTTTCCTCTGGATTTGTTGCGGAAAACAATCCTGATGGATGTTGAACAAAACAATGTCTTTCCAGGACCCACACCCCTTGCATCCCTCTGCTTGCAGTCTCAGTTTCCAAGAACCCACTGATGAGACTTCCTCTGGGTGGGTACATAATTATGTTTTCTAGTCAGTGCTGATGGTGCCAATGGCTATTTTTTTATTAACTTGGCTAAATCCTTATTTGTTTTACTAGTTTGCAGATTCACTTTTGTCAGCCATCATGATACCTATAAAGACAGACAAGTTTGTGTTTCCCTTTCCGATTTCTGGACCCCTTTGTGTTTCATTCTCCGCCGGCTCGGCCCTCCGCTACAGTCTTATTAGAAGCAGTGTCAGAAGACATGCTTGTCTCACTCATGAGCCGAATGGGAACACCCGAGCTGCACCATTTAGCTGGATGCTCCCTGGACTGTTTGGCTGTCCTTTAATATATTAAGTAAATTCCCTTCTATTTCAGTCTTACTTAGGAACAGAATTGCGTCACTTTTTTTCTAAATATCTGCAGACGTCATCACAATTTTGTTCTTTTAAGCTGTCCATGCAGTATGTTATCTAGTAACTTCCCCTGACTTGAATTCTGGACATAGCCTCATAAATCATCATTAAAAAACAAACTTGCCAATGGATCTGTCTGCTAGCATTTTACTTGGAATTCTGCCTCCGAAGAGCCTCTGTGCACCATCCCACGTTCATCGTTTCTTAAAATTTGATTTTACCTTTCTTAAACAGACAGCAATTAGTTTTCAAATGACTAAGCAACAGTCAAATACATTCGCCTACATATTTTAAAATTTCCTCTCATCTTAAAACAGGGTCCTCAAAGTCCTTTCCATTCCACAACTGGACCATTGGGGTTTCTGAACCCCTTCCATCTCAGCAGGCTTGTCAGAAGGCAGTGACACTGCACTGGGAGAGCGGCGGGGGCGGTCACAAAGGCAGCGTGGCCTCTTCTCCCCCTTCTGGACATTCACGTGTGGAACCCAGAGCCAACCCGAGGCAGGTTCACCGGTTCCTAGGCCTCCAAGCCGCAGGGAAACTGAGCCGTGTGGACAGGCCACATGAAGGCTCCCTGAGGGGCAGCCCGAGTCTTGACACGTCCTCCCAGCCCAGCCTCAGATGTGTGGGTCCAGAAGCCTCCAGCCTGAGCTGTCGCCCTCCCAGTCTCTCGCAGGTCAGAGAGGAGGGCCGGGCCGTCCCGGCCATGCCCCGCTGGTATTCCTGACCACAGAATCCATGAGCGGAATAAAATGGTGGTTTCAAGCCACCAGGCTTTGAGGAAACTTGTTGCACAGCAACAGTGGCCAGAATAGTGTTTCCTGTGTTGCAGGTCTTCCGTAGGGCTTCATTTTTGTTCTTGCTGAAAGGTTATCTTTTAATAGTTTTTCTTTGTTTCCTTTTTTTAAGTGAAGGGCTACGGGTGCCAAACTCCTAGTCTTTGTATAATTGAGAATCTCCTTACTTTCCCCTCCCTCTTAACGAACGGTTGGCATTTCTTTGTTCTCAACACTTAGAACGCACGATTCCATCTTCTGGTGCCTCTCATTCCTCATACTAGATAGTCACTCTTGTTTTCTCTCATAGCATACATTTTTCAAAACCCATCAATGTGCGCTGTTTAATAAAACATTAATGAGGATTAAATAAACATGCCTCGCCCGTGGAGCCATGCATCTGGTCCCAAAGTAGCTGTCTTCAACTGTGGCAAGTGGGAAAAAAGCCTGGGTCATGTGGCCGGGCAAATTTTATTGCGAAAGAGAGTTCTGCCACTTGGCTACACTGACCTTGAGCAAGAAAAGTCTCCAAGCTCCCTTTCCTCCTCCGTGTCAAGGTACGGATTATCATCGCCTAGAGGCGACCGTGAGAACGAAACGGTAGTGCATGCTTCCTCAGTCTCTGTGGCGATGGTTTCTGTCGCTCTGCTCACAGCGCCCCGTGGCTCCTTGCCCACTCGTCGGAGGGCAGGGACTGCAGACCTCACGGGGTCGCTGTGACAAACGCCTCGTGTTATGTCTGGGGTAACTAGGCCCTCTGTGCGCGTCACCTTGCTTTTATGAACTGAGGGGGGTGAGCAGAGGTGGGTGGCGTAGCGCCAGCAAGGGAGGCGCCCGGAGGAGCTCACCCCCTCCCCTGTGTAACCACGGGCAGCCCCCCCCCCACCGCCTCCTTCTCTCGCTGGGTCTCTGCTTTCTCTCCTGAATACAGGAGAACAATTCCTGCCTCCTCTCGCTGCCTCCTGAGTGACATTTCAAGCATCGAGATCCTGCCAGTCCGCAGGTTCTGGGCAATGGGGAGCCAGGCCAAGACATGTAAGCACGGAAAAGCCATCGGGAAGATTCTGCTGTGCGGGACCCAGGGCCTCATGAACCCCCAGGCCCTGCCTGAGTGGTGGCCCTTGAATGCCAGGCGGCAAACATGGCAGTGAAAAGGTGGGGAACCGGGTGCAGTCAACTCCAGGGCTGCTCTTCCAGGCCTTCTCCGCCCAAGGGCTTTCAGGAACCGCTGTGACCTCCCAGCCCTTCCTACTACTGAAATCCAAGGGCATTTGGGGAAACCTAGCATGGAAGGTAACTGTGGCCACACCGACTCGGCCACCAGGAGGCCTGGGGCCTGAAATCAGAGCAGTCACTTCAACACGGGCGGTGGGGGGAGGGGGGGGATAGAAAATTTCATTTGTTCAGGTCTGCGAGGCCTGAACGTTCCCTGCCTGCTGCCCACCTTTGCTAATTTTGCTAGAAACCACAGCTGGCGGCGGAGAAAGAAAGTCTGGCTGCTTTCGCTCACAGCATAAGCTCTTTCAGTGAAAAGGAATTATGGAGAAGAAAAGAGGCAACTACCTTTGAAAGAGGCTGTTCCGGGGAGAGGTGACAGAGTCCCCCACGGGACGGGATCCATGCGATGGGCCTCGCGGCCTCCGTGGCCGTCAGCCCGCTAGGCCGGCCCGGCCGCGTGGGAGTGATGAGATATATGGAGCTGGGCCCTGGGTGGGGGAGGGGCCGGGGAACAGAGGGCTCTTTTTCCTAATTAGCTGTTTTTATACAAGGAACACATGACCCAAACACAGCCACCAACTGTGTCTTTGACACATAGAGGCAGAAAGTGGGGGGGTGGGGGGGAGCTGGGCTTTTGTCTGCCGCAAATTCTTTCAACTTGCCTGTCACCCCAAGCCGCAGAACTCAACAATGCGATGGATGAACAGGACCATTTCAGATACTTTGCTCAGTGGACTCGGAGGCAGGTATTACTTCAGCCCGCTCAAGGTGGAAAATACCATAAAAGTGAAACTGGGTTGCTATCTCTCTCCCCTTTTCTAAAACATCGGTGACCGTTGTTTGTCATTTGCCCAAGTCTCCGGCCTGTCCTAAAATAGTGTGTAGCTCAAACAAGAAAACAAGAAGATTTTAAGGGACAGAATTTCTAGTCATACCTTGATTTCCTTCAGAGACACCTAATCGTTCCACTGCCCACACTTCCATTATCCCATTGTTAACTTGGTGGAAACAATTTCCAAGCCTACTGCAAGGTGAATTACTTTCCCCGTCTACAGAAGCGGACTTGGTAGCACACAGCCTGATTTTAAGAATCAGCGAACTGAAGCATGAGGGGTAACACCAGGAGAGGCGACTCGCTCCGTGGTCATGAGCACGTGGCCTTGTGGTATCCTATGCTGGCTGCCTGATTTTGGCACAACGAAAAACATCTCAAATATTTTTCAGCCGCCCGCTTAACTGAAAGTAGTTATGCACGAATGATTTTCCCAGAGCCAGAGGTAGCATGTGCTCACTAGCTGGGCTGATCTGGAAGTCATCAAAATGCCACGGCTGATGGTACAGCCCAGGTGGCAGTGACGGGCACTTCCCTCCACAGCACACAGAGAGTTGCCATCCGTGGCCAGGGCGCGGGGAGTGCGCAGAACTTCCCAATCCCGAGATTAAAGAAATCCACAATAAAACACTTCTCCAATTGGGTAAACACAGTCTTTCAGGGACAGAGCTGTTTGGAAAAAATAGTGCCTTCTTTGTTTCACCACATATTCACTTCATTGTATAGCACAACTGGAAAATGGTGACAAGACCATAAAAAAGCTAGATGGAAAAGTGTCAAATTAAACCCAGAGCAAAAACCCAGAGCTGATCGGCTTAATTGGAGATAATGAGAAACAAAACCGCATCTCAACTTGCAAAGTGAAACGGAGAACTGAAGCAATTACCCAGAAAATTTACCAACAGCCCTTTGCCGAAATGCCTAGAAAACCAAGGCTAAAGTGTGCTGAGGCCTCCAATGTCTGAATAATGCCTGAAAGTCCCACCTCGCTCTGCTAGTAATGGCCTGGACTCAGTGCTCACTACACTCTTTTGCAGTGGAAAACAGAAGTGTGCCCTGCAATGCAGCGTGACCGTCACCCCCAAGCTGGGGAGTAGGCTCCTGCCCACAGACGCCTCGCGCAGAGATCTCGGGTCGTGTTAGCTGGAACGCCTCAGATGAGGACGTGGAGCAGGTCAACAGCCTGGATGTGATGAAAACCTCTGGAGTGGGGAAAACTACAGGGAGGAAGAAGGCAGAAGCCTCTTCCGGGAACATGACTCTAGAGAGAACTACTAGACCCACTCTCTGCCCTGTTTATCTGCCTGGTTTGGGGGGGCCCAGCCTAGGAAAAGCTGCAAACGGGGCCAGGGACCTCGGGGACATCTGGCCAAAGAGGAGCGGAGGCCCTGCTGTTTGTTCCTCTGTAAGCTCACACACTGCCCGTGAGCGGAGCATGTCGCTTGCAAATGCACATACCTCGCCAGGAGGAGGCAAGGCCACCTTTCTCCTGGAAAACCCTGCCAGTGTCTTATTCGCCCAGAACAGACACATCTCAGGGTGATGTCTCATGGCCTCAGAGACAGCAGGGAAGACCGCAGCCAGCTTGAGAAGTGGCTCCCCCACACGGAGCCCAGAGAAAACTCTGAGTTTGGATGTGGAGAGGGTGGGGTGGGGGCTTACCGAAGCTGGGGGCGCTATGCAAGGTCATGTCCCGGATCACCCTGGTGCCAAAACAGGACCACATCAGGAGGAACTGCTGGGCCACCTTCTTCAGGGACCCCTGTCTCTTGGCCGCCACCTACAAGAAAGCGAATTGCTTCAGGACTGGTGGTTCTGACCCTCTGTCTATCACACCTCTTGGGAAAACGACAGGAAGGAGTGTGGGTCTCCGAGTTCAATGCTATGCAGCAATGGTTTTTGACTTTTTGTTTTCAGCAGCAAAAAAGAAAAGAAAAGAAAAAACTTTATTGGTGGAGACCCAATGTCCACAGATGATGAGACAGACAGACCCTGATACGGTCAAGTTGGGGAGAGACTCAGACTCCTGTGACCTGCGACCCCACCTCCTGGATGGGGCTGGGGCTGGGGCCTGGGAGGGGGTCCTTAGATCCCCTCCTGCCATCTGGACGGCTCCCCCAGGGGCCCTGATGTTCCCAGGGTGCCAGCCCTGCTCCCCGTTCCCGCTTGCTCACCTTCACCACGCAGCGGTCCACCATGGCGTCCAGCCACTCGACGTAGGACTCGATGGGAGACTGCTCCTCCAGGAGGTGGTCAAACTCCTGGTACACTGCGGACAGAGGAGGGCCCACACGTCACTGCGGCCGTGGTAAACAGATGTGCGTCTCAAAGGAGCCACAGCAAAATGGATTAAAACGCCAGCGTCTCTGCACAGCATTCAAGGCGTTAGAAAGAGGCCCCTGATGACCTTTCCAGGCTCCTCTTCCAGCGCTGGCCCCCCCATATCACTTCCGTGTCCCCAACAGAGCCCGCCTGCTCGCTGCTCCTGGCCTTCTCTCAGACAGTGACCCCCTGCTTTGCCCGGTTGGTTCTTCAGGGTTCTCCAGGAGAAATGGTCTGAGAAGTCCTCCTCACCCTCTTCATGCTCCTTGCCAGCAACGCTCCTCACTCTCCCTCTAGACTTTTTCAGCACGTTCCTATGTTTTTTCCTATATTTATTATCTGTTCCTTTCATGTATTACCTATAGTCTACCTCAGCTCACTACGTATCTCACTATATGTAGCGGGTGGCATGAAAAAAGAGGAGCGTCAACGCCCATTGCCTGCTTCCTGGCATGTCATCCTGGGGTCTGCTGTGTACCGACCTGTGTTTCAGGAGAGAACCCCATGCCTTAGCCCGCCTACTGCAGGTAGACCTTTGTGATCGCCTGCGGAGTCTGAGAAGGCCGAGTTACTTCTCACCACACATCCACGTCTCTGAGGACAAAGACAGCAGGAATACGACGCCCTGCGCGTGGGTCTCCACCCGGCCGGTCCTGGGTCTGACCCCAGGGTGACACGCAGGGAGACAGACGGCAGGCTTTGATGCTCCTCTTTCTTGCATGGCACCTGCAGAACCGGCCCCGGGCCTGCGGGTCACGTGTGGGGCCTCTGACCGAGGCGGTGAGCTGCCCAGCTGCCCAGCTGCGCAGAGCCCTTTTTCCACAGCACCGCTGACACGCATCTTCTGAAATCAAGTAGCCCTCCCTCCCGGGCCAATCCCTTCCACAGGGAACACCAAGAGGGAGAGCATCCTAGGCGGAAGGGCAGCGTGGGAAAGCCACTTAACTATGTTCCAAGAGCCTTGAGAAGAGTAACACCACCACCAAACAGAAAAGGCGCCGTCCCTGGCGGGACGTCTTACACTGGATGATGAGTTTCCGGTGCTCGTCACGGGAGTCTTCCATGGTGTAGAGGGTCTGCTTGGTGATGCTGTTGAGGTCCACGTTCCTCCAGTCTTCCAGCATCTGAAATGTGATGTCTGCGCTGTGGATCACGGTCCGGGACGCCTGCCAAGGAAGCGCGTTAGCACCAGGAAGTCGGGTTCGAATCCCGTCCCTTTGTCTCCTCTTAGCCTTTTTTGACAAATCTGCTTGGGATGGTTTGCAGACTCCTCTGAAATTCAGGAAAACTTGTTGTGGAAATGAGCAGAGGAGCCCACGCCTCAGGAGCTACGTACGCTGTTCTGTGTCCCTCCTTGCGTCTCTCTCTCGGAGAAACCACCCCCAAGTAGCTTAGTTTCTCAGCTTCGGTCAGACAAAGAAAACCTGATGTCCCCAGCCGACTCGGTCCGAAGCCCGAGGGACAGTGGGGTGAAGCCCAGGGGTCTGTCGGCCCTCTGACGCAGGCTGTGGGACGGGAGATTTGTGCTCCCCGTAAGCCCTGTGTCTCCAGCACCCGAGAAGCAAAGAGCCGGGATCCAGAAAGCTTCCTGCCACTCCTGGAGCTGTGGCTGATCCCGCGAGCATTTTTCACGTAAATGCACGTTGAAGCAGCTCCAGCTTTTAACTTATTTTTTTTTTAATGTAACTATAATGACTAAAACGAATATGAATAACTGCTACTACAATTGAAAATGGGTCACCACATCTTGAGATTTAGTGTGTGTATGTGTGTGTGTGTGTGTGTGTGTTTCCCCTGTGGCTTCCTCAACAAACTCTCATTAGTGAGACTTAGTTTTGCGAGTCAAACAATACTTGGGACAACGATACGTGGAGCTGTGCTGATAAAAGCAGAGGAAAACATCTCCAGAATCATTTCCTTTTGCTGCATGTTTCCGAACCATCTTTAAGAACGATTTCCAATACAGACAGACGTGATAAATCTCCAGGCAAAGGTAAAGCCCTTGATATCACCCGGAGTGGATGAGCACAAGAAAAATCTTCCTGAAATCGTCCCAGAGCACTCTGAAGGCCACAGAGGCCCAGCATATGTGACTGTATGAGCTGGGTGACTCTCTGTGATCATGAAAACCACCAAATGTCAAAAGTGCGTTCTGATTTCAAACATACCTAGTTCAATTCCTGGCCTTGCTGCTGACCAACCAACTTGTTGATGAAATAACTAGATTAACTTCAGCTTCCTGATCTGCCGAATGGAGACGGACTAGCTGCCTCACTTGGAGACACGGTGCACGCAAAGTCCAGCCCGGGGAGTAGTGTGAGCAGTGACGTGGCTGCCGTGGACTCAGGTCCGGTCTGTCTAATGGTGACTGTACTTGACACACCTCAGGGCCTTTGCACGTGCTGTTGCTACTGGCTAAGCGCACTAGTGCATTCTCCTCTCACCCTCTGCGGGCAACTCCACCACCCTGTGTGGTCTGTGTGGACGGGCCTTCTCTGACCATTTTACCTCAATGGGACCTAAATACTGCTTCACTCTCTATTTCCATTCGGTTTCTTTCTTACACTTATCCATTTTATTTTTGGTTTATTTTTATTTTTCTGCTGAGGGCAAGCAGCGCTCAGCATATTGTCTGGCACACAGCAGGTGCTCTAACATTTTGTAGAGTAAACGCCGGGTTAGCATTTCCAAATGGCCTGGATAAGCTCATCCTGGGTTTGAGCACTTGGGGGTGAGTCTGACTTGCCTTGTGTGTTTAGTCCCAGTCCTAACCACAGTCCTCAGGCCGATCCAGGAACATGCCCGAGACATGTCCCATGAAGACAGAAAGGGAGCGTCTGCTTGTTAAATCACACCACCAGTGGGGAGCGAGAAGACTGCGTGTGCGCACAGGTGCTTTCACCTGTGTGTGTGCGCTACAGGGACAAGACCTCCCTAAAGGGTCTTGGCCCCGGAGGGAGGCACAAAAACCCTGTCTAGTTCCTTGATAAGACTCGGGACCAGCTCTTTCAAGCCCAGGAGATTAAAGCTAACACAGCAACGTGTATATACAGCATGCTGGCCACTGACAAACCACCTCTAGAAAGACCACAGCTGTGCAGCGCCCGTCCACCCTAGGTGTGCGGAAGTTCACACTGTGACACACACACACAGTGGCCAAACCACCTGACTCATTCCTCTCAGGTGTCCCACAGCTCAGCCACGCAGTGAGAGCGGAACGCAGCACAAGTCCGGTTCCCTGCATAGATGCAGCGCGCCTTTGATTGCCAACATTCATTTTCCCCCTAAGTCCCATCAAGCTGTCGGGCTCTGCTCCATGCCCCGAGCCGTGCCCGGGGTGGTCTCTATGCCAGCCTGCAGGAGGGCGGAAGGCTTTCGGCTGGTCTCCGAACTCCGGGTCCGGACAGAAAGGCTGAGGTGTGAGGCTGTAACTTTTGCCTTCTGTTCCCGGCCCGGAGTCTCAGGACACTACTGACAACCCGCCCCCCGCCCCCCACCCCTGACCTTGAATGAACAGCGCCAGCAACCCAGAGTCAGCAGCGCCCTGGGGGAGGCTGCCAAGGCAAACCCAGCGGAAGCCATCCGGTGACATCCAGACAGGAGGGGCGGTGGGCCCGTCCAGCTGACCACTGCTCTGGGCAGTGCTGTTCTGGATGTTCGGCTGTCATCTCCGCTGTTAAGCGTCCGGGACCAAGTGCAAGTCCTTTTTGAACCTAGCCCCAAAGCAACTCCAAGTAGCCCCACCCGTCCGAGGGTCAGAGCTGACTTATACCCCTTCCGTGTGACGACTCTGGGTACTCTGGTGAGTGTCCATGGGCCGCCTTGCCAGGCTTCGTTCTCCCGCTTCCCGAACATGTGGCACTAGTGGAAATGTGGTGGTTTATGCCACCCGTGACAGCTGTGGGGCTACAGTGGGGTCGTCCACTTTTTACCCTATCCTACACATTTGTTATGCTTGAATTTTTTTTTTATAGTAAAGCCACATCACTATTGTGCTAAAAAGAGTAGAAATGTTTAAAAATAAGAATGAACAAGTTTTTAGTAGACTGTGTGGCCGACATACAGTCAACAAACAAATGACCCTCTTTCTCCACATGCATCACGGGTGTGTGATTCACCAGCAGGGTGACTGTGCAGGCCTTGGTGAGGTTTGCAGACAGTGGGACAACTCCCCCCGGCAGAGAATTATCCAGAATGTCACGAGTGGCTGAGAAGCCCCGTTTTACCTAAGGGAGACGTGAAATTATGGACCCGGGACGTATCCTAAAGGTTAGGGGCAACGGAGGCCAGAAATTAATCGGTGTGTGAAAGTTGAAGCGAGTGTCCACCCTTCTCATTCCTCACCTGCAGACTTTAACAGGTAACAGTGAGGACGGGCTGTGACATAGCCACATCCCGCAGAGCCCACGGAGGGAGCTGTCTGTGGGAACCGGTGCCCTCACTGGCATGGATTTAACAGCAGTGACAACACATAACACAGGACAGCTACCTGGCACAGGTGATTTAGTGATGTTTGCCGTCTCAGGATTTGGGAAAACCTTCGCGACACTGCAAGAAGAACAGAGCCAGTTTGTAATAACCGCGCGCTTTTGGGTGGTGCCCTGGGCCTTCAGGTTTCAGAAACCGCCGTCCGTGTGTGTCTGCACTTTCATGCACCTCCTCAGGGCTACCCTGCATTTGATCCTTTGTCCTCCCGCTCAGAGCTCGAGGACTGACGATCTCCTAATGGCCATATTTGGGGTACAGATCTCAAAGTCGGTCGCGCGCCACACTGGCAGGTGTGAGAACTTGTGTCGCCAATCAACCATGAATAAGAGCAATTATTTACTTGTCTTTCATTTGGCTAATTGCAAGCTCAATCACTTCTCCCCATAAATAATTGCAGGAATCGAGTGGGAGGTTTGCAGGAGGCCCTTTGAGAAGGACCATATCTCGTAGGGAACCCTGATGGCGCCCCAGTCTCAGCAGTGCTGGGTGCTAGGGGCTGCCCAGGGGTGCCTGGGCTGCACCTTGGATCTGGCTTTGCATCCACAATCTGTCACTTTTATCGAGCGATCGCCATGGTGAGACTGACCCCTGTGCCGGCATAACAGACTGATAATTAGCACCGGGGTGATCTCCTGACAGTGGATTTCGAAGCAGGCAGCCACGTGCCTGCCCGAGGTCTCCATTCCAGAGTCAACAGGAGAGGTGTGTGCTTCCTCCCCACCCCGGGTCACTCTGCCCCCTGGAAAGAGAGGCTTCCTCCAGGCTCCCAGAAGCAGAAAGTCCCCCCAACCCCCACCCCACACATACCCCGCCCACTTTCATGGGGCTTTAGTCCTGTCAGCACAACTAACATGGGAGCAGGCATTCTTCTCATTAATTTCTGAACTGGTCAAGAAACAGAAATTTCCCTGGGATTATTCTAATTTGTGCTGGGAGCCAGCTGGGTTTGAAAAACTAGGGTGTGGGTGGAGGAACAGGGGAGGGGGCGGGCTGGGGGGACAGATGAACTTCTAATTTTCCAGGCTGATCAATCGTTAATCCCCCTCCTTAATTACTTTTTCTTTAACTTTGTGATGTGGAATTTAGTGCTAGTGAAAAGAAAAGAACTGAGAGCCGTGAAATAAAGCAGGCTTTATCAGTAGGTGATGGGCACAGCAGGCGGCCTCAGAGCGGGCTGAAAGGACTCCCTTTGCCTGTGGAGAGAGGGTAATTTGATCTCCTTCATTTTCCTCGCTGGCACTTATTTCGGGCACCAATGGCAAGCTATCTTCAAATGGGGCTTCAAAGACACACACCTTAAAGCTCTGTTTTGCCTACAATCATTTCATCTTTGTTTAATAGCCTGAGAGTCCCCGCAAGTGGGGACACATCCGGACAGAGAAACAGCACCGGGTTTCTCTCAGGCTAGACCTGTGGTGCCGGGGGTGGGGAGGGGAGATGCTCAGCACAGAACAGATTCACCGTCCCAGGCCCCTGATGAGAAATATTAATTTGGCTTTCTAATCAGGCAGAGAATTAAAAAACCCAAAGCCCTGAAATTTCCTGTCTCCTGCTATGACGAGGCAGGAAACCCTGGGACACCTGAGTTTTGGGTCAGGGAGGCCTGAGTTACCAGCTGTGGGGGTGCGAAGCTTTGGGGACACGTCCTTCCTCTCGGGAGCCTCTTCTGTAGAATAGGGGGTCTGTTTCTTCCAGTACAGGGTTTAGAACTCAATGAGATACGGAGGATGGCGCGGGCGCTGATGCACTGGGGGGCCTCGGGGCACACCCTGCCCCCCCCCACCACAGGCCACCTCCCTCACCTGTGTTCTTCTCTGAGAGAGGAGGGGTGTCACCCCCAATAAACAGCTCGCTCCCAAGGATTAGGTGAGCCAGTGCACGTAAATTGCTCAGGCAAAGAATAGAGGGTACCTATGATGATGATGATGATGATGCTAACAAGCTTTGCGAAATGCGTGGCCCTAAAATGTTCTCCCTGACCCTCTCTGCTCCCAAGCTCGGCACTTACATTCAAACTTGATGTTGCGCAGATTTTCTGGGAGGTCGTGGAGAGCCACTTTTAGCCACTCGTCCAGCTGCTTGGCAAACTTCCTGATCACCTGAGTTAGGCTACAAGAAGAAATAACCTTAAGTGCCTCTGTGCTGCCCCGGGCTCCCGATGGGTTTTCTTATCGAGTCGGGTTTAGGTGCCACGCACCCCACAGAGCAGGCCAGCGGCCCACGCCCCGTGGAGAGCTGGTGCGGCTGAGGAGGGCACCCACAGGACGTGCCACGGCGAGGCTTGGCGGCCCCCAGATCGTGTTCTGTGAGAAGCGCCATCCTTGGCCTTTCTGAAGAGCCTGGTGTGAGGGGTGAAGGCAGTGGGCAGTAGGCCTGAGAGAGGCATTTTGCAACGGCTTCTCCCCGTGCTGTCTGGTCCTTCGGGAGCCCCGAGATGAGCAGGAACCCCATCGGCCTTGCACGCCACGCTGCCCCCAGCCCCAGCCTGGGCACAAGGCTTCCCAAACTGCTTGCCACTCACGGGAACTGGGGTGCCACAGGATGTTTTTTAAACTGGCAGGCACTCCTGACGTGAACCCTGAAACACGCCCATTTTGGGTCTGGAGGTAGAAGGTGACGAGAGGGGTTGCGGAGGGACTCAGAAGTTTAGGGAGTTGAGCGCTGTTGTCAAGCTCTCGCCATTAAATCTCTACTCTTAGCCCAAGTCCGGCTTCCTCCCTGACGTTCCCTGGGGTCACGCTGGCCACAGAGATCTCTCTCCACGCTGCCCAGACCCCTAACTTCACCCTCTGCGCTCACTGTTGGGTCCCTGGCACGAGGTCTTCCCAACGCCAGGCTAGCGCACACAGGGGCCTCCCCACTGGGTGGGCCCAAAGGCACGTCAACCCAAAGTGTCCCAACAGAATTCTCCACTTCCCCCTTCAGAGCTGCTGCGTCTGTGGCATTGCTCATTTCAAAGTGCACCCCCGACTTTCTATGAGGTTTTGCTTGTCTTATGAAAAAATCTCAAATACAGCCAGCTCACGACAGAGAGACTAGTATAACAAACCTCCAGGTACCTAACACCCAGCCCCAATACTTAGCGACATATTGCCAGTCTAATTTACCACACAGCCCTCTTTCCTTTCTGGAGCATTCAGAAGCAAATTTGGGTTGCCACATCTGTTAGAAAACTGCATTTCTAACAGAGACATAAACATGCCTGTACATGTGCCAGTGACCTGACGTACATGTCCACAGGTAAAGCCACCCTCCCATTAACATACCTAACAGTGAATAGTAAGTCCTTAGTTGTATCTAAAGCCATCCTGTGTTAAAATGCTCTGTTTCTCTTAAAAACAGCTTTTGGTTGGTTTGAATCAGGATTCAAACAAAGGTCAAGGCATTGCTAAAGGTAACAATGTCTCCTGTTTCTTGTCATTTGAAAAGTCCCACTTTCTGGCCCTCCCTGGTGACGCAGCGGGTTAAAGCACAGCACTGAGAAGCTAAAGCCATGTTAGCACGAGTTCGATCCCCGCCCGGGAGGTGACCACATGGCGCGGCAGACCTCTCCTGACCCGCCCGCTGCTCCCCTCAGCAGTGTGCTTCTTCCATCGGCCTGTTCTGCTCCCCACTCTGTCTCTGGTGAATCTTCTCACTGCCCCAGTACCTTCTCACCACCCCAGTTCTGTATGCATAAATAAAAAAATCTTTTAAAAAAAAGTTCTAGTTCCTGCCTTCCGTTTATTGGCACTGTCATGTTATCCGTTCCTCGGCGTGCCCCATGCGTGCTGATTTGGTTGGGTTCTTACTGCAGTATCCTGTGTGCACTCTGGTCTAAAGACACGATTCAATTCAGTTGCCATTTTCTTAGGCAAGAAAACTTTGTAGGCAGCCCCCAGCCACCCTTACATCGCATCATGAGGTTCATAATGTCTGGCTGCTCTTCCTTCAGTCTGCCTAGCTTTGCAATTCAGATCATCTCCTTCCCATGCCAGACACTGCAGGGACTGTCTCCAAGTTCCCGCTCACCCTCACCCAGTTTTCTCCCTACGTCAAGCATCACTCAGCGGTGCTCCTACAGCAGCTTCCAAAGGGCCTACTCTTCCCTTTCCATCTCCCCCCTCTAAATTGTGGCGGAGATCTTCCCAAAACACCACTCCGATCTATTTGGAGTCTAAAATTCCTCCGAGCTTTCACGTTATTCTTGGATTTGGATAAAAACCCCTAAATGCTCGCGAGGACCTCACCTCCCGCAGTAGCTACTCCCCGGCCTCATCTTGACATTTCCCTCCCATCCACATTTCAGCCCCATGGGTCTCCACCTACTTCTCTCCTAGCCCTTTGCTTTTCGTTACGGTTCTTCGCTTGGTCAACGCCTCCTCACCTAGCTGAACTCAGTCCACATTATTTTCACAGGAAAACCTGTGAAGCCCCTCAGCCTAGGTCAGAGAACCCCCCCATTAGTCCTCTCAGAGGGCCCCATGACTGTCTGTGCTTAGTCTCTAACCTGTGAGGCTGTCTGGCTTATGTCCTTCTTGCCCACTAGCATGTGATTTCCAGGTAGAGGGCGGGAGTGAAGTCTGTTTCTCCTATGACTGTAGCCTCAGCACCTAGTGCAGTCCCAGATGCCTAGCAGACATATGTGAAATGTACCGGTTAAGTGAAATGAAACAATGGATGGTCCCCAGGCCCCAGAAGGGCAGATCTTCGATGTGCTCCCCACCAGGCCCTGGCCAAACTGTGCCCGCTTTATCCCTCTGACTCCAGGTCATGGCGCCGGCTTCCTTCCGTCCCTCCAGGCTCTTGTCTACCTCCCCAGGGCCTTTGCACTCGCTGTTCCCTCTGCCCGCCAAGCTCCTGCCCAGCGAGCAGCATGGATCTCTCCCCTGCCAGCTGCCTGGGCTACTCAAGAGTTGACCTTGGTATTTAAAATGGTTCATCACCCTCCTCTCCCGGCAGCCCCAGTTTAACACTCTCCATCCTGCGTATGTTTTAAAAAGATGACCTTGGCTGCTGTGATGAGAACCAGCTACGAGAAGACAAGGACGGAGCAGGGGTGTGCTAGGACACGGTTGCAGTAATCCAGGCCTGGACCGGGGCGGTCACAGTGGAAAGGGGGCGCTAAGGGCAGACATTGTGTTCTGTTCTCAAGGCAGAGCCCGCACAATTCAACAGGATGTGAGTCTATGAGGAAGGAGTGGAGTCAGTATGACGACCTGCATAAGGTGCGTGTATCCCCTGTGCTAGCAGGGCGCGTGAGCCCCAGGAGGTACTTGACACATGTCGAGAAACTACTGCGTGGCCCAAAGCCACTGCGGGTAGAGTTCAAAACCAGTCACCAGTTACTCGCGCGCTGAGCCAGCTCCGAGGTGAGAAGCCTTCTCCCAGCACCTGGCTGCTCCTGGCGGGCTCCTGCAGATGAAGCGGGGTCGGGGGGGGGGAGCTGCCTTTGGAGCAGAAGGTCAACAAACTGTGGACAGTCTTCCATTTAGTGCAACTGTTTGATTTTATAAAGCCGAAGAAAAGCAGAGATTCGGCCGGAAAGGATTCTATTTTGGGACGTGGGCTGCCGGCCTGTCAGGAGTAAGGTAAACATCCAGGCTGCTCAGCTCTGCTGTGGAAGGGGCAGGTGGGGAGCTGGCCTCAGAAACCCCCAGCGCGGGCGGTGCATGGCCACGCCCTCTGCCAGAGGCGTCAGGTGTGTTCCGCGACTCCCCCTTTCCTGGCATTTGCCTTCACTGCTGTGCACCCAGCGGGCCCATCCCTGGCTGCTGCGTCCCCAGGCAGGCACCCCAGGCCCGGCCAAACGGTGACACAGCTTCTCCCCGCTCTGTGCACGCAGCGCCCACATTCAAAGGTCTTGCTTGGGCCCTTCTGCCTCTTGGGTCCTCACGTGTCACCCCTCTGTGACCTCCAGCCCCGGCCCTGGAACTGCAGCAGCAGCCTGAGAGGGCGGCTTCCTGCCACTGTGTTTTATGCGCCAAACGCTGAACGCTTCACAGTTGCTGCCTTATCTCATCCTCACGACAGCCCTGCTCCTAGTCCCAGCAGAGGGGAGAAGCAGGAATGCAGAGAAGTTACCTGTCCGTGGAGGGCCGCACCCCACGCCTAGACCTGTCTGGCCCCAAAGCCTAAACTCACAGCTGTCACTGGCTGCGGTGTCCGGGGACGACAATGCTGTGCCTTCACAGGCCATGTCACCTACTGAAACGACAGACCAACCTACACTAACGCTGTTTATGTGGAAAATTAAGAGACCGCAGGGAAATCCTAAAAGAGGAAAGTAAGGAGGAGGCGTTCACCCATCAAACACGTACATTTCAAAGCACAAATTTAACACAGGGTGACCCTGGACCATGAGGACACAGGACTATCAAGGGCATATGTGGAAAGAGCCCCAATACACACAGAAGCCACCAAGTAAACAAAAAGACATCTGAAATCTGTGAAGAAAACATGGCCTAATTTATCTGTCGGGCTGGGCAAACAGGTCAGTCGCTGGGTGGGTGGAAACGAAGCCATTCCAAATGAACAAAAATTCAAAGTTGAAAATTCAACCGTAAAGATCATGGACTAAACCCCAAGGGAAATGTAACTGGGTTAGAAGAGTCTTAAAAGCTATGCTACAATATCCAGAAGGCATAAAAACAAGGGCTGATAGCTTCAACTCCATAAATATATTTCTATACATCAAAGGCTAAAAGAATCACCAACTAAAAAAAAATAATAATCATAACTGCAGCTCTTATCACAGATAAATGGTTAATACACTTAATAAATAAGAGCTCCCCCAAAATCGAGGAGGAAGACAAATTCGGCCAAATAGAAAAACAAAGGGTTAGAACAGTTTCTGGGAGCTGGGGTCCAAGTTACTCAAAGACATAGTCACTTTGATTAATAAGGTAAGTGGAACTTAAAAAAACTCTGCTGGAAAAATGCTCAGATCAGGAATTAAGCCCTGTAGGAATTTATCCTGCACATACCCTCCAGGTGGCGGGCGGAATGGAGGCCCCTGAGACGTGCCCCTGGGAACACGGAAGCCGCACTGTCTAGGAAAAGGACCTTTACGATGCAATTAAGGAACGCGTGCTAGGCTCTTGGTTAGCTGGGTAGGTCTGAACTGCGAGGACAAGTGTCCTCACAGAGACAGAGGCAATCGGACTGCAAATCTTACGAAGATGGAGGCAGAGACTGCAGTGGTGTAGCTACAAGCTCACAACACCCGGGACTGCCAGCAGCCACCAGCCCGCACCCTCCTGCCAAGTCTCTGAGAGGAGCCGACGCCTTGATTTCCATTGTCTGGTCTCAGCAACACCGGGGCAGTAAATTTGGGTTGTTTTGAGCCAGCCAGTCCTAGGAAAAGAATGCAGAGCTCTCCAGCATGGACAAGAACGTCTTTGAGCCACGTCTGTAGCGGGATAAGACTGCAACAGCAAGATAATAAAGCCAATGCTGTGGAGCAGTATGCGGCTGTAACAAAGAAGCGGAGCACTCCGCAGCTGCTCTCCCTGAGAGTCCCCGGGCCACGCAAGGGAGGAGTGTAGAAGGGACCCGCCACAAAGGTGGGGACAGACACACGGCACCCATAAGGAGACCGCGGCAGCCTGGGGTTTGGCAGGTGGATCCTCAGCCACCGTGCCCAGAGGACAAGCTGGAAGGAGAGCGGCTTTGTGGGAGGGGCCGAGACTGGGGAGGTACAGGGCCAGCTGAAGGTGACCCCATAGGGAGGGAGGCAGAGAGTCAGCCCATCTCCCTCCTGGCCAAGCCCCCCCACCCCCCACGCGGCTGATCCCACTGGAAGCCAGCAGGAAGGGGAGTCCCCGGTGGGGGTCCCCGCGGCCCACTCCCTGGGCAGACAGCAGCACAGAGCGCGGCAGACAGTGCAGACAGAGGCAGGGAAGCTGCCCAGCATCACTTTTCTTTCCATCCAGAACAAAGTAGAGTGAGTCACCATTTCAGTGAAAAAGAGAAACTGTGTCTACTGTGCGCTGGTTACCTGTGCGCCCCGGATTTGGATGGACCCTGAGGAAAGGATTATACCGGATGCTCTCGGGAGAAACCAGGGCGCCCGGGGCACCAGAGTGGAGGGGCGCTTGGCACTCGCGCCCCGTTACGGCACTGTAAATCTGAGCCGTGCAAATGGCTCAAAACAATTTTTGCAAAGTCCGATACGAATATTCGTTACAAGGGAGGACCCAGAGGTGAGGGAGTAGGCGCAGTGCTATAAACCAGCGTCACCTCCATAAAAAAGCAAACTGCAGCATAAAAATCCCAAGAGAGAGGGGGGGAGGGAGGAGCAGGGAAGCCGCCCCGGCCCCACCTGTCGGGCAGCGCCTGCAGCACGGTGGGCATCAGCACCCCGGAGATAGCTTTGTAGAGGATGGAGTCACACACGCCCACGATGTTGACCACGGCGGAGGAGCCCAGCACGGGCAGCATGTGTGGGGGCATCCCTTGCCAAAAGTGCAGAAGAAAACTTTGAACCTGTATGGGCCCAGAGAGAACAGCCGTGAGGTTAGGTCCCCCCAACCGACCCCGGGGCCCCGCCAGCGGCAGCCCAAGTCCGCAGCGTGGTGTCATCCGCTCCCCTGCCGTGGCAGCGGCCGCCCCAGGCCTCGTGGCCAACCAGACCCTGGAGGGCCGCCTGTGCCAGTCTCGCCCCTCCCCTCTTGTCACCTGGCAGCCTAGAGGCACCTGTGTCAGGGAACGGGGCTGCCTGTTAACCTCTTTGGCCGTCAGGCTCGCTATGGTCTGGGAGGGGTTTGTTTTGCAGCTCAAAGCACTGTACTGGCTATTCTTGGGTCTTTTGGTGCTTTTGGGGGGGGCCCTGGCTGTGCTAGGGAAGAAGGGAATCATGTGGAGTTGCAGGTAAGAGGAGCGTGTCTGGAGCGTGTCTGGAGGTTGGCTCAGACTTGTAACTGGGTAAGGGGTAATGCCCTCTTCACACCCAGGTCCCTCCACCTCCCCAAAGAGCTCTGGCCAGTGTCGCCATTATGGGCTGCCAGCGAGGCGGCATCCGGGTGGGAAGCTCCGACCCCAGCCTCTAGCGTGGCACAGAAAGGCGGTGGGCACTCGACCACGGGGCCGCCACGTGGCAGCTCGGGTGGTCTCGCTGACCAGCACACGCAAGTGAGGGAGAGCAGCTTGAGAACCCCCTCCTTTTAGGGTGAGGGTTGGAGGACAGAGCGCGCACAGGGGCGGGCGAGTTTCCTCACCTGTGAGATGGGAGGAAAAGCAGCGCTGCTGCAGAGGCTTTGGCGAAGACCCCTAAAAGGAGTTTACTAGAGCGCCTGGCTCGCGGGAGATGCTCGGTGAAGGTCAGTGGCTGCTGCTCTGTCCTGGAGACACTGCCAGGACCCAGGGGTCGGCGTGCTGTCCTGGAAACCGAGGCACCCTGGCCTCTCAGGACGTCCTTCAGCCAGGACCCCCCCACCCTCGAGCTCTGCTCCGGTCAGTGTCCTGCCCTGTCGCTGTCGTGGGGGTGCCGGGCGCCGGCCTCTCGCGGGGCCTGGCCGCACGATGTCATGGCTCTTGGACAAGGTGCCTGTCCCCAGAAGACCTTCTGCTGCCCCCTGACCCCAGCTGGCCCTTGAACACTGGCCTCAGACCAGGTGCGGGACCACCCCCGCCTGTGCTTCCAGCCCTAAGTGAGACGCTCTAGCCGGCTGATGCCTAAGATTCGGTAGAGTCTGTGATCTGTCATTTCTGAGCTGTCCTTGCCTCCCGCGGCCCTACTCTTCCTTCCTTCCTTCCTTCCTTCCTTCCTTCCTTCCTTCCCTCCTTTCTTTTTAATTTAACGAGCAGTCAGTTTCTAGCAGAAATTCTGGAAAAGACCAGCACGGTATGGGTTAAAACAAATCTGCGGAAAATCGGTCTTTAGGGGGCCGGCCTGTTTCAGGCCTGTGCAGGTGGCTCTGCCCTCCGCCCCCATCAGCTCCAGAGGGGGCCTGTCTTCTAGTTTTGACCTACCCTCTGCCCTGCAGACCACTTCATACCCAACAGCACAGGTTCCTTGAACAAAAAGGCAGAGGAGGGAGGAGAACCAGCCCCAGCAGCCAGCCTGCCCACCAAGCACGTTCCCATGGGATGGTGACATGAGTGGTAAATGCACGCCTAATGTTTGACGAGTGTGGGGGTGGGCGTGGGGGGGGGTGTTGGTGTTTGTTCCAGAGACCGGTGTTGCCTGAACCAATCATGAATCATCCTCTGCGCCCATCTCAGTGACCTTTGGAATGTAAGACACGGCCAGACTACAAAGCTGTTTTTTTCTTGAAAAAATGTAACAAAAACAAACTTAAATGATTGCCCAAGGAATTTGGGAGTTTTTTTGTTTGTTTGTTTGTTTAGTCAAACAGAGCTGAGTCAAGAGGAAGAGGAACAGTGCCGTCCAGCAGCCCGCCGAAGCAGTCAGTTTCTAGCAGCTGGCGCTGTGTCTGTGGGCCCAGCTCACACACCAGTGCAGGTGCTCGCAACACGCCCCCTGTTCGGAGACCCGGCCTGGGAGCAGGGGGTTCTGGACCCCTTCCCCTCCAGCGACACGCACACACACACACACACACACACACACACACACCCGGTAAAACACACACAACGGCAACCTCTGGGATCTTTTCCTCTGGTTAACTATTAGTTTTTACAGCCCTCTGAGAGCCTGCATTATCTTCCCTCAAATTGAACGCCCACGCCCAGCCCCAGGGTGGATTTTTGCCTACAAGGCATTTTCTTTATACAGAAAAGCCTCAGGTTTATGGGGTGACGTGCGGTTTCTTGCCTATCCCCAAGTGTGCTTTCGGATGGCATGTTAGGCAAGGAGGTTTTGTGGTCTCTCTGGCTATGTAACTGGTGCTTTGCGCTTTTATTTCCCCTCTCCGTGCGTACACTGTAATGTCTTAAAATTAAAAACAAAGTGGACGTCCATGGCCTGTCTTCAAAGCTGGCCCTACTAATAGCATTTGCTGGACACGTGGCCCACACCTTGAGAACAGAAGGTAAGCACCACCAGGTACCCGTGTTTCAGGAAAAGACTAAAACCAAGCTGCGGCCAAGCTTTCCTTTGGTGTCTCCGTAAAGTGGGGATAACAGTGTGTCTGCTCCCCTGGCTCACAGGAGTGGGAAGGCGCTGATGTGTGTGGGGGGCTTCCAGAAGGGGTGGCACAGGGTGGGCGCTCATGAAGCAGGAGCTAGTGTGTGATGATGTTTCCTTTCAGAGTATTCACAGCTCAACACTTGGAGACCTACCTCATCAAAGTTGGCTCTTATTACAGTGTCCAGTATTCTCTGACAGTGAGTCCTGTACATCATAATAAAGGTGGAAACCTGTGGGGGGGGGGGTCAACAATAAAGGCGTATATTAATACACTTTACCGTGCCTTGGAAATTTAACTGTTGAGTTGCTTTGGCCCTGCTGGGGGGAAGAAACTAACACTAGTCCTGTGGTACACAAGCAGGATGCCTTCTCAGCATGGGGCTCCCAGGCCCCTCCTCCATGCTCCCAGCACACCTGCGTGAGTCCTCCTCAGGCTCAGAGAGTCTCGTGTCTCTGTCCGCCTGCAGTCCCCACCTCGAGGCTGTGAGCTCTGGGGCAGGAACCATGGCATCTCATCCTGCTGTGTTTCCCGCGTTTGGAACCGTGCCTGGCACAGAGAGCTTGGGGGGGCTTATTGAACTAAATTCTCCCCATGAGCTAAGATACTGAAAAGTGCGTATTTACTAGAAGTGTTTTTGCCAAAATAAAAAGACATCTGGAAATTCTCTGGAATCTGCATTAGCAAAAGAATTTCATTTCCAGCGCCAGGTATCTGAGAATTTTAAGGCCATGGTACAGGACACTTGTCTGTTGATTGAAAAAAAAAAAAAAAAGATTTATAGAGTTTGTAGAGTTAAAGCATGCTTTATATTCTTGTTGCATCACACAGACATGTGCTTTGCATAAACCGAGCTTGCTGTACAGCAGACGTCTCTTCTGACTGCGCTTCCTAAGCGCAGGACTCCGGTCTCAGTCACAGCCACATCTCGGGTTCCTGCTGAACCATATGTACACCTGTAGACAGCAGAGGCTCAACACCCCCAACCGCAGAGGCTCAACACCCCCAACCCCCCAGCTCTGCACTGGGCCACATCAACATAGGTGCGTTAAGGATGTGAGACCCAGGGGAAGTGCCCCAATTTGTATTCCCCATAATTTCCTCCAGCACACTACGACCCAGACTCGGAGGCTGGACACACGTGCCCTGTCTGCAGCTGTGGGAAAGTCAAAGAGGATCCGAGGAGAGAGGTCCTCCCCCCTTGGCATTAGGCGGCGTCACATCACAGAAGGCAGGTAGGCAGGTGGGGAGACACACTGATGTCAGGACAGTACGAGACTGGTGGTCAAGTTCCAAGATGGCACAGGGAGCTCGACAACCCTCACATCACTGTGGTCCCCTCTGCCTCACCCCATGGACCAACGATGACCAGGGGCTAGGCACTAGGGCCCATGCTTTACTCAGATTTCCATCTCTGTATTTTTATACGTAACCGTTTTTGCAATGAAAGTGTGTGTGTGTGTGTGTGTGTGTGTGTGTGTGTGTGAGAGAGAGAGAGAGAGAGAGACAGAGAGACAGACAGACAGACAGACAGACAGACAGACAGACCGAGAAGCCACCCACTCCGCTCCCAGTCACCCTTCGGGTGTAGTCACCTTCTCCTCAGGCAGACTGGCTGGCAGATTCAGATCTTTGACATTTGGAAACTCTGGCAGCAGGGTCCCGAGTTTGGACCGGGGCGAATACGCCACTGTCTGTTTGCTCACTTCCTTCTTGCCGGTCTCACTGACCCAGGCAGCTCCTTTCTTGGAATACATCACATCATAGTACTGGGAGCTCTCCTTGACCGCAATGCCGTAGTAATGGTACCTGGGCACAGAGAGAGACCCACGCGCACTGTTATCAGGTGGGGTTCCTGAACGGGTGGGGGTGGGGTGCGAACGAGGGGTGCCCAAGTCAAGGATACTAGGCCCATCCTCTCTTGGCTATAAGAGTTAACTCTCCTGTAAGCCTCAAGACCTCTGAAATCTAGAATTAAGCCAAAGTTCCATGTTGCCAGCCATCAATCAGGCAGGTAAAAATAACTGAAATTGCCTCCTACAGAAAATGTTAAGTCAAATACTTTGCAAAGCAGAAGGGGGATGAAAAAAATTTCCATTTGTACTTAATCTCTTATATCTAATGTGCCAAATGAGCCCCCAGAGGCTCTGCCCTGGGATGTCCCCACGAGGGCGGGCTTGGATGTGACCACTCTATACCAATAACATCCTCGGCCTAGTTCCTGATCAATAAAAAGTGGCCTTCGAGTACTGTATCCTTCCAAAGAGAGATTCAGTCCTCCCGTTGACACTGAGTGTGAAACAAAGACCAGCACTGTTATTAACTCAAAAGGGGCTTAATACTTGCCATGTTTTCAGTTAAGAATAAAGGGGTATGGTGGCTGCACTTTGGACGGTAGCTACAATTTCCTGAGTTCTTGCTACATGCCACACTTGCATGCATTAATTTGCAAATTAACCTTACACAATGAGGATTCTCACAGTCTTGATGCAGATAAAACAACAGAGGCAGGAGAACCCAAGTCATTTGCTCAAGGTCAGACAGCGGTTGAGGGGAGAGCAAGTTCCTGAACACGGGTCTGTGTGACGATGAAGAACCTCCCAGCACTGTAACTCTGCTGCTTGTCGAAGTCACTGGCAGAGAGTAATGATGCTCTGGACCCCCGGCCTGCTGACCGGAGTGTGGGAATAGGACCCAAGAATCAGCTCAGACCAAGTGCCCAAGGTAACTGCAGGGGTGAGCCTGCCTCACACCCTCACCTCTGCAATCCCCACAGCAGAGCGCCTCTTGTCATCTACCCTCTAACTAGGATGCTCAACACAGCAGCCAGCCAAGTGCTTTGCAGCCCGGCTCCCACCTGCAGCCCAGGAAGGTGAACTAATCATTATCCCATTTACAGACCGGGCAACTAAGACCTAAAGACCTACAGACCTTAATTGGCAACCCGAGATCACCTAGAAAGCTGGAAAGACAGAAGATGAATCTGTAAAGTGCTCTTAGTCACTAAGCCAGCAATACTCAAATTTCACCAACACTAAGAATCACTGACAGAACATGTTGACAAGCAGACGTCCCTCTCCTGCCCGAGTTCTGATTTAGTGGGTCTGGAGATGACGGTGACAGTCACACAATTATGCGGGATGTGCCTCGTCCATGGACCTCACGCTCAGAGACTCGGTGTAGCAGGTTAACGGCTCTTCTCACGGACACATGCAGGTGGGAGTCACACAGCAAGACATAAGAGGAAGCCCCTGAGTTATGAGAGGGCTTCCCACGGAGGGGAGACAGCACACACAGCCTCCCCCTCCCACCCTTCAGCTGCTGATACCATTCTGTGATACTTCTGCTCAGTGGGCAAGCTGCCTCTATCTGGACGCCTCCAGGGACGAAGAACTCAGACCCTCCGAAGGCAGCCCAGCTCATTTTAAGTCGGGATAGGTATCAGTTCTCAGAAAGTTCCTCTTTGTGTCGAGCTGATATCTGTCTTCTGTGCCTTCTACTCCTCAACTGTCATAACTGCCTCTTTGGCTCCGAGGCCCTCCTTCAGCAGGGGGAGGGGGTTGGTTCCGGGCCCAGGAGCGGTCTGAGGTGGGGAGGCAGTTATGACCCGCCTCCTTCACTTTACCAAGTCCACCTTACAGTCTCCTAAAGGCAAACTGTAACATTTCCCAATCAAGCCACTTTTGCTTTTCAGTGAAGGTTGTCAAAAGCAGCAACGACAGTGACCCTACACATCACTTAGGGTGCTTCTACTTCAGCCCTGTGGGCCTGTGGACGTGTGTCCACCAAGCCCTGGAGTTTATTCTGTCAAGGTGAATACACCAAGGGGTGTTTCTCAGGTTGGAGACCAGAGCTGCTCATTCCTGTGTGACTGGTGGGAGGTCTGACCCCCCTTGGGGAGACAATGAGATTGAGCACACCGGATTTTAAAGGACTATACTGCCCAATTTGTCAAGCGCTAGGTAAAGAAAAAAAAAAAGAAAGAACAAAAACAGGCTCTCACTTCTAGGAAATGTGAGAAATCTTTCTGGTCCACATTCACCACCTCACTCCCTCTCTTTGCCTGACTGTCATCTGTTTCTACTCTTCCAGCTTAGAGAGAAACGGGAAGTAATCGTATTAGAGCCAGTGACTCTCCAAAGACCACGTGGTGCAGAAAAAGAATCTATTGCCACCACTTACGTTCTTCCCACCACCCTCTCATCTGCGGGCCACTGGCACTGCCTACTGTGTGCCAAGCACCCCACATGCCAGCCAGCCCGTAAGGGAGAATCTGGCATTTCTACGCTCTACTTTTACCAAGGCTAAAGCCTCGTGCTTAGACTAAAACCCGGATTTTCTCATCATAAGTGACGTATGTTTGTTTAGAATGTTTCTTCTTTAGTCACCTTGGGAAACCACTAGAAATTGATTCCAAAATGCCCCTTGCTCACAAGTTTTCTGGGAGTCTCCTTGGGAACTGCCCCCAGAGTTGCTGAGTCCCTCCCACACATAAATTAGTCTCCTCATTGCCAAGACTTTATCAAAACGTTTCTCCCCCCCCCCCCCACCAGCTTGATCCGCCACTTTCTTTACCTCACTTGACAGGATGGGGAAGGCGGGAGGGGAGTGGCGGAGACTAACTGCCCTTAAAACACCCTGGAGAGACACAGGCAGGGCAGCCCTATAACAGGGTGGCTGTTTGTTTTTCAAGCCCAACATTTTATAAGTCACTACATGGGGCCTGCTGCTCCACACAGCCAGACGCTGGGCAACACTGCGTAATGAGGCACCATCTAGTGGACTCACCTGCATAGTGAAGGTTCTGAGAAGTCCTGCAGCAAAGGACTACCTCACACTGGCCCAGCCAACAGGACCACCAGCCCCTTTTCACAGAACACCTGTTCCCCCCCAACACTTTTCAATATACCCTTCAAGACTAGTGTGTCATTCTAGATTGTAGACATGCCCTAGCTCAGGCAGGTGTCCTTCCTACTGCCCCCACCTACAGACAGGTGTGCACACATCCTTCGCCCTCCTCAGAGAGGCCTTCGGGGGCTGCCCTTCCCGAACAAGGCTCCCCGCGCAATCTTGTTATTTTCTAGCAGAACTCTCGCCGTCACGATCCCATTGCTTCGTTTTGTCTGTCTCACGTGTCAGAACAGATGACCCCGTGTTCTTGCACTTAGCACCCTCTTCCCACCCAGGGAGTGAGGCTAGTGTTGGTAGGCTGGCAGGCCCAGGAACGCCAGCAGGATGAGGCACCATGGGCAATGGTGTGACCGGACCTGTCCGTCCTCTCCCACAGGGGTTAATACGGCTGTTTCTCTGGCCCCTGCGGGAGCAGGGAGCTGGCTCAGCAAGATGATCCATGTAACCTGGAGATGGTCCAGGAAACCACAAGGCACTGCTTCAAAAGATGCCCCTGACTGTTTTGCAAAAGCACCCACAGGCAGCGTGGCCCAAAATTGTGCACAAAATTCCTTAAAGCAGCTGGGTCAGAAGGCTTCTGGACGGCCTCTCTCAGGAGTCCTGGGACAGGGGTGCCCAGCTGTGCAAAGCCCCTGGGACACTGGCGGGGGGCACAGGCCTCCCATTGGGCCTGGGCTGGGCATGCTCGAGGCGAGAGGCTGGGTCTGGCCCAGCTCTGCGGTGGCGTGGAGGTGGCCATGCTTACTTGGACTGTCCTCGGGTCCCGAGTCTTCTGGTGGTTAACTGAGGAAACTGCTGCCTTATGATCTGCAAGTCAACACAAGAGTCGGTTACCCATCAGGAAGGGCACAGGGGGGCGCTTTACAAACAGGGCCCAAGAGAGCGGGAGGGAAGCGGGAGTCCCAGAATGATGACCTACCGGGGCCCCGTAAGTAGGAAAGAGCCAGAGTGGGGAGGCGGGGGTGGGGGGGCAGGCTGCCCTGGGCACTGGGCTCCCACCCTCAGAGAGTGTCGCCTCTCCTCAAGCTCACCAAGCGCCCTGGAACGCAAACCACTCTCGGCCCTTCGTACCTGGTGGCCTCCTGTGACGCCCACTCCCACCCACCAGTGTCGGGAACAGTCACGCTGGTGTTGGGTCTTAGCTGTGTTCGTTTTTCCTGAAACACACCAGGATTACTCCCCACCGGGCCCCGGCTGCCTAGGGTGCCATTTCACCCCAGTTGGCAAATTTGCTTCCAACATGCAGGCATCTGGGCCAAGGTCTCCCTTCGACCGTTGGCCCGGAGGCCTCCTGTGACCCCTACTGGGAGTCACCCTTCCGGGACCCTTTCCTCCCAATGCAGACTCGTACGCCGGCCCAGGACAGCTGCTGCTGCTGACTCCCCACCGGCAGGGCTTGGGCGACAAGGACTTCCTCAGCGGTGGGGAGGGCCATCACACTGCTGCTCTCCTTGCCGGATTCGCTCATTCGTTCCACAAACACGTACTGTGCTCCTGTGTGTTGTTTGCACTGGGACCTATTACTTAAGCGCTCTGCGCCTCAGCTTCCCCTCCTCTGATATGTGAGGACTTGGGGGTCTGTAGTCCTCCCCTATATCAAGGGATGGAAGGTGGGGGCCTCAGCTAAGTTAGCATCAGCAGGTGGAAAGAAGTGGACGCATTAGAGAGAAGCTGAGGATCTGTGCCAGGCAGCGTGAGGACGGGCCGCGGCTGAGGGTGAGGGGGCCGGCCGCCGGGAGCGTCGGGGGAGAAGCAGCATGCAGGTGGGTGGGAGGGACACCCCCACAGGGCTGCTTAGTGAGAGTCCTCGGTCACGTCAGGGAGCCACGTCTGGCAGTAACAAGCGCTTCTCAAATGTTCCCTCCCAGTGACGTCTGGAACAAAACGATGCACTACTTCTCAGGGCCCTTCAAGGGCAGCACTTTGGAGGTGACCTATCCTGCTCTCTTTAGCCCGAGCTCCTAAAAGCTAGGGACACTGCTTCTTCTTTTGTGACCCTCCCCAGTCGTGACCCAAGGAAAATCCAGCGCTCAGGGTGGAGTCTGACTTGGGGGTGGCGGCCAGACTCAGCACAGCACCCTGTTTTACAGTCCGGGACCACACCAAAGTTCAGGGGCCCCTAAACCTTTCATCCCCCAGACTTTCATCACATGGCTCATTTTGGAGCCAAGATCTGCGACGGCTGTTGACAAGGCACAGTACCGAATCAAGGCGCTGACAGAGCAGAGGGCCGGGGGCCACCCCACATTGGCTAAAAATGGATGATGGTTTGGGGTCTGAGTGTCCTACCCACCAAGCAAAGAAGATAACACAAAAATGTTCCAAGAACCCCAGGATCTGAAAGAAAAACAGTCTAGCTGCCTAGGAAAAGCAGACAACCCTGGGTTTTGGTCTGGGGGATTTCTCCTGTGCAAGTTAATGGGCACCAGGACAAGGTAGCCGGGTTCAGGCGCCCTCGTTGGCATTATCAAAGGCAGTAGCACTGAGTCCTGGCCAGGGGAGGGTAAGCCGAAATCCTCTCAGATTTCCGATGACATCATTCACTAGTACAACGCTTTCCCAAATCATGTTTATAATATATATATCAAGGCCACCAAACAGGCATACTTTTGGATCTACTGAATCTGAGGAAATGACCTAAACTAAGAAAAGTCTATGTGCAAGGAAAATGGTACTAATGAGAGTGAAAACTGGAAATCACATAAATGTCCAATGATGGGGACTTGGCTGGATAAGTTAGTGTGCACACACGCAAGGGAATATTACGCAGGCCTTAAAAAATAACAGTAACAGAACTGTCACAACGCAGAAGGTGCTTATGAGGTGACGTTAAATGAGAAGCAGACTTCCAACTACCTACACGTGCACTATGGAGACAACTTATGTTGCATACTTTAGTAGTGGAAAAGAAACACAGAAAAATAAAAGTGGGGATTTATGAACTTAAAAAGGTTTCAAGTGCCATTTTTATGTAGAAAGTCAACTTTTTTTGTAAATAGAAAAGGATTTTCCCGTTAGAAATACTCCCAATTGACTAAGGAAGTTCAAGATGATCTTGAAGCAAGCATCAACAGAAGACACTTGCTTGTTATAATGGCCGTTTCTCTGTCACTTTTTAAAAAAGTAAATCACCCCTCACTCCCTGCAAACAATGTGGAGATAATTTAAAAAAAAAAAAAGAACAGCATTAGGCTTTTTTTGGGTTGCTGAGTCACATTATTACTTGATTTCAGGGAATGGACAAAGTTCTGAAATCTCTCCAAGTGTTTCTCCAAATGGTGTCCCACATAAGTGTTCACAGAGGAAACAGCAGTCCTGGCCCTGGGCCCTGGGTCCCAGGCATCACAGACTCTGGTCCAGAGACATGCCAAGGAGCCAGTGGGAAGTAAGACAAGCCTTCTGGTGTGTTCTATCTCTAGGAGGCAATAAAACGCACAATCGGGGTGTTTGTTGTTCTTTGCACGATGAGCTAGAGGAACTACCACATCATAGAAGGGGGAGGTGAGTTCACTGGTCAGCTTAACCCACGACTGTCTCCACAGCCGATGGGTTATACTTACTCCTTTTGAATGCCCTGGACCCATACATTGCTCTACACAGAGTCAGCCCCATGGCACAGGGACGCCACCGCCCTCCCAACACTGCACACCCCTGATGTGTTGTTGCTGATTCCCCCACGGCATCCATGAATGCAGCCCCTTCTCTCCAGCCCCTGGCCACCGTGTGCTTCCGTCCAACCCCAGACACAACCTCCGAGCTTGCCACCCCAGGAGTCTAGAAAGCTCCTACTTTCTAAGATGAAATATCAGAAATATAAACATTTCCGGCCCTTCCTGGTGGTGCAGCAGGTTGGAGCTCAGCACTGTGAAGCTGTCTGCAGCCATTGCAGCATGGGTTCAATCCCTTGCCACGGGGGTGACCCACAGGGTGTGGCAGACCTCTCCTGTCCCGCCCGCTGCTCCCCTCAGCAGTGTAAAAAAAAAAGAAGAAATATAAACATGTTGCTTCCTTGTTGAGAACACTGGCTGCTTCTCGCCATTGACTCTGGGTGAATGAAAATGCTCCCAGAGTCTCTCAGTCCTTCCTGTAACAGCAAGCTTCATTTCTTTTATGTCATATCCCTCCAGGTTAAGTATGTTGAAGAATACAGTGATTTCTTGACTCCTTGTATCTTTAAGGAAGATCACGCTTGGATCCCTTTGCTTGGACACACTTGGAAGTGTTGCAGTGGCCTCTGCTACCCACAGGTTCTGAGCACTCCACGCCTAAAAAAATGCTAAAGGAAGTGGGAGACAGACGAGAGGACCCCATATCCGGAGGCAGCTCAGACCTCTGATTAAAATTACTTGCATGCAGTCAAGTGGAAACTGCGTTACAGACTTCTGTGCGATAAAAATACGAATCACCAAGCGAAAGTCAGCCCGTGGACAACTGAGGCGCCCAAGTGGATTTACTGAGGGAACAATCTAGATCATCACCTGCCTACTCAGAGGCCTCTGACAATTCTCCACGGACAGCTGACTCAGCAGTGGCTCCTTCCTGGAGCTCAGGAATCACACTGCACTCCAAGCTTGGCTTCCATCTTTTCAGTTTCTTCAAGGAGTCCATGCCCCATCCTAATCAGACTCCTGGATGTTGCTCCCCAGCTTCCGGGCTCCCGCATCTTCTACCTGCTGTTCTCTTGGCCTCCTCACCACGTGCACCCTCAAACCCACCGGCCCAGCAGGCACAGCACTCCCCCACAGAGCAGGCCCTGGTTCCCTGACCAGGTCGGGGCTGCCCCTTCTCCCAGCCATTCGTGTGCCTGGCACTTCCGACCTGTGACCAGGCTCCATCCTTCCTCCATCCTGACATATCCTCATTCTCCCCACACTGCTCACCTCCACCTGCCCAGGGCTGTGATCTCACGTCTGGATTGCTAGGTTCCTCATCACCCCGGCATCCAGCCCCGCTCCATCACAACCCTTCCCATGAAGCCTCTGGACAAAGTCCACACCCACCAAGTGCTGAGAGATCGACCTTCAATCCAGCTCTCCTCTCCCTCCTCCTCCAGTCCCAGGCACATACTGTGTTCTCTTTCTCTCTGGTCTTTCCTTTGGGCTGTTCTCATTCTGTGGAACCCTCTCCCTATGCATTTTGTCTGCCTCATGTCTACTCAGCCTTCCAACATTTGCTGGCATCTTGTTTCCCCCAGAAACTGATCTTGGACTACTTGTCTGGTTCAGTGACCACAGGTCTGGGTCTGTAGAGCCGTGATACCTGGCCATTGGCCTTGCGTAGTCCTCTAGGACTGTAAATGCACTGGATCACAGCCTTATTCTCTTTCCCTTCCCCGCCCCAATCTGAGAGGTTGTGTCCCAGTAACTGTGGCTTGGATTCATTCAACAGCCAGCACTTCCAGAGCCCAGACATTTTCACGGCACAGAGCTGTACACTGCCGAGCAAAACACAAAACAGTCTTTGCTTAGGAAACTAACATTCTAGTGGGGAAAGGCCAAAAATAAACAAATTGGAAAAGTCAGTATTGCGTATACCAGATACGGCTGCAGAGAGGAACAGAAAAAAAAAAAAAGGCAGAGTAGAGTATAAAGTAGGGGGCAGTGTGTGGGTATGAAGGATAGTGAGGCATTGGAGTGATGACCGAATGAGCTGGCGGAGTGAATCCTGGGAATATCTGGGAAG
This sequence comes from Condylura cristata, assembly GCF_000260355.1. Taxonomy (NCBI): domain Eukaryota; kingdom Metazoa; phylum Chordata; class Mammalia; order Eulipotyphla; family Talpidae; genus Condylura; species Condylura cristata. The sequence continues at coordinate 8,460,695 of NW_004567105.1, forward strand.
AGAAAGCTGCAAGCAGCGGGACAGCAAGTGCAAAGGCCCTGGGGTGAGGACTTACTGGATGTGTTTCTGGAACAGAGGGAGTGCTCAGGAGAGTTGTAGAAGATGGCGGCGGGGGCTCAGAAGATGGGGAACAAGATCTGGCTTGCCTTTCGAAAGAACCACTCTGGTTGCTGTGTGGAGAACTGACCGTGGGGGCAAGGTGTTAGCGGGGAGACCACTGAGTGCCGTGCAGAGCCCGGACAGCAGACACATGGCTCCACGCATTACTCACTGATGGAACAAACCAAAGGTGGAACGAGCGAATTGCTCTTTTCCTGGCCACTGAAGGTGTTCCCGTGCAGTGCTCATGCAGAGAATGCTGTAAGCAACCCCTGTGCAGGATGATTTTTACTTTTATCACTAATATTGTGGGCAGGGGTCTCCCCTTCTAATCGTTCCTCCCCGCCAGCGTGGAGCTTCTTGATTAGAGCGGGGAGGAACAGTTCAAGGGCCTGAAAACTCGTCACGGTGCTTTCCACATTGAAGGGTATTAGCACTTTTAAAACCTGCTAAGTTGAAGAGCCAAATGGACCTTCTTCTCGGTCCTCTGGAGCACCCGGCTTCTTCATCTATAAAATGAGCATCTTCACACTTAGTGTATCTCAGACTGGTCACAAATCAGAGGAGTTAGCGGGTAGACACCCCGGGCTCTCAGCCGGGGCAGGAGAAGTCTACAGGTGGGGTAGGGTGGAGGAAAGACCTCCACACCCATAGGCTTTCATTGGCTGGAGGGAGGAGAGGGGTGCCCTGCTCGGGAGGTGGGTTCCAGCTTGTCATCATCCTCCCCCCAGCATGCTCTTCCCTGATGAGGGTCAGCACCTCACACCTGGATCCTTTAATGCATTTTCCAGAGCCGCCCACCGAACTCAGCTTTCTGTTCTGGGGGCCTATCATGGTCCAGCGAGCAATCCTTTTAGAGTATCTTACTTCTATCTGCAAAATGCGTTTTACCTAAAATTATTTGATGGCCAAATGCACTCCACCTCCAAGAGAAAGAGGAGGGGAGAGAGAGAGAGAGGTGATTTCAAATAAAGAACTGAGAGGAAAGGAAGGTTCTTAAGAGCTGGGGCTGGGGGAGGGGCGCGGGTTGCCTCCCCACCTCACATTCTGCAGAGAGGAGGTCAAGCCTTTTCCCACTCTGAGCAAAGAAAGGGCTGTTGCAGATAGCACCTCCTCCTCCCAGCCACAACAAAAACCAGTGGGAAGGGGTTTGCTTTCTTTTTTTTTTTAAAGTGTTTCTTATGGGCTGCAAATTACAAATTATTCTTCTCTCTCCTTTCACCAAATAACCACTGGCCCCTGCATCTGAAAGCCCCGCACAATCTAGTTTGAGTCTCAAAATGTAGGGTCGGTTCAGCCCTGCTAAGGCTGTTCAGCTTTTAATTTCTGGAGCAAGACTCAGCAAACAGTAAAACACTTTTGTGGAGCTGTGAAAGTTGAGCTTCCCTGTTTGATAAATGAGCAGACGGGCAGGCAGCCCCTCTTTCTTTTTTTGTATGGATTCAATGAAGCCTGCCTAAAGAACACCACATGCTGTTCTAGCTACTGAGCTAACATTCGCAGCATCCCGGCCTTCCAAATTCCCTTTAATTACTCGGGAATCCCACCTTCTCTCTTTCAGCCTGGGCAGACAGGGCTGGGGACGGAGGGGGCTGGGGGCGGGAAGTGGAGACGCTCTGGAGAATGCCTTGCTCTGAGCTGTTGTGATTCTTTCTTAGGTGGTGGTCAGGCTCTTCTCTTGGGTCAACATTCCACTCTGGGTTGAAGGAAACTCAGCTGCCTATTCCACTCTGGGCTGCCTATTTGGGCTACTGTGACAGGGTTTTCTGGGTACAGTTTTTTGTTGTTTGTTTTTGTTTTTTAAAGATTTATTTATTTATTTATTTTGCACACAGACCTGGGGTACAAGCCAGAGGTGCAGGGGCTGTGAGAGGATTCACCAGAGACAGAGTAGAGAGCAGAACAAGCAGCTCTATGAAGTCCACTGCTGAGGGGAGCAGCTGGGAGACAGGAGAGGTCTGCTGCACCATGTGGGTCACCTCCAGGGCCGGGATCTAACTTGCACTGAAGCAGCTGTGGCAGCTTACAGAGCTGGGCTTCAACCCGCTGCACCACCAGGAAGGGCCAGTACAGTTTTTTAAGACATTGTTTGATGAGTGACTTTTTGGTGAGTGGTTCTGAAATGGGGTATTCTAACCGATGCGTTCCTTTAAGATAAAAAAGGGAAAGAGAGGGCCCTCCCTGGTGGCGCAGCGGGTTGAGGCACAGCACTGAGAAGCTAAAGCCACTTCCGCATGAGTTCGATTCCCGCCTGCCCCAGAGGTGACCACATGGCGCGGCAGACCTCTCCTGACCCGCCTGCTGCTCCCCTCAGCAGTGTACTTCGTCGATCTGCCTGTTCTGCTCTCCCCTCTGTCTCTGGTGGGGAGAGACACCTTGCACCTCTGGCCTACACCCCATCTCTTCTACGCAAAAACAAATAAATCTTAAACAAATAAATAGGGGAAAGAGAAGATGAACAGGCACTCACTAAGCGTCCTCAAGGCACCAGGCACTTTGACAAGGTATTTTACACTCAATATTAAATTTTTGACTAGAAAGACAAATAACAAATGATTTTACACCTACGTGGAATACAGAGGAACAAAACAAAGGGCTAGAAAACTAAACCAAAATGTGGAAATGTAACTGTAGAACTGAAGCTACCAGAGGGTGCTGTGGGGTGCTGTGGGGTGCTGTGGGGCAGGGCACAAGAGTACAGGGTCTAGCTGTCTACGGTGTGGGAATATGGGTGCTCCGTGGTGTACATAGAGCCTCAACATACACCTGAAGATGTACCCCCAAATCACCTGCAACTTTGTAAATCACTGTTACCTCAAAACAAACAGTAAAAATAAATAAATCTTCTCCTACAAAAACCTCATGTCACAGAGGAGAAACAGACCCAAGGGAACTCGAGGTGGCTTGGACTGACTGACTTCTCAGTGGAAGAAGCAGAATTGCGGGAGGGGGTCCCCTGTGTCAGCTAGCTGGGCTCATGCCCTGAAGGAGGGTTCAGGTGCTGCCCCAGGAGAAACCTCCAGAACACATGGAAGGCGCTCGGTCTCACACTCTCCGACGGGGCGGATGGGCGGTTTAATTTTGACCCTGCATATGGCCTCCACCCCAACCTTAGTCTTCAGGAATGACTCTGTGAAAGGCTTCGGCTGTTTCCAAAACCTCAACCTGCCTTCAGCGGGCTAAGGTTGGCCACCAAGAGCTCATTTTAAAAGTTCCAGTATGGTGGAGTCAGAATGCATCTGCTCCCCTCGGAGGGCGGTAAACTCGCACGAGTCTGAAGCCTCGGATATACTTAACACGCTTTTAAGCTAAGACCTGGCTTTGCAAACAACACTGAAAATCCACGTTACCTCAAACAAAACAAACAAATATGTAAGAGAAGACCTGGGAGTCTTATTTCAGAGATCATTTGGGTGTGGGAAAAGAACAGAGGTATTTCAAATAGCAAAAATGTAAGAAATTGAGTACAAAGACAAATTACCATTTTGTAACAATGTAGAAAAGCCTTGGATCTTCTCAAAAAAAAAAAAATCACTTTTTGAGCAAGAGAGAGAAATGATTAGGGAAAGAGGCTGGTTAGAGGGATTCTAATCCCGGAAACTCTAATCCCGAAAAGTGGGAAACCTGTGTTTTGTTTTAACCATAAATCTAACCCCCTTTTCAGAAAAACACTGAGCTTAGTATATGAATAAGGCTTTTTAAACACCCGATTTCTATGCTCCCATCTTGAAATGGGTATTTGTCAAAGTAATTTTATTATGCTGATGTAATTCTGTCTATTCAATCTTTTTTTTTTTTTTTTTTTTTGGTACCACCTCCTGGGTGCCTGGCGCTGGCAAGTAGGGGCATAGGATGCTGCCAGGTCCACAGGAAATTCCCCCAGAAAAATTTCAGCAAGAACAGAAAGCTCCCATCTAGTGTAATGAGATTGAAGTGGATTTCAAATCATGTGTGTGACTTGAAGGGTTCTCTGAAAACCGCCAAAGTCATAAAGGTTAATCTGCTGTCCCTCGGGCTGTGGCGGGTGACCGGGATGGGCAATTTCACCAAGTCTGAAGCCCCCACGTCAGCCCAGCCTCGTCCTAGGCCGCCCGGAGCAGTCACGTGCGCGGGTCAGGAGACAGCCACCACCCGCTCTCCAGCGAGCGCGACAAGCGTTACATAAGATGCAGGTGAAATCAAAAATGGAATTATTCCGAAGATGATAATAAGAGAGGGTGAGGGTGGTGGCGGCAGCGTGTGTTAGGAAATTTTTAGAACAATTGTTCTCAAAATTGTTCAGAAGGAAGAACAGTTAGAAGGGCTGAACACTGATATGTTGGTGAAGCAGGACGAAAAACAGGGTGTGTTCAAGTCATAAAACGTTGCTACGATCAACAGAAACAACCACAAATAACCTGCACTGAGTTCCTATTTACCAGGCACTGTGCTAAGGAAGCTCTTTTAACATGGCCTCAAAATTCTGCAAGTGGCTGCTGTCATCATCCCATGTTACAGAAGAGGAGGTGGAGGCCTGTTAGGTCGGCCACGCTCCCGGGGCTGGCGGTGGTGGGGACGGGGTGCACACCCAAGCAAGATGATTTCTGAGCTGAACAGTGCGTGTCGCTGCAGGCCCCTGAGGCGGAGTGTGGGAACTGGGGTGGAATCAGGCACTCGACCGCGACGCTCCCCAGCAATAACTAAGGGTTAAGTAAAATCCAGGAGAGAATTTGAAGTAGAAGGGATATCCTAATTTTTTTCCCCTTTAAAACTGTTCCCCGTGCTGACTGGAGAACACCTCCGCCTTCTGCTGGGTCTGCCTTGGCTGCTCAGGGCCTGACTCCAGCTCAGGAAGGGGCTGTGCGTGGAGGCAGGGCAGACACCCGTGAGGACTGGCAGGAAGAGGGCGGAAACCGTCTCTCCTGGTCTCCGTCCCAGGCACTGGCAGCGACTGCAAGCCCAGGACACACTTGGCATTTCTTTGCGTTGTCCAAGCATGGCCCGGCAGGAGGAAGGAGCCAAATACTGGAGGAGGAGCCACCCACAGCCCCAAACTGCTGATGGCCTGGGGTCCAGTGGGGGCGGGGGTGGGGTGGGGAGGGAGGCAGGATATGAATAAGTCAGTCTGCACATCCGATACCCCAGCTCCCCTCCTGCAAGCTCCCTACCTCTGTCCCTCCCGTGTGCCTGGCCCACAGCTGCATCCAGACTCCCCTCCAGCCCAGCAGGCCCACCAGGCACTAAGTGTGACCTCAGTCTCTCTGGTTCTTAATCTCCTCACCTGGGAAGCAGCAGGTCTCTAAGTCCCATTAATAGATTAAACTCGTTTATACTGAGTAGCTGATATGTACGACCGGATTATCCCACCACGTTCTAGTCCTAGTCGCGTTTTTACGGCTCAAGTGAAAGGAATCGAGGAGGCTGAGACATCAGGAAGCCTCGGGGGAGGGATGTTGGTGAGGGTAAGGCCTCTCCACAGCCTCCGGTCACATGCCAGCTCAGCGTCCAGTGCCCGCCTGCTGAGAGTGGCCTCTTCCTGGCTAATCCAGCAAATCGCTGACTGTACATCCAGGCACCCACACTGGCTTGAGCGGTCCCACTGCACTACTGAGCTGCTTCCTGGGGGCTCTTGACTGGAGGCTCCACCCTTTGCCTTTGTAGGTCCTGGGTCCCCTTTCGCAGTTGGGGACACTTGAAAGGCATCATGGAGATGCAATGGTGAAGGTACAAATCTCCTACGAAGGAGTGGCGTGTGTGGAGCACTGACCACAGGTTCTGTAGATCTCACAGTGGCCAAGTGGATAGAGCTCAAGAGTTTGCATCACAAGAAAAGAACTGTAGTCACACCCCCACCTCCAAAGAACACATTCAATGTCGCTGCGATGGACAAGTATGTGGGTTCAGGAGCATACTTGCCCCGGGAGCAGATGGGTGCAGATCCTCGCAGAGGGCAGCTACAGCTGGAGGGGCCCTCAAAGTGCACCAGCTGACCAAAAGGATTCTTGCGCCGTTCCTCTATCTGCCATCCTCCCCCAGCCAGGAAGAGGCAGGTAGGGAGGGAGGGAGAGCCGGCCCCACCCTCATCACGGAGCAAATTCTGAGCCACTGGGAGGGAGAGACCCTGGCGCTGATGTGAGGTTGAAATTAACTTAAATGGGACAGAATGGGGCTTTCTGATAGCTGAGGCTGAAGTTAAGCATCCAGCCGCGCCCAACGTGATGGCCGCCCACTCATGGTGGCAGGCTGTGGGGGTCCCCGCACCTCAGGCAGAGGGCAGCAGACTTTGAAGGCGACACTGGCCCAAGTACGTGAAAACACGCAGCGTCCACGGATGCCGTAACACGTTAGCCCCGCTCAGCAAGTGGGCTCACGGGAAACGGCTACAGTGCCGGTTTCACGGGGTTGTCATGAAGGCCGAATTCACATGCGCAAAATGACCCCTGCAAATACTAGTAATATAAGTCATTCCATCTTCAACAAATATCTGAGGGCCCATTATGGGCCAGGCCGTATTCTGGAAGCTGGGGTGCAGAGTAAACATGGACGTCCTCGTGGAGCTTCCATTCCAGAGGAGGCAGCAAACACATGCTTTATACATGCATTCACACGCGTGCACACAGTACACACACATTTATCATAATGTGTTGTGTTTCTATATTACCTCATATGTAATTATATACATGTAAAATATTTCACTGTGTCATATATGTGTTCAGATAAGTACTATAAAATAAAAGTAGGCATGGCAAGGACATAGAGGAGACAGGTTAAATGGGGCTGACTTTAGGTAGCAGTGATTGCTTCTTTGAGTAGGCACTCGGCCGCTTTAAAAAACCCTCCACAATCCCATCCCTCATGCTCCTAGAGGGCTCACTCAGGTCTAAGGTAGGGAACTGGAGCTCAGAAAAGCCAATGGGCTCCCAGCTGGATGACTCTTCCCTACCTGAGCCAGCCTAAAAGCCAGCATGAGGCCAGTCCCGCTACAGTCTCCAACTTTCTCTGCAATTCCTACGTGAATCCCGGGACCCAGAGTCCGTACACTGCCGGAAGCTGGTGCTCATGGAACCTGGCCACGGTGTTGAGAAGCGTTTCTATTTCAGCTCCATCATGCAGCAGAGCACGGCTGCCACCCACTTCAGGGAGAACCATCCTCCAGCCCGGAACCCGGGGGGCAGGGAGGGGGCCTCACTGCTGATGTGCGTGTCACTACTGTCCAGCCTGGGCAAGCTGCGTCAGGAGATGATCGGCCATCTAACTGTTTCAGGAAACGAGGCCAAAATATTAAGGCTGGCCTGCTCTGAGTTAAAAGTTCACAGATGAATCATAAGTGTGAAAGGATCTGCTCAAAGGAAGACTGTCCATGACTGCACTCCAAGGTTTTCCAGAACAACCAGGCCCTTTCTCTGGAGGAGACGGCAGCTGCAGCATGCTGGGAACCCCTGGGAAGGGCAAATGTGTCTAGGATTTCAATTCAGCAAGCTCAGTGTGGAAGCCTCAGCGGCACCTTCCGTGCTGTGCAGGTCGGACGGCCCAGATGCCCGGCGCTTTTGAAACGGATGGTGCCGTGGCTGGACGGAGCGCCCGCATGCTGCATGTTGTGCTTTCAACGCCGCTAGAATATTCCCTCCTCTGGGGCTGGCGAGGAGAGAGAGTTTGGATGCTTTTATTTATTTTAAATGGCTATTTTGGAAGCAGCAGGTACGTCTTAGAGAGGAAAATTATATTGAGGGAAATATTCTGAAAGGCCACTTGGGGCAAAGAGAGCTGTGGGTACAGATGTCAGCAGGAGTGAGGATGGGTGCAGGGAGCCCCCAGAAGGTGCAGAAAGGAGTGAGGACAGGTGGAGGGGGAGGTCCCGAGGATAAAAGCAAGTTGAGTAGGAAGGGCTGGGGCGGGCTGTGGGGATCTGGCAGGGGGAGGAGCCTCCAAAAGGTTGGAAAAGAATTTTGAAATGAGGGTGTCTGTTCCGCAGACTGCACCGTGTGGGCCTGACCCAAGCCTCTGCCTGCCGGGTCACGGGTGCCTTCTGGCCTGCCTGGTGCAAAGCGTAGAGGGCACTGAGCTCCCTCCGGCTCAGGACAATTCAGGACAGCGCTGTCCACTAGAATGTTCTGGGATGATGGGAAAGTTCCATCCGCACTGTCCGGCAGGGAAACCTTAAGCCATGTGTGACTACGGAGCACTGAAATGGGGCTGACAAAGCTGCGTTGAGTTTTGCATTTTGCTTCAGTTTAACTGCCTCGTCTGGCCTACCACGCTGAGCAGCGCGGGTTGGGGGGGTCGGGGTGGGCCCCGTGGGAGGAAGAGGAAATATGCGAGGTGACCCTGCAAATGCAAGCACCCGGGTTTCGGGGGTTGGCTGAGATCTTGGGGGAGGCTGGGGAGTTAGGAAGGGAATGCCACTGGGGAAGCAGACGGAGGGCAGAGCTAAATCAGTTTCTAGATCACGATGAGGTCACGGCAGACCCCCGCTGATGACAGGGTTACAGAGGTATTTGAAAAACATAGAAGTGTCTTCCATGGACAAATCTGAATTCCTAGAAAAGATAAGGGGTTTTGTTTGTTTTTCTTTAAGCACATGAAGCTGACAAGTGGCTGTTTGTATCTGTGCACAAACAGCTCCTAAAGAATTTGCAACAGCAGTCATCCTGGCACGCGGTGGGCGTGGCTGCATGTCTCAGCTGCCGGACCAGGGAGTGAGCCCAAGCGCCCAGCATCCACGCCCTGCATGAAAGCACGAGGCTCCCGACACCACCACTCCCCCGGTGAGGGAGGGGCTAGACCCCACTCCACAGCAGAGGGCTGAGGCTCGGAGGGAAAGTGGTGTCCAGGAGAGTAGGGAAGCTTGGCTGGTCACCCCCCGTTGTGTGCTTCCTTCTCCCGCCTGTGGCGGGGCTCTGAGACCCCCTCCCCAGACCAGGAGCCACTAGGTCTCCACACCTGATCCAGCACCCACACACAGCCTGCTTCTGCCAGCTCAGACGGACAACAGGAAGGGGTACATGGAGCAAAGAAGGAGGTTGTTCGCTGACTTTTAACAAATCTCTTTTCACTTTGGAGAGAGAGCTAATACATCACACCAACATCTTCCCTACCAAAGTTCCAGCAGGAGCATCTGCCTGCGGACCCAATTCTCAGCCGCTCTGTTTTAGACTCCGGGAGGCTGGTGCAGGTCTGACACTGCTCTTTGTCTTGTTTTCCTGCTGATAATTTACCTGTGGGGGGTCTGCACAGGGAATTCCCGAAGCGTATCCACGGACCTCTCTCTTTCCACCATTTTGGTTCTTGCTATGATGCACTCACAAAACTGGCAAGCAGCAGCAGTGAAAAGCAGGCTGCCCTGGTTTTTTTTGTTTTTTGTTTTTTGCGTTTTTTTTTTTGTTTGTTTGTTTGTTTTAGCAGGTGCAGTAAGAATTACATGGAGAGCAGACAAACACAAATTTGGAAGGAAACATGTACTCCTGTGTTTACACTATTAACAACAGCTAAGATGCGATTGTCCCAGAACAGATGAGGAGACCAAGATGTGATATATATCCACAAAGGAATACTACTCAGCGATCAAAAAAGATAAACACCCACCATTTCGACGACATGGATGGAACTGGAAGGGATTATTCTGAGTGAAATAAGCCGGAAGGAGGAAGAGAAGTACTCATGGTTTCACTTACATGTGGGTATAGGGAAACCAAAACAAAGTACCAAAGACAAACTGTAACACTGCCCCTCGATCTGCGACACTCAGGAGGGAAAATATAGCAAGAGGAAGAGGGAGAGTAGAGGGCGGGAGACAGGCAAGCACAGTGGAATGCCGGGAGGCCCACGGATGCTTTGGTGGTAACCGCACCTGAGGGCAGGAAAACAGATAAGGATCTCCAAAAAACTAAAACTAAACTTTAAAAACGACAGAGGACAAAGATGCTAACAGAAGTCATAAGAACTTAAATGTTTTGATTCAAACTAAGTTGAATGTTTGGGGAATTTTTATTTTTCAGATCAACAAATGGTTAGTCCTACAGAGTACTCCAACAGCTCTCCTTAGCCTAGTAAATAACGAGCGACCCGTTATAACACCTTTGTGTAGACGGCGACCGGAGTGTGGATACATCCAGGGTGGACAGAGAACAGTCAGGCCCGATATGATCCTGCAGCCCACGGCCCCCAGCTAAGGGCACGTTCTCACGGCCCAGCTTCTCCCGGCTTCCACATCCCCGTGCGGGGCTCCCTGACACACGAAACACACTTGCGACCTGAACAGTTACCTCTTAGAGAAAAAGGAAGTTACCCGCTGCAAATTAAAACCAAAGGAAATTCAAATTAGACATTCACGTCTTGCTTTGTGACGTGCCAGGATGATTCAAAATCTTTCATACTTTGGCATCACTTTGCTTTGGTATTGGGCTCGGTGTTGTTTATAAAGTCTACAGAAGGATTGCAGCAAAGTTACCAGAGTACACACCAGCTCAGTATGTGCCCTGACCACCTCACCCAAAGACAATCCCGCTGTTTCGAGATGTCTGAGGACCGCGTAGAACTTCCCTCAGAGAGAGGAAGGAGAGCAGAAAGCCTGCAGGGCCGGACTCACCTTCCCAAAGCTGGCCGCGTTGACGGGCTGGGTGTCGTTCCTCTCGCAGAAGTCCAGGTAGTGCATGTACAGGGCACTGCGAGGGATGCACACTCCCTCCGCGATCTCGTAGTTCTCCTCCAGCCTAGGGAACAGAGGCCAGTGAGCAACCCTGCACAGGAAGGGGCTGCTCTTGGGAGCCCTTGGGAAGAACCTTCCTACAGAGGGGTAAACTGAGGCTCAGGAAGACACAGCAGCGCCCATGCTCATGCTCAAGAGTTAGCTGCTTGGCAGCTGCAGACTTCTGGCCCTTTCTGTGTGACCTCAGGCCATGTTTCCCACCCGTGCTGTGCCTGGATGCACATCCCAGGTAGACCAGGCTCCCTCCAGCTGCAGAAACGAGTCTGTGTCTCCACACAGCCAGGCTGTGGACCCCACGTGTGCTTGGGTGGTCCTTTCTAATAGGTGTTGAAATGTTGGAGCATCTTGGCAAACACGAGCAGTACAGTGGTGAAGCTGGGGGAGACAAATGCCCACGGGGAGGTGAGACAGAGGGACACTCACTATCAGCTGACCCAGGGAGGTTTTACCACCGCAGGAGGGACAGAACCTCTTCTTTTGGCTCACCTTCTCCTCTGCTGCTGTAGAGTCCTTAAATTCTATGCTGCTTAGGGGTTCAGAGTAGGGGCATTAGGCTGGAATTCCAATCCAAGCCTGTTACGTGCGGGTTTGGTAACCTCAGGTCTCAGTTTCTGTTAGGAGGCGGTGCCCATCACCTCCTGAGGATGTTTGGGGACACGTGGGATAGCAGACCTCATCATCCATCTCCCTCCACAAACATTTTTTGGGCTCTGGCCTATTTGTCTGGAACCTATGCTAGATATTGGGCATGTAAAGGAAACTAGACACGAATGCCATTTTCCCTCTTTTTTTTTTTAAAAGGATTTATTTATTTATGCATACAAGAACTGGGGTACAGGCCAGAGGTGTGGGGGGTGAAAGGCTTCACCAGAGACAGAGTGGGAATACCAGAACAGAGGCATCTCTTTTGCCACCAACTCACTGGGGGCACATAAATATTTGGGGACACATAACTATTTGGGGACTTCTCTTTGGGCCTGATGCCTTCAGAGCTCCAGTTCAATAAATCGCCCCCAGGAAATAGTTCTCCTTTGATCACCAATTGGATTTTAGGAAACAGCATTTAAAACCCACTTGGAGGGATCAAGAAACTGGCATAACCCTTGTCTCCCAAACACTTTTCGGGGAGAGGGGTTAAAATTAAGGCACAATTCTAAAGCAATGAAATAAATGTCCTCAAGTGGCTTCTAACGTTCTCCGAGGGCACTTGCCAAAGAAGTGGCCTAGCGATGTCGTAACTGAAGTGGAATGAGGACACGGCCTCCCGAAGTGGCCACTTGAAAGGGCAGCACTCCCTTGACTCACTCCGACATGGTGAAAGGAGATCAGCTCAGCCGTTTCGTATCCAAACCCCACGGATGAATACAACCCTAGGGAGGCTCAGATAAATGAAGAAGCCGGTGCTGAGCAGTTCCAGGTCATCACACCCACTCGCCCTCTTCTGGGAAGCGGGATACTGAGTAACCCCTGAAAATTTTTAGAAGTGTTCCAAGAAACCGTTGATGCATCCTTTCCAGGCAACCTAATTCCTTGAGGCTGGGACAGTGCCTGATTCAGTTGTACGTCCTGGAAGTCCAGCATTTTCCTTGGCATACAATAGGTGCTCAGTGTATCAATACACAACTGAGACATATATTCATTCAATGAATATGTATCTCTTATCACTCCCCATGGGGACTCCACAGTGAGCAAGATGGTCCTTGTTTGCATGTAAAGAACAGATTAATGATGAACAGGTGCATGAAGACATGGGGGTCTTTAATTCAACCAATATTTATCGGGTGACAGTGTTCTAGACATTACAGCGACAGCAGAGAACAAAACAACAGCCCTGTCTTGAAGCAGTTTACTTGGGTGTGTGTCCACCCTGGACATTGTAAATGGGGACTGCAAATGCGTTTCCCTGGAGGAAAATGATTTCACATAGAGATGAGGATTTTTAGACTGCCTAGAGCTTCAGGTTTGCTATGACTGAGAATAGGTTACTCCTTGCTTAGTCCAGACCCTAAATGCCATTCTCAGTACTATTTCTCTATAGATGTGAGTTCAGGGGTTCCCCAAACCAGCTTATGCTCAGACCGGTGGGACCATGTATCTGAAGAAGACACCTTTCACATCTTTGGTTGGCCTAAAGAGCGTTGGCCCAACTTTTAAAATTCAGAACATTTCTCTGAAGAATCTAGCCTCTGACTTCTTTCGAAAAGGCTGTGATGTGGCAACCCTGGGCTCTTATTCCCACATGGCAGCGACGGGTCAGAATGAAATGTGCCCTCAGCTTGGCCAGAGTCCTCACTCCTCCCGGTTCCTCATCTACTCTCTACTCCCTGCCTGGCTCTTATGTTGACACAGGACACGCTCTGTGTCCTAGTTTACTTTTGCAATCGATTTGGGAAGAATAACACAGAGAAACAAGATTGGAAAGCATCACAAGCTCCTGGCCACCGACGAGGAAGCAGAGACTAGAGTGTAAACAAGAGGAGAGAGTTAAGGTTTCCTGGACAAATGAGGACTGGAACTCTGCAGCCACAACAGTCAGGGCATGCTGAGCTCTCCCTGGGTCTCCATTACCTCCTTCATTCCAGCCTCGCAATACCCACAGGAGGTAGGTTTTGCATCCATGCTTCAGGTGAGGAGGCGGGAGCTCCGAGAACGGAATCCATGTGTCCACGGCCATGTGGACAGTGAGTGGGAGGTGGAAGGGGCATGGGCAAGGAGGACAGCAACGCTGGATGACAAATGTGTCTGTGCTCTGAACGACAGAGATGCTGCCTGCGTGGACACAGATGCTCGTGGACACGTATGCAAGAAGAACAAGGGGGTGGGGTGTGGAGAACCACTAAATGCCAGGCAGGGGAGTATCGCCTGGCCTAAGAGTTTAGCAACCCCTGAGTTCAAGTGTTACTACAAAGATGTTATTTCCCGAAGGACATGGAGCAGTATCATAGAAGCACTGGAGAAATAAAGACGCAGAGGCAGAAAAACCCATGTTTCCGGGAGGCTGCGGGAATAGCAACAGTAACATCATCTTTTAAAGGACTGTGGGAATGGCGTGCTCCAATTTGCCCTTGGAAGGGTCCCTCCGGCCCCTCTGTGGCTGGTGGACATGGCAGACGAGTGAGGCTGGCACAGTGTGACTGACCAGCGGTGTTTTCTGAGTGAATGGCTGCATGAAGGTCCGTGAGGGCAGGGAAAACATTTGTCCGGTGTGAAAAGAGTAGGCGCCACCAAGGCGAGTTCTCAGGCTCCTCAGAGCCCCCGGGGGGCTCCATTCCCTGCTATTAAGAAATGTAGGAGAGGCAATTTCTGGGGGCAAATGCCATGGAGTTGAAAGGCACAGGGTCCCGGGTAACCCCCTGCCTCCTCCTCGTTAGTTACATTGCCTAAGCGCTCCTTCTCTTGTGCCTCAGTTTATTTCTGTTGTTCTTATGGCTTGTTTGCTCATTAAATCTGGCCAAGAGGTGGGGATTAAAATATAAGATCAAGGTTAAATTACATCCCATTAAGTGAACCCATAGCAGCAACAAACCGAGTCAGATGGGGAAAGTCGCTGTTCACATAAGCTGCGCTAATTAAGCAGTCACCTGCCAAAGGCCAGACCCCCCTAAATAACCACATTTCTACCCACGTTTGTTCCCCTTACCAGAGCGGTATCGAGGTGTCTTATGAAGGCGAAGTATTTTAATAAGCTCTAACAAATAGACGTAATTGGTGTTAAGGGCAACTCTACTGCCTGATGAGTTTCTACAGGAATAGCATGGTGACACCTTTCCCCAAACCCCATGCAGAACCGAGAGGGCCCGCGTGTGCTCGAGTTGCTAATTGGAACGCCCGCTTCCTTGAGCAAGGCAAGACAGGGAGAAAGGCAGTTAATTATTTCTCTCCATATCTGATGAAATTTCCCCTTTCCTCCTCACTTTTAGAGGACATCATTAGCCTGACAGGGTGAACAATTCCCTATTAGACCTGGGGTTTTAATGATCACACACAAAAAAATCCCCCATTTCTCCCATTTTCTGATTTTCTATTTAACAACTTGATCATATTTGAATTGAACCTATCCTATTATGGAGAGATAATGGACTCCATCTACGAGCCAACATGAGTCATTATCTGCAGTATAGATTTTTTTTAAAGACCACCTCACGAGGTCTCAGCATGTGGCACCTTAGGGCACACGGAGGAAGCTTTGTATTAGCACCTCACAATACAGAGCAAACGTCTCAGCACCCAGCGTAATTGTTCCCTCTGTTCTCGTTTTAAATGTGTTTTCTTCTACGTACACATGGGCTTTTCGCTCAAAGTCTCCACTTCTCCAGTCCTTGGAGACATGTCCAGAACACAACTTTTTTTTCCTTCTATTTACCAAAAGACAACAGGATTTTTTAAAATTGCTGAACAGAGTAAGTAGCTGAACACAGAAGTTTTCTCAGATCGCGCCAGGACGATGCGAGGTGGTAGTACAACACGGGGAACTTACGAAGTAGCCAAAGCCAGACAGTGCTCTAGAACTCCCCATGGCTCCCTCGGCCTCTCAAAGAAGGCCAAATTCCTTCTCTTGCCCACCAAAGCCTCAACCACCGGACCTCTGGCGAAGCGCCTGCACGCCCCTAGCATGGTCCTCTGTCCGGCCACCTGAGCAGGAACCATTCCTCAAATGCACCCAGCCAAGTCCCCCCCTAAACTTGCTCTCAGCCTTCCTCAGTGGGCAGTGAGTCCTCAGCCCAAATCGCTCTTCCCTGAACCTATGCCTATGCTTCATTCCCCACCTGCACCCCACCCCGCACCCCCTACCCAGCCCAATCTGCTCATCAACACGCAACCATTCCTTCCCTGTTTCATGCACGTGCTAACACGCAAAGAAGGAGTGGTTTGCACACCCACCGCTCAGGGCCAGCTGCCGGAGAACGCTTGACCAAGGAGGGAGCATCTGCCTCGGCAGTTCTCAGGCTCCGGGCAGCTATTGCCGAAACAGCCCTGGTTGCATCTGATTTTATTTCCCTTCCACTGAGTTATTACATAGGAGCTCCCGGTGGAGGGACTGCCCTGCCTTGGGGGTTCTGGGGCTACTGAATCTGAATCCTGCCACTTCCCGCCCTGCAGTCTCGGGGTATTGCCTGAACTCTGCGGCTCGCCTTCCTTCGTCTGTAACATGAAGGCAGCGACCCAGTGCCACCTCCCCAGGGTGCCGAGAGGCCCCCACAGGAGCCCACACACCGCCCTCCGCCCTCTAGCTGGCACTTGGGGAACAGTCCCTGCAACGTAGCTGTCAGTACGGTTCTGTTACTGGAAAAACTCAGGTAACGTTTTATGACTTGGGTTGGAAGTCCTTTTACGGTAAGGACCAAAGCAAAGTCCTATTCACGTCAACACATTCCCTCGCTCTGTGTCCCTAGCAGACTCGGGAGGCTGCAGAAGGTAGGAGATTGAAAGGGGAGAAGGGAGGGAGGGAGACAGGTGGGCTTTTGCACAGATCAGAAAACTGGTTTCCGAACCAAAAGGCAACCTGACGAATGGGAGGAAAATATCAGCAAATCACACGCAGGGGAGGGTCCCTATCCGGAATGTAGGAGGAGCTCACACAGCCCTGCCCGGCGGCAGTCACAGCACGGGGTCCACCTGCTTGCTTTCAGGACACTGTGGCTTTCAGAGCTGGGCATGCCCAGCCTCCCTTTCTGGAGACTTTCAGGTGGTCTAACTCACGTCAGGAAAACAACATCATATCACTGTAAAATAAAACCTCAGGTCCTCCCTGGTGGAGCACCGGGTTAGGAGCGGCACTGCAAGCTGGCTGCAACCGTTTCAGTGCGAGTTCGATGCCCCGCCCCGGAGGTGACCACATGGCGCGCAGACCTCTCCTGACCCGCCCGCTGCTCCCCTCAGCAGTGTGCTTCATCAATCTGCCTGTTCTGCTCCCCACTGTTTCTGGTGAATCCTCTCACTGCCCCTGCACTTCTGGCCTGTACCCCAGTTCTGTATGCACAAATAATAAATCTTAAAAAAAGACTCAAATTGGAAGTGGGGGGCAAAACTTCGGGGAGGGTGTTGTGTCCAGTGAGGCAGGCCCAGGAGCCAGGATGTGGTCTACAACGTGACCATACAGTTCTGTGAAGCAGTACCAAGCCCTGTGCGTTATCTCTGCTCTCCAACACCATTGTAAAACGAAACACTAAATTTCTTTGGCTGCTTCTGAAGTATTAAAGTATGGAAAACCTATCAACCCCCGAAAGCCTTGTGCCCCTCAAAAAAGTGACACTTTGGTCTTTATCTCCTTCCTCCGGGGAAGGGCCTCCCGCCTGTGTAAACTGCAGAAGGGAAGCAGGCGTCCTCCACCCTGCCGAGGGCGGAGTGACAGGGTGACAGGGGAGGTGTGTGGGAGGCGGGGCTGGGAGGGGCATGTGCCGGTGGCCAGCGGGCAGGACCGGGGCAGGACGGAGGGGCAGGGGCCGGCTGCCTGCCTGAGAAACCCTCAGCGTGAATAGGGGTCATTGTGCTGCCAGGATTCCAGTGGCGAGCCGGCCCCGGGGGGTGGGCTTTGCTAACCTCGTGACCGCGGATGCTGGCGAGTGTTCGGCAGAAGGCGTTTGACAATATTTGCCTGTTTTCAGCTGCGAGCTGCTTTCAGTCACGTGGCCCCGATTATTTTGGGCTGCTTGGCTGCTGTATTATGTGTTCTTAGAGCAGGATGGTCTCTAGGGCCATGGGGAGGGGGCTCACGACCAGGAGAGGGGACGGTGGAGAAGCAACCATGCCCCGCGCAGGCACAGGGCGTCCCAGGAGCAAGCTGGACGCTCTTCTGGGGCCAGCAGCTGCCTCGGGTGGGGTGGGAGGGTGGGGTGGGAGGCCTGCTCCCGGGCCTGCGGCCTCTTGGGGGGCTGAGGTGAGTGCCTCACAGGGTTGTGAAGCTCAGCTCCTGTTTTTTGTTTTTTCTTTTTTAAAGCAATTTGTACTGCGGGTGAAGATGTAGAATGGCCAAGCCCTTTGAGTGAGCCATTTTGCAGTCCAGGAACTTTTTCTGGGTACAAAGAGAAACGCTCCCGCAGCCTTGCTGGTGACCACTGGAGAATAGGGTTTTGGGGTCCCTATTGGCAATGGCGGGTCTGAATGATGGACACGACCTGAATGTTGGAATCCCCAGTAGCAGTTCAAAACTGAGGGCGTTCTCTCTGACCTAACCTGGGCATAGTGTCAGAACACTCATCTGGGGAAGAAAGCAAGGTTAGGTCAAGGTAGTATGACATGAAATATGCTTTCTGTGATGTCTGCATTCGTATAACGGAGAAAATCCTAAATAAAAATTCATTCCAGAAGTTCGTATCCATGCATGTGCCTGTAAGTGCACAGGCAAAGGGCAGAAAATACACACACACACACACACACACTCACTCACACACACTCACACTCACTCACACTCACTGGCACCTGGGTTACTCTGGAGACAAACGGAGGAATTTAAATGAAAGCTGTACTTCTTAATCATGTTTTCACTTTTAAGCAGGGAAGTATATTCCTTGTGTCAATAAAATAAAAATGCATCCATTAAAATTTATAACTTGCCTTTCCCTAAAAAGCTACGAAAGAAAAAGAAGAAAATGAGACACAGGAAGAAGATTCCAAAGCAGATGGGCATCAGTTTCCACTCTGAGCTTCCTAGCGGCCAGAGCAAAAAGAGACACAGTGTAAGGCATGTTACCTTTCTTGGTAAAATGAAAGGTGTATCCAGTTTGAGGGACAAAGTTTTTATACTGAAATGATAGTCTAAAGAATTTTTCCTATAGAATTTATACGGGGGTGGGGGGGTCACATCTTCGCCACCATAAGTTGGACAGGACTGTTTGGACGCAAGTCGAGAGCAATGTCCTCATTTTCTGCCCTATTGACAGATCCCTCCCTGCCCTCCTCCTTCCCTCCTCTGTGTGGTGGTCTCCTTGCTCACTGTGCTTCAGCCACAAACACAGGACACTTTCTGTGGCTCATAAGCAAGCTCGACTTGCTGTCCGGCTGCCCTCACCCCTCAGGCCGTGGTGGGTGTTGGGTGCAGAGGTCCGCCCTGTAGGGCTCAGGCCTCCGTCCTCCTCCAGGCTGGGAGGTAAGTCCTAAGGCTGAGTCTTCCAGGGGGATTTGTCCTCAGCACAACATGAAGGGGCCTGCCGGGTCCTAAGTTACAACCTCTGGGGGCAGCCTACATAATGATGGGCAAAGTGGGGAGACAAAGCCTCTGTCACCCAGTGGGATTTCAGAGCTCCCTGGGCCCCTGGAGGCCTGCACAGCAGCCTCCCAGCAGCCCTACTCCAGCGTCTGTGTGGTCCCTTGGTTGCAAGTCAGCCACGGCCGGGAGAGTCTGACCTTCGAAGGCACAGCCTTGGAAAAGCTGTTCCCCTGCCTGGGAGGTCCTCCAGGCCCTGCTTTCGACTGTGTCCTGGTGGCAGTGAGGACTTCCTGTCATATGAATGTCCTCTTAAACGTCACCTTTTCAGGGATGTTCCCCTCACCACTCAAATTAGCCGCTGAGGCGCCATCACATCGGCCGAGTGTGAGTCCTCAGCATAGACTGGAACTCTATCATCTAATCCTGTGCACTTATCATTAATATTATCATTTGAAAAAATTATTACTCCCACGCAGTCTCCACTCCTGGTCTATCTTATCCACAGCTGCACTTCTAAGACTTAGAACAGGGCCTGACAAATAGTAGGTCCCAGTCAACATTTCTTGAAATATTTGATGACCAAAAGTCTACTTAAGAAGATAACATAAAAGGTATTGATGTTCGAACAACCTGATGCCTTTTGATCATCATAATCTACAAATCCTGACTTAGCCATAAAAGCAGACCTAACTATAGCCATGTGACTCTCTAGGTTGAAAAACAAATGTCTAATACAGAATTAGGCAGAAGTAGGATGAGAACGGTGCACGTGTCAGGAAGGATGGGGTCTCCTTACGAGACCCAGGAGGAAGGGGTGTGCTGAGCGATCAGTGGCTACTAAGTCTCACTAAGCGTAGGCCCCACACCAGACTCTGCCTAAGCCCTTCATTCTCCCTAGTGCATACCTTTCCAGGGCTGCCACACACTCTGCCCTTGGTGGGTAGCCCATGGCACCTGGAGGCCAAAGAGCTCGCCCGAGCTTCCACAGGAAGCAGGGCTGGAAGATAAGTGCTGACAGTCTGGCCTGGCTGCTGCCAGCGAGTAGACAAGAAAAGCAGACACAAGCAAGATGATTTTCACTTCATCCCCTTCACAGTTTTTGTTCTGAAAGGTAGAACATTCTCAGGTCACTTAAGCAAGGGTCTGGGAATTCCTTGCATTTCTAGAAGCTCCTGTTCCCAAAGCCCTTTACATTGATGCCTAGTTCTATGTCCTGGCACTATGGGAATGTGGGTGGCCATAATTCTGGGGTGAGGTAATACTGGGGGGTAGTGGGCAAAGGGATATTTGACCAGAGAAGCAGAGTAGAATCTTAAATAAAGCAAAAAGTGGCAGAAGCAATGGGAAAAAGAATACAGCAACAAAATGATGGAAACAAGCCAAAAAGCTGGAAATGGAACTCTTGGGAACAAACTTGGCTACCCTTGTAGCAAAACAAGCTGACTGTTGAGACTCCTGTAAGTGAAGATTGAGTTACATTCCTGAAAACTTCCCCTATGTTGTTTTCCTTTCACCTGTGCGTGGATTAGACCAGAGAATCTAATACGATTTGTGCTTCAGTGCCTATCTGCTTCCTGTGCTAATCTGTTGTTCTCCTTTCTTCCTGACTTTTCTCTTCATTTCTTCCAAAGCATGGCAAAAAAGTTAAAAAGACCCAGCCAGGGCCGTCCCTGGTGGCACAACAGGTTAAAGCACCATATTATGAAGCTCTCTAATGCCACTGCAGCACGAGTTCGATCCCCTGCCAGGGAGCTGATCCACATGGCGTGGCAGACCTCTCCTGACCCGCCCGCTGCTCCCCTCAGCAGTGTACTTCGTCAACCTGCCTGTTCTGCTCCCCACTCTGTCTCTGGTGAGTCCTCTCACCGACCACACCTCTGGCCTGTACCCCAATTCTGTATGCACAAATAAATAAATTAAAAAAAAAAAAAAAAGACCCAGTGAGGTCCCTGAGTCATGACTGGGTATATGTTCAGGCATGAATTCTTAAGCTTTATGTTTCTTCGTCTGGAGACTGGGCACAATCCCAGCCAGCTTCACAGAACTCAGAACTGCATCAAGCATTTTTCAAGCCTCTGTGCTGGCACCTGCCCCTTGTCCTCTTTGTTACTTCACTTCTTCAGGTTTGCTGGGCTGCCATACTAGGGGAGTAATAGCCCCTAGTTCACAAGATCTTCTGAGCGCTGAATCTCAATCAGGCATGGAGGGGCTGGTGTTCAAAACCACAACACAATTTCTAAGTAAAACTCTCAGAGGAGAATTTACCTGTAAACATGAGTGCAATGACTTGACCATCATCAAATAACATGTGACCTCCAGGAATTCCAACTATTAGAGAGAAAGTCGTTCTAGTAGATACTTCCTAGTATATTTAAAATATCTAATAGGTATTTTAAAATGTTAAAATAATCGCAGTATAGTTGCAATTAATTATGAACTCATTAAGGGCTCATTGAGAGGGGTGAGCAGGAATTTCTATAATCTGCACAATACTATTAATGGTAGTAATCGGTTCTACTAGAATTAATTAAAATCGTCCATGTGGATTCTGGTCTTTGCCAGTGTTTGAATGAATGGGGGGGTTGGGGAGGGGAAAAAAATCTATCCCCAAATAGTATCAACATGAAAATTGAAACCCTCAAGTTAGATTTAAGCTGAGCACAGTTTTGCAATACAGGTATATTCACTAGTGGTAGCTGCACATTCGATGAATTGCATGTGGGTTCTTAGTTACCCAGACAATATCCACAGCGAGTGACAGCCTCGCCCATGGACTGGAAGGCAGGGTCATAAGAGCGCCAGTCGAGAGAACTCACCATTGCAGCGTAGCGGGGGTGGAGTGAGGCTTGGAGGCTCTGTTATTTTCTTTCTCCTCATCTGGTAAAGGAAAGAAAAGGGAACTAGCTTCAGTAGGGAAAAGTCAAAGGTCAGCTCTCCCAAGTCCCAAAGGACCATGCTTCCTCCAGAGAGGATGCTGGGAAGCAAGTGTGCTTGGCTTTCCAGCAAGTTAGACTCACCATGTTTCAGGAGGGAAAAATGGGGAAGTGAATTTTACAGAAAATGCTTCCCTCCCTTTGCAGGTTTACTAGACATAATGAGTTCACGTTTGAACGTTTTATCTTCATCACTGGATCATAGACTACATTCACCCAACTGAAGCCAGATATTTGACTCAACCCTTTGAACCTAGGGGCATATTGACCTCACTTGCTCCTTGTAACCCCAACAGAAAAGACACTTAGTGCAGGGTGGGAGAGGTAAGTGTCCAGGAGAATCAGGCTAGCAGCACAATAGAGCAGGGGTTGGCACACTTGTTTCTACAAAGGGTCAGAGCTTAAGTGTTTTGGGGCTTTTGAGCCAAGAGGCAAAACCAAGAATATTATGTAACACTTATATAACAAGAGAAACTAAATCTCCATAAAACTTCTATTGAACAAAATTCAAAATATAATAATAGCAATTGTGTACAATTTTTGGAATACAGGCATACGAACTGAAATTAGTTAGGGGTAGTAGGGGCTATTTCTTTTTTATATACAATATACTTTTCATCAAACTTTGTACATGACTTTATAAACTTCCAGGTGTCTGTGTTGAGAATCAACATGTGTCTATACTATATTAAGGTCCAATCTAACCTATTCCTAATTGAGGTTCAAAGTCCATGTTCCCTATCATCAAATAGATTACAAATATTCATCTATGAAAACCATTCTTAGCTTACAGCCCTGCCAAAATAGCCATGAGGCCAGATTTGGCCTGTGGCAACCCCCGCAATACAGCAATTTTAACAACAGATCAATCCTTCCATACCTACAATTTGCTCACAATTTGAACATGGATCAACTGAAAAAGTACATGTAATGATTTCATCCAATTGTTATATATAGAAATAGCGAATATAAAATAAAGTTTCTTTATCTACAAAACTTGGCCGAAGTGGGGAAAATAATAATCTCAGAAGAAAACTAATAATGTAAGCCACAGAATTAATTAAAATAAACTTGTGCTGTAAATGTATATGGAAACTAATTTGTACCCAGTAAAATAAGAAAAACAAAAATAAAAATGGAAGAAACTGAAATACACTGTATTGAAATCTTTTTATAAATTAATAAAATATTTCCTTGATATTCCATGTGAATGGAACCCCAGTTAGGGAGAGCACCATGTGTTCAGGGAGGGTGGTTCCTCTCAAATCGTCGTGACCCATCTAACTCCATCAGTGCACTCTGATGTCCTCTGGCCTATTAAATTTAAAGAGAAGCCCTTTGGCGGCTCCTGGAATAAAGA
>NW_004567105.1:8484959-8594486 GCF_000260355.1 Condylura cristata
AAAAAATGTACAAAATGATGTAAATAAACTTTTGTAAAATAAAATAAATAAATAAATAAATTACAATGCATATAAAGAAAAAGATACAGAGGCCTTGATTTCTACCTCCAAAACTGAAAAAAAAAATGTATATTGTATTATGAAGAAGAAGGGTGGAAAGAGAAAGATAGAGGGAGGGAGGGAGGGGGTAGAGGGAGGGAGATAGAGAGAGAAAGCAGAGAAGAGAGGTGAGAAAGAGAAACTGTGTGAGAGAGCCTCTGGCCTGTCCTTTTGAGCATGGCGATGAGTGGCCGCCATAACTGGAGAGAAGCAGCCAACCTCCCACAGAGCAGGCGCAGGCTAAGGCTGACGTCACGGTCAAGGAGCGCAGAGGGAGGGAAGCCGTTCCGGAGGTCACGTGTGCCTGATTTACCAGCCCTAAAGATGGCTGCCTCTTCGTGTGGCCAGATGCAATTTTCTCAGTTAATAACACCATTTTTCATGGGGCAGTCTCCTCCCTGCCACCAAAACCATCCTCACGGATACAAGCACGCACACTAAATGTTCTCAGGCCTCAGTCCTACCTCACCTGAAGTGCCGCCTGCTCCTTCAGTCAGTCGTCAAATATTGGGTACCTGTCTGCTGTCCTGCAGCCTCGTGCCAGGGGCTAATGCGCGAGGAAACACAGACGGTTCTCTCTTCTCTTGACCTCCAGTTCTCAAATAAAATGTAAGTCGGGGGTAAGAGCAGTGAAGGGCAGGTCCTGGATGCTGCAGCAGCACCAAGTATGGGCTCAGAGCTGGCCCTGGGGTGTCAGGAGAAGCAGGCGGCAGAGGCAGAGGGGACAGAAGAGCAAGCTTTTGGTCACAGTTGATGAGAATGTCAGGAGCTGGTCCACTTCAACAGGCAGAAATGCCTCAGGTCAATAAGATGCAACTGGTAAGGTGGGATTTCAGGCAGTGCAAGCCCGGCCATCTTTTCTCAGATGCTGTTACAGCATCGTGCCCAGTGCCTGGTGGTCTCCTTGCTCCTCCTCCTGCTCCCACTCTGGTCGCTAGCACACCCCATAGAATCTCAGCACCATTCCCAGTGGTGGTGAGCACTGTGTTTCCCATTGGAGTCTACAGATTCTGGGTCCAGATCTCCTCGCTCCACCGCTTGCTGGCCATGTGACCTAGAAACAACCTTTGGGGACTCAGTTTCCTCCTCTGTAAAGTGGGATAATAATAATGCCACGCGCATGTGCTGAGGATTGCTGAAGGCACTTGTGGCATAAGGTACGGTAGAGTCCCCTGGTACTGTGAGGCTCATCACTCCTCCACGGGGCACCGGGTCCCCGTCCTGCCCACAAGGCAGGTTTGGCCACACCTGCATCTGCGACAGGTTATCCACTCTTCCCAGTGCTCCCCCAGTCCCCTGACTGTTTCCCTGTTGCAGGGTGTGGTCATCACTGTTTGACTGGTGCATCTGCCTTGCTGGTTTGTGAGCTCTGTAGCCCAGACCCCACTCCCCACTGCGTCTCCAGCACCTACATATGGTTGGGGCTCAAGAAGTAGCTGTGGAACGAGTGAGCAGCTACAGTAACCCCACAACTGCTTGCAGGGCCCACCCATCTGACGTCAGTAAGCATGTGAAATGCCAGACAGCATTTGCGGAGCCTGGACGTGCCAGGCCCTGTGCAAGGCTCCGCACATCAATGCATTTCATTGCCACAGCTGCCCAAGCCAGTGAGTGGTTTCGTGCATTTGAAACATCAAATCTGGCCCTGATGCGTGCATGTGCTTGACCAATGGAAATTTCTAATTGTTGTAACCCCTCTGGCAAAAGAAGAAACTGAGACTTAGAGAAGCGAAGTCATTTGCTGGAGGTGACAGTGGTGAAGCCAGGAGAGGGGCCCAGTCTTCTTGACTTCAAAACCGCCCTGGACCCAAACCTCACTCTCTCACGAGCCTATAGCACTGGGCTGAAGATTTCAGGGAACCTACTATCTGCCTAGTCGTTTCTGCTTCTTTGCTGACGGAACTCAAACTTTGGGAGCCTATTCTCGAATAGTTCCTGCCTGGAGTCAGTGTGGCGGAGCTTAACGTTGAGGCAGAAAGTTTCCAAATTAATTACTTCTTTTCAAATCCCAGGAAAGCTTCAAGGGCATGTGACTCTCGGGTTTCACTTCTAAGTTCTAATTCTATTTCCGTTCATTACCCAAGCCTGGCTGCACCTGGCCAGACCTCACCTGCAGGGAACATGACTGCCAAGCACCTCATTCCCCCTTGTTCACTGCTTGCCAGCCACTGCCGAGAGCATCCGCTGATGCTCAGGGGTGCTGGGCCCAGGCCTCTGCAGTGGGCAACAGCCTCTGGCAGCAGGCCCCCTCCCGTGGGAACAGGGCAAGTCCCAAACAAAACTGTGGTACTCGCAGCCTTGCTCCGAGGGAGCCCCACACCTGCTTCCTTTCACCTCCCTGGGTGAATTCTTTCATAACTCTGGAGTAGGAAAAGGCCTTTTGAAATTTGAAGTAAAAACCGAACGCCATAAAAAAAAAAAAAAAGATGAAGTTTACTATATAAAAAATAGCCAAAGAGTCTACGTGGGTGAAAAACATCCAAATACCAGAAGTACAAAGATACTGAATTGTCTGCTTGGGAAAACTGCAATGATGCCAGAGCCCAGAATCTCATCACCCCACGTGGAAAGACAGCGCTCCTGTAAAACCAGGAAGAAAAAGATCAAGACACAGAGAACAAAAAAAACAAGCAAAATGTACATGTTCCTGAATGTGAAGAGATGGTTAATCTCAAGCCATGAAAAGGAAACTGCACATAAACACCAGTCCCCACTTATCAGATTGGAAACGCGCCAGGCCTCCCGCTCACTCTGCTGTGAGGCTGGGAAGCAGGTGCCTCCACCAGGCCCTGGGAGCGCGAAGTGGTGTCTGCCCACAGGCAAAGTCGTAAGGTAGGATCCACTGAAATCCCCCATGCCCTCTACCCGGTGGCGCCATTTCCAGAAACGGACGCTACAGCTTCCCCTGGACACATGGGACAGGACCACACGCAACCTGCTGCAGGTGGTTATTACAAGAAAAGTTTGGAATTGGCCCAGCACCAGCTCATCTGGTTCACTGAAGTCTGACACATTCTCACAGTAGAGTACTACATAACTGTGGAAAAAAAAAAAAGATTAGAACAAGGAAAGAATGAGGAGGCGCCCTGTGCTCTGACTCCAGGGTTAGTTACGAAGCGAAAAGCACTGTCCCAGCATCGTGCACAAAGGTGCTACTTCTTGTGTAAGAAAGTGGCAAAAATGAAGGCACGTTTGGACTTTTCACTCGCAGAAAGGTGTACTGGGTTTACTAGAAGACAATACAAGTGTTTATCGCGAAGAGCTGAGGAGGAAAGACAGAGGTGGGACAAGACTCTCCACCACGTGAAAGCATGGCCGATTCAAAAATATTCCAGTTAAATTTGAGCCAATTCAGTGGCCTCTGGGAGAAGCGCCACCTAAGGAAGGATCTATGCAAACCACTGAGGGCTCCCATGGCGCCAAAAACGGAAAGCAAATTAGAAATAAGCATAAGGGGGAATGGCTCGTGACATTTTGCTTTCCTGGCATTCGTTTACTTAACCAGCACGCCCTGAGCACCGGCTGTATACCTGGCCCGACTATGTTAAATCCTGGTGGGACTTAATCAGATACGCTCGCATCCCCCAGGGAGTCATGATCCGGTCCGTGGAGCAGATGCTCGGAGCAGAGAAGGAACCCTCTACAAGAGATGAGGACAGACGCCCAAGGACGGCTCTGACAAAGGGGGTACAGAGGGTGATGAAGGGGAGGACCTGGGAGAGGTCTTATATCACAGTCTCAGCACCTGGTCTCCTCAGCAGCCGGGAGACTTGCACCTGGACCAAAAGTAGAGGAGACGGTACTTTAACGTGGTAGTGAAGTCTTGGGGGACAATCCAGCCTTGAAACCACCATGGGGGACACTGTGGAGGGCCTCTCTGCACTTCCTCCTCCTCTTCAAGTCATCGCCTTCCCCTATTGGTGGGTGGAGAGGGGGTGGGGTAGAGGTGGGCGTGTGCACAAAGTGGGGGGTGGGCACAAAAAAGGGGGAGGTGGGGATAGGTGGGGCTGGTAGTGTTGTCCACCACTCAATGAAAATACGAAACAAGCCACCATGCTTTCTCTCTCCTCTGGAATCCCTTCTTTGAAGTTGCCGGAACCCAAATGAGACACTAAACTGACATGCTGAGCAGCTGAGTGGGGACAGGTCTAGATTTGGATACAGAGGCAGACACATGGACTGAGGAACAGGTAGGCACACACAGGAGCCCTCAGGCGCACAGCAGCCCCAGCAAGGGTGACACGGGATGAGACCCGAACATGACAATGAGTCACATGAAGATGCGAGTGGCTACAGCACCAGTTCTGCCATCACACTCCTGAGTTCCCACTTCCCCTTCCTTGTCCTTTCAACTTCCTGTCACTTCCAGACAGCGCCAGCCCTGGTAAGTGGGTGACGGGCTGGGGTGGAGAAGGAACAGGACAGGGAAGGTGTGCCAGGAGCCGCCCAAGGGTGAGGGGACAGGACACAGCATGACCATCTCAGGAGAGAATTCCCTTCCCACACACCTACCGCACACAGACACAATGCCTGTACCGTTCACCACCCACATGCACGTCTAAGAACTCTTGGAGACAAAGACTCTGGACTCCATCTGACACAGGCTAGAGCCTGGATTGATTCAATTTAGAGTTGGAGGGCTTTGCACTGCGGGTCACACTCAACAGTCTGTTTCCCAGGGAGAGGACAGAGGTTACAAGGCATCTCATTCCTGCCACCACTCAGCTCTCTCCATCCCACTGACACTGCCCTGGTCTGCAGCCTCATCATCACAAACTGGACCAGGGGAGCCTCTAAGTGTCCCCTGGCTCTAGCCGCCCTCAGAGAAGTAGACGGACCTTTTCAAGACTGCATGGTGACCAGCTGCTCCATGGTATCAGCTGTCAAATCCCAAGTCCCTCAATAACACGCTCCAAGCTCACCTCCCCAGCCCTACTTCCCATGATTCTCCAACCTCTCTACTCAAGCCAAATTCTGGACAACTCTCCCAGCTCAAAACCTGCCCGTGACTTGCTCCCTTCCATCACCACTCAGAGGAGCCAGAGGGGTCCTAGCCGCCCAGGGAAATGCCACCGCCTTGGAGATGCCGTCCAACCTATGACTTCTCCCAAATTGGAGCATGTGTGCTAGTCACCCACCTGGAGGTCTTGTCAAGATGCAGAGCAAGTCTCAGTGGGTCTGGAGCAGGCCCCGATTCTACAACTTTAACAAGCTCCCGGTGAGGCTGCCCTGGAGCCCAGGGACACAGTTGGCATGCAAGGTAGAAAGAACACCTTGCATCATCCCACTGGCATTTATCACAGTCAGCCTGGCACTCACATTCAGGCAGGTGCTTCTCTTCTACACTGAAAATTCCTTGACAGCAACGACCCTGGGAGAAAGTTTGTATCCTAGGAAGAGGGTCAGCCCTAAAGTCAGACAGCTCTAAGTTCAAGTCTAAACTCTACCCTTGCTATGACACTGAGCAAGTCATGTAACTTCCAAATCTCAGTTCATCATCTGCAAGATGGTGCACAGGATGCCTCCCTCACAGGGGTGGAGAGTGGGGCCAGAGGAAGTAATGCCAGGCTGTGATCACGCCTAACATGCTGCCTAATGCTAAATATGTTTTCATTTTGGCTCACGGCTCTCCCGTTCTGTGTAAAACTTTGGGCTTTCCACCAGCTGTATGTGGTACATGCTCAGGGAACATTCTGGCCCAGTTTCTGCAGGAACTTCTCTTCTACCTGTATGTTCTGTTCGATTCACACTGCTGAGCTCCCCACCTGGACGTGAAGCTCCACCCGCCACGCGCTGACCACGCTCTACAGTCCTGGCTGTCCTCTTGGCTGGTGAGACACGCTGCAAAGACCCACTGACCCAAGCTGCATGTGTTTGAGTTGGAAATGAGAACTTACGAGACCATGTGAGGGTGCAAACCCATTCGAATTGAACCGAAACAAGAGCTCTTATGCCAGGCACCAGGTGGCACGACTATTATAGAGATGCAGTCACCAGAGAGTGTGGTATTGGCCCCAAACAGGCAAGCAGACCCCGGGGTAAGAATAAAAGTCTAAGCGAAGATCCGCATGTGTGTGATCTATCTGTGACAGTGAGGGAAGATAGTCTCTGCAAAGACCAGAAATCTAGGCAGCTCCCCTGCCTGCTTTTCTTTAAACAAACACGGCAATCTCAGGGCAGCCCTTCTTGCCCACTTGCGTCTGTGCAAATGTCCCTTTTTCTCCTTCCTTTTTTTCAATAGTAAACCTGCTCTTTTGGATATCTATGTTAAACAGAGATATATTTTATATATATTATAAACATCTCAAATATATTATAAATAAGCATAAATATAAAATACATGTGTATATATATAAATATACCTATTTTTTAAAACCTGGTAATCGATCAGTCAGAATTCACAAAGAAAAGAGCTGACACCTTCATCCTATCACCAAAATTTTTATAGTAAGGAACTTTACTATAAAAGTAAAAGGTAAAATAATACAACTCCTAGATAATGACAAAAATATCTTCCTGGCCATAATAGGAGGGAGTCTCCCTGCATGCTAGACATACTCTTTTTTATTTAAAAAAAAAAAACAAAACTTCATTAAACCAGTCACATAAGATTTATATACTCCGGTTTCTGTTGATCTTGATTTTACAGACCAGAGTGGTGACAGAATGACAACCCAGGAGCATGCTGGCAGGAAGCTGCTCATATTGTCAAACCAACACCCTGGTGATCAGGGAGTAGAGGGTGGCCCCTGGCTGTCACTCTGAACAATCTGAGCCTGCGAAGTGTGTCTTACCAGCCTTGGGAGAAAGACACCTCTGTCCCTGCTGGAAATGACATTTATAATCCCCCTGACCCCTCCCCTTTTGCAGTACCTACTGGGCAAATACAAGTCCTAACTAGTTTTCTGTTCTTAATATGAGACACCAGGAAGCCCCAGTCTGACATATCTCAGGGGAAGGTGTAAATATAGCCATTTATAGCTGCCCAGTAACTCCAGAAGCTCCAAAAGAAAGCTTTACTTTCCACTTCACAGACACTCATGACTCTTGAGCCACCATCTCATGACACAGCTACTTTGAATTTACCTGCACAGGGATGTAGAGAGTGGCCTTTCCCATTCGGGAGCCACATTTGCTCACTGGAACATCACTGCAACAGGGTCTCTGGGGGCTCAGACAACAGGAACCCATAAAGAACAACTTTTTGTTGTGGCCTGGGTTTCCAAGTCACCCTGACAGATCGAACTCCCTACTACAGAATATTAGTGGAGGGCCCGGGGTAAAAGTCGGAAAGTCTCTGGCTCCAGGTGACTTGTTCCATCTCTCAATCACGTCTAGGAGGTCAAGAGCACTTACTTTCATCATTAGAAGCATTCCCCAGAGATGTGTGGCTGGAGTAACGTTTGTTTTCACTTTCGCTGAGACATCTTTCAATCCAGCTCTCTAAGAAAGAAAAGAAAATCACAGAATTGCTGGTATGTTTGTGAAGAAACAGGAACATCATCAATGCATAAAATTTAAATGCCCATCCCCTTTCACCTGAGATCTGTCCGAAATGGAACTGGATTTTACTAGAAGCACCTGTGTGCACCACTGCTGATGAGACCTTGCTAATGAGTGGTTGGGAGGCGAAACGTTCGTAGAAACCCCACTTGCATATTTCAAATTTTACTAATTTTGAAGTACTCATAACTCACTAGTGTGAGTTGAGGATTATTTTTCTGTGCAAAGAAGGTACACTTTGCAAAAATGATATACATTCTGAGCGACACTTTGTGGTCCGCTGAATCACGGGTGATTTGCAGAGTTGTAAGTTAGCAGCAGACTCCTTTCTTCAAGTGAAAACAAAAAGAAATGCAGATAAAACCCTGCAGATTCTGGCTGAAGTGGAGAGAGAGGTCAGGGAACCTCACCTCCCTTTGCCCAGTGACCCCTGAAGGGGCTCTTCCCAGCACAGAGTGAAGAGGAGCCCTCAAAAGCTCTATAGTAGCAAAATAGTACTTCAAAAATCCAAGAAACTCGGGTTTTTAAAAATCCAATCACAAAGGCTAGAAGTGCACTTTCCACAGTGTGGAAGAATGCTTCTTCCATCGTCTAGACCATCTACCATTCATTCATTCGATCTTCATTCCTTCAACAACATCAGAAGCATATAGGTAGCTGTGCTATGTTTGTTAGGGAAATACAGATGTGTTCCCAGGTAAGTGCTGTGGTACGGAAAAGTGTGAGCATACTGCAGATGTTGTGTTTGCTTATGCTTGATTTCTTCCTTAAAAAAAAAAAAAACCCTACATTTTGAGATCTTTCTGAGAGAGCAGCCATCATCATGTAGCTGAACTGAGCTACATTTTGCATATGCCCGTGTGCACACACTCACAAGTAAACATCTACCAGCTACTTTAGTTTGCCTTGGGTGTTATGAGCCACAAATAACCTCTATAACTCCCTTTCTACCACTTCATAATAACCACAGCCATTCTGAGATCTGCTTCCAAAAGCGAATATTCCAAGGTGAAGTCCTTCTCTGTTGTATTTATGTATCTTTTAATCACTTAATAGGTGCAAAACTGTGCTATCATTTTTACTAGGTCACCTCTTTTGTTAATGTGTCACTGACAAAGTTTCTGAGTATCATGCCTCTAGCTTTTCTTTTCCAGTAAACTCTTTGGTTTATAGTATACAGTTTGCCTGTTGGTGGTAAATTTTAGCGATGTGTATGTTGTGTTGTAGCAGAACTGACTACATGTTTTACATGGGCCTCCTGCTTGCCTTCCTTAGAACACGGGGACAAGCATTTACTGAGCACCTACTTAACACCTATCCCTGTATTCTGGTAACAACTCCTTGCGCTAAGGATTTTAAGCTCCATTTTTCCTAGAAAGCAGCTGAAGCTTAGGGAGATAAGTAATGTGATTCCTTGTAATTCAAACAACCAAGGAAAACATCACTAGTTAACACCTTAGGCAACATATTGTAAAATGAAGGCGTAACCTATGCAGACAGGGGAAGCAAATGTTAACCGCTGAGCGAGATGTGGTTTTGTTTTGTGGTGCATGTCCCAACAAACTGCTCTTTCAAATGTTGCTTCCAAGATTGTGAATAGGAGAGGAAAAATATCCAAGAGGCAGAACAGGAGCCAGTTTGTTAACGGATATGGAAATCTGGGAATTCGGAGGAAATAGTGAACAGCCGAGAAACTCACATGTTTCTCAAGCATAGTGCAAATGTTGTGTTTGCTTATGCTTGATTTCTTCCTTAAAAAAACAAACAAAAAAAAATACCCCTAAATTTTGCAGATCTTTCTGAGAGAGCAGCCACCATCATGTAGCTGAACTGAGCTGAGCTCATGCAAAACATGTAGTCATGCAAAACATGTAGTCAAAACATGTAGTCTGCTACAACACAACATATACATCGCTAAAATTTACCACCAACGGGCAAATTGTATACTAAAAATCAAAGAGTTTACTGGAAAAGAAAAGCTAGGGGCATGATACTCAGAAACTTTGTCAGTGACACATTAACAAAAGAGGTGACCTAGTCATGTTCGAAAGCTGTCATGGCTCAGGGTGGGTGTCTGCTAGAGCACCTTATCCAAAATCACATCAGATAGAAACGTCCAGAATTCTGGAATGTCTCCACTTGGATGTTCTCACCCCTTCAAGAACTGGCACATTTTCCATGGCAATTTTGGATGACACCCACTGAAATTTGCTGCCCCTTCTCCACCAGACCCTATCACCAGAAGCAATGTCTACTGTCCCAGCCCAGCCCTTGCAAGTCTTCCCAACTTAGTAACACACCCAATCACATATACATGGGGCATCTCTCTCTCTCTCTCACACACACACACGCGTACACACACACCTTTCATCAGAAACAGACAACTAAGAAACATGCTCCACTCCGCCTCTCACCCCTCTGCGTGCACCAGCAACAGGAACAGTAAGAGTCGTTAGAAAGATCTACTCTTGCAGGCCAGAACCCCAGTGATTGCTGGGATCTCTCTGAAGACCTCACAGTGACATTTCAGAGAGGGACAGGCTCTAAATACCTGTACCAACAGTGCAAGTCAAACGAGAACATTCCTGAGGGCTGTGCCTCTCCTCTGATAAACAAAATAAAGTGAACATGGGGCCATGCTGAGTCTGGTAACAACCAAGAGAGGGAGGAGGCTGTTGAGGGTCAGGTCCTAGGGTATTGTGGCATGAGCAGCAGAGGAGGAGAAACCAAGTCAGCATGCTATGCCCAGCACTGAACTCTACCCATCATGCTTGAGAAACGTTCCACCAATCAAACTGTACTGACTGAAGCCTCATTTGCATAAAGCAGACCCAGCAGGGGCCACCTTGCTTAGATAAGTGCACTCCCTTGAGGGCTTCTTGGACATTCAAATCCAGTGCTCCTCGAGTCTCCAGAAGCCCCAAATAAAATAGATGTTAAGAACTGAAAGCAAGCGCATGACAGGTGAGCTGTAGCCAGCTGCTACAAATCAATGAGCATTCAGTATCACAGTCCACCTCTCCTTATCACCCAACCCAACACTGGACCGAGATGAAAGGAACCTTACAAGAAAGGAAAGATGGAAGTGGCAAGAAAAGAGAGATGAAGATGGACTAGCACCATGGTGCCCTTGTGCCACCCATTACACCCTGTCAGGGCTTTCTGACCTCATAGCCTGGTCCTGAAGCCACTCTGCTGCCCACCGCTGCTCCCTGCCTATCTCCACAGAATAAATTTGGACTCTTTAGCTCATGACAGATGTAGGAAGACAGTTTCCAACATGTCTCCATTTTTTCTGGTCAAAGCACGCCACTTATTTCAGTTATAGAATATATGATTTAATAATAACAAATCCCACCATGTATTGAGCCAAGCATTATGCAAGTGTTACAGACATAGCAGCTTCAACTCACAGCAATCCTATGAGGCAGATGCTATTAATTTTAGAGATGAGTAAAGTAAACCTCAGGAAAACTAAGTAACTTGTCCAACTTCAACCAGCTAGTAGAGTGTCTCTCCCTCTCTCTCTCACACACACACACATGAACTGAGCTCTCTTATGTCTGCACAGACCTCAGAACACATAGCAGCGCCAATGCTGCAGCTCTGGTCACAGTCTACTTTGCTTAAAGTCTTTGATAACACTGACATATTATAATATTTGCTAAATCTCATTCATATTTTTCAGCCTTGGTGATATATAACAGGTTTTCCACTTTAGAACTGAAACATATTAGGAATGGATTCCATTTTATTTCTACTAGTTCTTCTGACCTGCCACTAGCACCTGCTATGAAGTCCTTCCTGTACTCTGGCCTTGATAAGTGATACATCATCAATACGTATGATGTCAAAGGAGGCACAGCATTCAAGTAGATATGGCCACAAATCTATAGAATTGCCTAGCCTATACACATTAGGCATGAAAAAGTACCTACATATCAAAGGAGATAAAGAGAGCAATTTTCAACCAGCACTTATTTTGTGACTTCTAGATATAAGAAACTATAGTAAAGACAAGACATGAGTGATACAGATGTGAATAATACCAGTTTCTGCCCTCTACCAGTTTCTACCATCTAGAAAGTAAGGCAGATATCACTCCTAAAGCTCTTGAGTTCAGGGGCCCTTCAATTTTGTTCACCTTGAACCCAGTGGCTGCCACTGTGCTTGGCCCCATAGATGTGGCACAATAGATGGGTACTGCTGAATGCGTTACTTTCCTGGAAAAACGAGATTAAGTTCCTACTGTGTGCCAGGTACAAGGCAAGATATTTGCACATGCGTGGTCTAAATGGAACCTGAGAATAATATTATGTGGTACATTTTTATAAATCTATGCTAGGTATGAAAACCAAGATTTGAAGCAAAAGTTTTAATACAAGGCAAACTATAATCAGTGCTGCAATATTAGCTCTCTATTATGAAACAAAGGCGAAAAAGAGCTCTGTTCACTCTTGAATAAATCCCAGCTGCCAACTGCCTCAGTTTTGAGCCATGAAAACATGCAGTCTTTGGGATTACAAAGATGTGGTACATATACACAATGGATTATTACTCGGCAATCAAAAAGATAGACACATGCCTTTTGCAGCAACATGGATGGAGCTGGAAGGGATCATGCTTAGTGAAATAAGCCAGAATGGAAAAAAAAAATACAGATGGTTTCACTCATAGCAGGAACATAAAGCAGGAACATATTTCTCCACTGGGGTGGGCATGGAGAGATAATAATGAATTATATACCAGGGACATTTTACTGGGATGGAGTCAGGAATGGGATCAAAAATGGAGCAGGGGGAGTGCACTGGACTATGGTGATGGCACACGGGTGAATTGGTGATGGGAAGTCCATGGGGATTACAACTGAGATGGAAAAGGCACAAAATGATATCAAAATAAACTATAATAATAACAATAACAATAACAATAACAATAATAATAGTAACCATCCAGTCTTTGAGTAAGCCCCAACTTTGCTTGAGAGCCTGAAAGGATCTCCCAGCACTGTGCGTGAGGCACCTGGCTGGGGACTTCCATCCAAGTAGCCTGGGATCACGGGCAGGAAGGAGAAGACCAATAACGCCTTGCA
This sequence comes from Condylura cristata, assembly GCF_000260355.1. Classification (NCBI taxonomy): domain Eukaryota; kingdom Metazoa; phylum Chordata; class Mammalia; order Eulipotyphla; family Talpidae; genus Condylura; species Condylura cristata. The sequence continues at coordinate 8,497,654 of NW_004567105.1, forward strand.
GATTTTCATTTTAAAGGGAATTTTAGCTCACATTCCTCAGAGGCAGATCTTCACCACTCCCCACTTTGGATTGAAGATTTAGACTCTCCATTTCACAAAATGAGGTGACGGTTACTGGCTACTCTAGGAGACTTCGTTGCCTTTGCAGCTGCAACGAACCACCGGGAAGTCGCTGAGTGAGACTGGCCTGCACAAGGCCACAGGAAAGGCCCTGCCCTGCTTTGAGCAAGTGTTTTGTTCTGGCAGGAGGCGCCAGCTAATGTGGTTATCAAAAGCCAGGTAACCCTTGCAGTTCACAGAGCACAGTGATATGGAAAACCTGAATTGCACTTTACAGTCCGCCTCGTGAGACAGGAATCCAGCTCTCCCTCTGACAGGTAAGGAAACCCAACTTTAAAACCCAGCAGGCAGCAGTGACTGGATCAAGGTGTTAGAAGGTACTGAAGTCAGAATTCAAACTAGATCTCAGTTCTCCAATACCAATGCTGATTCTTCTTGCTACGTCATGCTCCACACAGACCAGTGTCTTGAATGTAAAGTAACAATGGAAGAGATGGACAGAAGCCAGCAGGAAGCCAATACATTACAGCAGGCTATCTTGAACAGACCAAGGTCTCGGGACTGAAAATACCTTGCTTTTTTCTATCCTCATTAATATTATTTATTTCCTCTGCCTTAAAATATGTTTGAACAGGACCCTACCTGGTAGCGCAATGGGACAGGACGCAGCACTGCAAGCCAGCCACAGCCGCTTCAGTGTGAGTTTGATCCCCAGCTCCGGAGGTGACCACAAGGCTCAGCAGACCTCTCCTGGCCCACACTGAAGTCCCCTTAGCAGTGCACTTCATCGCTCTGCCTGTTCTGCTCCCCACTCTGTCTCCGGTGAATCCTCTCACTGCCCCTGCACCTCTGGCTTGTACCCAGTTCTGTATACATACATAAATAAATCTTTTATATATAGTAAAGATATATATATATATTTGAACAACTTTGTCTATCTTGCTTAACACTTGGGCCCTCACAGCCGAAACAGTATCAGACACATAGATGATGGTGATGAATGTGACACAGAGGAGGCTGAAAACGGAAGGCCTCTGCCAGTCAGCAGCAGTGAACCAGAGACTGGGTGTGCAGGTTCTGACAGCGAGCACCACCAGGCAAAAGCCCTGAGGTAAGATGGCGCCTACCTGTTTAAGCAGTAGCAAAAAAGCCTGGGCAGATGGGGCATTCCCAGGAAGGAAACACACAAGATGAATACGAGGAAGAGGCAGACTGGGAAGAGTACAGGTTTGGAGCTAGAACAACTGGATTTTATCCCAGCCCTGCCCCTCCCTAGCTCTGGAACACTGGGATGGTTCCTGAATCTTCCACAGGCTTGACATCTGGCTCTCTCCAAAGCTTAACTGAGACAATACCAGCAAAGCACGGAGCATGTTGGGCTTTGTGGGCCGCGGACAGAGGAGAGATCGCGGCCTCTGCCGGCCAGGAGCTGGCCCAGGGTGATGCGGACGGGCAGTAACAGCAAATTCCAGCATCAGCTGAGGCGGCCCAGCCAGTCACCTGCTTCACACCCTCACCTCTGTTCCTCACAGCAACTCTGGCACAGAGACTTGAGCAACTTGAACTGGGAGGAGGAAACTGAGGCTCCAAGGAGCTGTGGAGCCCCCCAGCCAGAGGGCTGAGCAGGACCGGGGTGTCTGCCTCTGAAGCTGCTCGGCCATCTCCCAACCAGCAGGTAACCAGGAAGGAGTTTTTCTCCTCAAATGTTATTTGTGTGTCGGTCATTTGCATACCTACATTAATATGGGGATACACTTCACACCTCTGCATTTTCACACGGCTCATTCACTCTCTGCCAAGACCCCCGGGCCAAGCTCCCATCCTCTTCCTTTCCCTACCCTGCCGTGGGGGCACAGGAAGGGGTTTCCAGCGTAACTGGCACCCCAGCGGGGCCTTACAAGATTTGGCCTGTGCCAGACCAAGCAGGAAAGAAGGGTATTTGGGACAAGAGGGCCGCCGTCCGGGACAAAGGCACCAAGTGGTTTCTGAGAAAGGTGAAGAGTTCGCTGACCTGTGACCCAAGGAGCAGTGGGGGACAGGTGGGAGAGCGGTTGGGAATAGAGGGCAGAGACCTCGCCCACCGGGCCAAGAAGCCAGCAGGCAGCTGGGAACCAGCGTGGTTGTTCAGCCGTGGGGGAGTAAGAAGTTGAGCTTTGTTTCTGAGGAACTGGATGAGAACAGGGAGTTCTTGACTTATGCAATACCTGAAGAAAATGCCGCCTGACTTAGAAAGTGTCACTGGGTTTTAATAGAAGGCGTCATGTACACTCTTTGTATCAACAGTCTTTCAGGGCACCGTGGGGCCTATTTTAGGAACTTGCAGCTTTAGAAACACTACAGGAAACTGCTGACAAGCCACACTCCCCTGAGAGAAGACCTGGGCCCAGGCCCAGGGTGCCAGGACACACCCAATCTCCCCGCCCTCAGGCCTGGGTCATTACCGGTGGCACCACACCAACAAGGCCCGCTCCAGCCTCCAGCGGCTCCCGGGTGTGCTGTCCCCTGGATCATGGTCTCTCGGCCCCGTTTCTCTCTCTCCTGGGGTCCTGAGGAGCAGGAGAACACGGGAACACAGGAATCTGAGGAGTCTGGGCCCCAAGAAGGGGGCTGAGGCTTCTCCAGGGAGGGGGGAACCTCAGGTCAGTGGGTTGCCATGGCAACACCACAGGCCCTGCCCCAGGGGCCGCTGGGTTCCAGGAAGGGGCCCTGCCTGCCTCCAAGCCCAGTCCCACCCAGGCCCTGGTTTTCCTGCTTCCCTCTCACCCAGTGTCGATTAAGCGCCTCCTGTTTGCCAGACTCTGAGGAACTCCTGGTGAGCCTGGCCTACAAGACCCCAGCTCTCAGGGAGCCTAGATTCTGTGGTGAGGACAGAGGAACCCAGCTAAGCAAGGTGACCTCAGAGCACAGGGAACATGAAGAAAATGAAGCCACGGTTGGGGGAGAGGTTGGGTGCTGTGTTAGACTGCAAAGTCAGAAAGGTAGTGGGAGTGGGCTGTTGTGTGTGTGTGTGTGTGTGTGTGTGTGTGTGTGTGTGTGTGTAAGCGCCACAAAGCCACAGTGATGGAGGGAGGGAGAGAGGGAGGGAGGGAGGGAAGCGTGTCTGAGTACGGACCCCTCATTTATTTCAAGAGTGCTAGGAAGCTCTGGGAGGGCTTTCAACCCGTGATGGGAACTGCATTGGCTCAGGGCAGCCAACTAGGGATTGTCACACAACCATCCCTGTTACAGAGTAGCAAGTCCAGGCCCTGAGCACACAGTAGGGACAGGGCAGTGAGCTACCCACACACAGCTTCTGGCTTCGTGGAAGGTTAGTTTAATTCGGCTACAAAATCCTCACCGCAACAAAGCCATATAAGAGAGAGAGCAGGTCTCACCTAATATTTGTGAGTCAGGGCAGCACCTCAGAGGAAGTGACCTTCCCCTGACAGGTAGGAATGTGAAGCTGTGATGTTCCAACCCCAGGTAAGAGGGAGAGAGGAATGTCCCAGGCAAAAGGAACAGCATATGTAAAGGCCCAGCACTGGCAGACCCGTGACTGAGAAGCAGCCTAAACCAAGAGGTATTCACTTCACAGAAGCACCGAGAAGCTTCACCACCTCCGTACTGAATGTTGGCCAAGTCAGTGTCACAACAACCCCCTATGGCCTGGGCTTGTTTCTCTGCAAAGACAGGACAGGATTGGCTTCCTCCTTCAACTGACTCTCAGTGTCAAGACCCCTAGTGCCTGAACCCACTCACCACCTTGCAGTGTTTGCAAAAATCATCCTCGTCAGCTTGCCTCATTTTGCTTTGCTTCTCTGATTTAGAAACCTGAGCTGGGTTTTCATTTCTTTCCTAATTCTACTCTGGTCCTTTAAAAATATCTTTCTCTCCAATCTCACATCTGATGTGTACCTCAGTTTTCATATCAGTAAAGTAAGAAATCATTTTCATCAGATTATTGTGAGATGATGATGATGATGGAAGCAAAGGTTTCTGCTCAAGGCTAAGCTGCTCACTACACACAAGGCAACGTCCTTCACCAGATGCACTTTCTCTTTTAAGCATCCTGCAGCCTCGTTCGTCTGCCCTGCCCCTGGCCTGCCCAGAACCCTCGTTTATTTCTATTTGCGTTGCTAAGACCCAGTGTTCAGCTGTCTCCACTGGCTGTCCTGTGTCCTCCTTTGTATGGTGGGGAATCTCCCACATGTCCCAAAACTTCCAAGTGTTGTACCTGAACCAAACTAACTCTTGACCAAGTGAGGCAGACGCTCCTGTGAGTTAGGGGAGTCAAGTCCAGAAGAAAGAATGAGAACACCTGACTCTCGTCTCCCTGGTCATGTGAACTTGGACAACTGCTTTAACTTTTCTGAGCTTCAGTTTCCCTCTCTGTCAGAGTTACAGTAACTTTTTCTGAGGCTCCATTTTGTACTAAACAGTGTGCTAGGCTGTGTACATTCCTCTCCTTGTAATTACTGCATAGATGGGATAGCAAGGTCCAGAGAGAAAAGAACTCTGTCTTCTATCTAGCTAACTGTACTTACCCCTCCCCCAGGGGTGACCTGGACCCTCTGTCTCTTCCTCATCAGCTGGCATCTTGGTCATGCCAGGATGCAGGTGAGTCCACTGCTGATGCCAGATACAAGTGACGCTTCCTGGAATGTGGCTAATAGCCAACACCATAGCCATTGTAATGACGTGCCCAAGGTCACACAGATAGGGAGCAGCTGAGCCCGGACTGGAATCTGACCCTAACCTAAGCATTAACGTGCACAGTCAAGCCACTTCTATGTTTGCATGCAAGTCTCCTTGGCCCTAAGTTGTGCTGATTACAAGCCACACGTAACAGGTGCTCCTAAAGTTCATGTTCTTTCTCCCTTTAGGAAAACAATATCTAAAGCTCTAAAGTGGACAAAGAGATTAATTAAGGAAACACTATTTATATTTAAAAGAATGAATGAGTTTATGGTCACAGATCATGAACTCACCAGCCCTTCCTGAAGACTAGAGAAAATTAAAGCTAAGGTATTTGGTGCCATTTCCTGTTGAAGAGAAATTCAATTCAAAAGCAGGTCTCTGCTCTCAGGAACACCAGAGTTAATGTCCATAATTACATAACTAGGTGGTGAAATCTCATTTCCTCACACCTTTTGGCAGGTGGAGCATACCTACTACTACTTTATGTCAACAGACTTTTTCTTTGTTTCTATTATTACTATCGACTGGAAAACAAATACGAGAGCCAGGGTGACTGGCTCTGTGTACAGCATCTGGTACTGGGTTCTTGACATCACTGCCTGTTCTAGTTGGCTTTAAGCTCTGCATTTTTTGTGGTACAAATACACAGTGGAATAATACTCAGCAATCAAAAAGACTAACTCATGCCATTCACAGCAGCAGGGATGGAACTGGAAGGGATCTTGCTCAGTGAAATAAGCCAGAAAGGAAAAGAAAAATACCAGTTGTTTTTACTTTTAGAGGAATGTAGAGGATCCAAATAAGGGATCAGGGGGAAAAAAGTAATAATAATAAAGTAAATATCAAAATCAACAGGCAACTTAAACCAGAGACATTCTTCAAGGGAGGAGAGGAGACTAGAATCAAAAGAGGGGTGGGAAGAGCACAAGGAACTATCGTGATGGTGCACAGGTAAAATTGTGTTGGCAATTTCATGGGGACTATAAATGAGATGAAGAAGCATGCATTGTGCAAAAATGAAAAAGGATGCAAAAATATATAAAATTTAAAAAAATATATAATTACCAAAAAAAAAGTTCTGTATTTCGTCTTACACGGTGAAGGGGATGTGTCCTTCCCCACAACCTCAGGAGTCAGGCACTTCCGGTGGCAGAGCCCAAACACACACCCAGCTAGCCTGACTTTTGAGCTACATCACAAAACACCCTGCTCTCAGGCAAAATGCTTTTTTCTGTCCAGTGTTAATTTAGCATAGAAGTCATAATGTTAAATGTTCTCAAAGGAAGCGCCCACTGCACTCCTGAGCTGTAAGCCTGCGAAGGCAAGACGTCCATTCCTTTTTGGTCCTAACATGCTAGCAAGTCAGTTTTTTCTCAATTCGTCACCATCTTCATATTCATCATTGGAGCACCAATGAGCATAGATGCTCCTTGTTCCACTTTTCCATTTTTTAAGAATGTTTTTACAGGGGCCCTCCCTGGTGGTGCACCGGGTTAAAGTGCAGCACTACAAAGCGCGAGTTCAATCCCCAGTCAGGGAGTGACCCCCATGGCGCAGCAGACCTCTCCTGTCTCCCCGCTGCTCCCTTCAGCAGTGCCTTTCAGTAGACCCGCCTGTTCTGCTCCCCATTCTGCCTCTGGTGAGTCCTGTCACTCCCCCATACCTCTGGCTTGTACTCCCCTTCTTATAAACATAAATAAATAAATCTTTTACAACAGACAGCTTGTGCGTATCATTTTTTTTCTTTTGAACCATCGCCTGAGAATCGCCTGGGAGAAGGAAAGGTAAGCCCAAGGGCTTGGTAACTACAAACAAATGGTCTGAATTCCGGCTCCAAGACTTACTAGTTGCACGGCTTTGGCAATGTTTCAAACCTCAGTGTCCCCAGGTGTAAAATGTGGACAATAGGCCTCTTCTTGCAAGCCTCATGTCAATGGCATGAGACGGAGTGAACAAAAGAGGGCAAGCACTGAGCACCGTGCCCAGCCGGAGCGAGCCCAGGTACTGTTTAGGACAGAGGCACATTTTTGTGGTTTGGTTCAACAACAGTACAGCAATTAAAAACATGGACTGTGGCCCTCCCTGGTGGCGCAGCGGGTTAAAGCACTGCACTGAAAATCTAGAGCCGCTTCCTCATGAGTTCGATTCCCGCCTGCCCCGGAGGTGACCACATGGCGCGGCAGACCTCTCCTGACCCGCCCGCTGCTCCCCTCAGCAGTGTACTTCGTCTATCTGCCTGTTCTGCTCCCCACTCTGTCTCTGGTGAAGCCTCTCACCGCCCCTGAGCCTCTGGCCTGTACCCCAGTTCTGTATGCACAAATAAATAAATCTTTAAAAAAAATAAATAAATAAAAAATAAAATATATATATATATAAAAAATAAAAAACAAAAAAAACAAACATGGACTGTGTGGTCCAGCTGCCAGGTTCACATTTGTCTTCCTCGCTGTATGAGCTGGGGCCAGTGACTCAACTTCCATGAGCCTCGTTTGTTTCATCTGAAAAGTGGGGGTCGTAATAATAGCACCTCATGGTGTTTGTACAAAGAATTAAGTGTCCAAGGCACAGAACATGTTTCTGTGACAAGCACGACACAGGTCTTGGCTATTAACACGTTGACATCACTCTACGCCTCCTCCTGCCCCCACACTGCACCCTACTCCAATTCCTTCCTGATATCACTTGCTCTGTTTGGTTCTTGGGTCTCAGTGCAGTGAAAAGAAATGGCTTTGAATTCAGAAGGACACTAGTTCTAAGCCTCCCCTTGCACATAACTAAGTAAGCTCTGCAACCCTAGGTGACTTACTTAACCTTATGGGTCTCAATTTCCTTCCTATTAAAAAAAAAAAATCTTCGGGACCTCCCTGGTGGTGCAGCGGGTTAAAGCACAACACTAAGAAGCTAAAGCTACTTCCGCATGAGTTCAATCCCCACCTGCCCGGAGGTGACCCACATAGCAGCGCAGACCTCTCCTGACTCGCCCACTGCTCCCCTCAGCAGTGTACGTTGTCAGTCAGCCTGTTCTGCTCCCCACTCTGTTTCTGGTGAATCCTCTCACCGCCCCTGCACCTCTGGCCTGTACCCAAGTTCTGTACGCATCACTAAATAAATCTTTTTTTAAAAAATCTCCTCCATGAGGTTATTATGAGTGTTAATAAGACTTTAAGAGCTGGGTGTACTATTCACCACAATGGCCTGAATTTATGATGGGCTTGGCACAGAAGAGCAGATCTGAAAAGAGAGAGAAGGGCAGGCCAGGAAGCAGGGGCCTGGGCTCGGGGGCGTGGAGAATGAACGAACAGAGCATCTGTCATCTGCCTGGCACACAGTAGGGTGCACAACCATGTCGGTCCATCCAGTATTTGCTTACAAGCAGCCTCGAGCCAGCCTTCCTAGAACGCAAGCAGAGAGATGTAGACGCCTTCCTAACGTAAAGGATGGACTGACTGACGTCTCAAGCAAATATTTATTGAGCCTGGACTCATGCAAGTTGCTCAGTTGCTTTGCTGGCCCACCCAGACTGTAATGACACAGGTGGACATCTTCAGAATCAAGAGAAGAAACACGAATTAAGCACACAAAATGAGGAGGGAAAGGACACATGCTTTAGAGGCATGGAAAGCACTGAGCACCGTGCCCAGCAGAGTGAGTTCTAGAGACATGAAACCACTGATCCCAGGCGCTATTTAGGACAGTAGCACTATTTTGTGAACACAGCGGAATCTCTCTATGAAGTGCTCTTTTCTTTTTCTATACAGACCTTGGGAGTGAGAAAGAGGGCAGGTCTTTGGAGCCAGCAGGAGACCATGAGGAGAAGCAAGTGTCACCAAAAGACCCTCTGCTCACTGGGGGGCACAGGGCGCTATGCCTTTGTGTGCACGACTTCGTTTCACCCCCACCAGACCCTGTAAGGTGGGTGCTCTGTGCTTCTCTGAAGCTCAGGGAGGTTATGGAACTTGCTGAGTTCATACACCCAGCCCATGGCAAAGCCAGGGCTCACCAGCTCCGTGAGAGTCCAGAGCCGGTATGGTTAATGATTGCGTTGGTGGCTGCAAACTCCCATATTAATAATTCATCAGTGATGACGAGCCCTAACATACTATACAAATGGAAGGCGCTGTAATTTTACACTGAGGTTTTTATGTTGAACCTGTGATAAGGAAAACCATGTCTGCAAGTAAACAGGTGAGGCCCTTGATGAGGCGTGTAAGTGCCTGGCAGGCCAGGGGTATCTACCCAGCGGGGGTGCCAGGGTGAATTCGAAAGCTTGAAGAATGACCTGAGATGGAAGCGCATTTTGCACCTAGGTTTCCCCATCTTTCACAGAGGTACCCCCATCTTGCTGCTTTCTTCTCTCCCTCCCTCCCTGCCTCTCTTCTTTCCTTCCTCCCCCTTCCTTCATTCTTCTCAAAAGCAATCTGCATGTAGCACTACAATCTCCAAGCACTACCCACACCATGCACCACTGCTGTTTTCATTTCCTTTGCTTTTTTAAAAAAATCTCTCAATAAAAGAAAAAGTTGCAACAGACTACAGGTCCAGGGGGAGTTCTTTTTGTAGGTACCCCGACTCCCAGCTTTCCAGGCTGTGCTCCAGCTCTCCTACACCCAACGCTCACTCAGGCTGTGCCCTGTGACACAGCCATGGGGAATGCCCTGCAGCCTGGGCACCCAGAGGAAACCCAGTGAAGCAGGGGAATAATTCATTCTTCTAATCACAGCAAAGTTTTCAAACTTTAAAACGGAGCCTTGATTAGAAGAAAAGCTGTGTGTTTTTTTCCTAAAAGCCTGGCATTTCTGAAAAGGTCCCTTACCCAAACCACAGTAACCTCAAAAACTCTGCCCACTGACTTGAAAATAAAAGTTCATAGCGACCAAAGGCCCTCTCACAACAACCAGCCAATGCTTTAGAAATCTTCTTTCCAGCCCTTACCAGTTTTAACATTTTTTAACTGAGGGCCTCAAGCTTGCTGGAATCTTTCCTCCTTGCAAGGTCCCAGGGCTTTCTCAGTCAGTAGCATTTATTTTCTCTATCAACTAATGATTGATGGAGAAATGATTTGGGTTTTGAAAAACACAAATTTGAAAATTGGGTACAAGAAGTAAAACTTCCAGAAACAAAAATGTTAACCTTTTTTTAGTAGTCAGAAAGGATGATACAAAATTAGTGATTTTCTGTTTGATAGAGTGAAGAATTAGACACCCCAGTTATTCCCCTACAATAGACTTGATATCAACAGTGGGACTGAACATCACAAAGAGAACATGGCAAAATGTTTAAACAATCAATCACTTCCCTCAGAAATAGCTTTGAGTTTATACCAGGACCCCAAACCTGGAACTTTGTAAAATCCTAAAAATTTCCATAGGACCTTCACCTGCCCACGCATAATAAGAACAGGTACACAGGTTAGAAACACATCAGATGTATGAACACCCCAAATTTAGCCTAATGGCTCAGAAAAAAAGGTGATTGTGGAATTCAAAAAAATCACTCACGCTTATTTTTTTAGAATGAAAAATCTACATCTATAAATGCAAAGAAACACTTTCTTCTCCAAAAGTCTAACATTAGCTCAAAGTAATTTCACAATAGTCATGAGATTCAAAACAAACACATTGATATAGTTTTCTTCACAAAATGCATTTGTACCTCAAAAAGCAGATGTTGGTGCTATCATTAGTGACCACTAATCACTTTTTAGATTATTCAAATGACAATTTGAGATCTAGTTGCCTCCACTGACTCGAGACTGACTCGCTGGTCCTGTGACCAAACCCGGCAGGCTGCCTGGAAACAATGCTGGCCACCGTGGGTGGCAGAAAACACTCAGGACCGAAGCACAGCTTGCCTTGGCCGGCCTGCAGCCTGCACAGAAGCTTTGTTACCCCTTCAAAATGAAACAACCACAATGCAAACCCAGGCCTGGACTCACCTGTCAATGACTATTGAGTGCTCAGTAGCCGATGATGCTCCTGTGTGGTCGAGGATTAACTAGCCACAAAAAATGAAAACCATACACCCATTTTGAAGTAACTCTGTTCTGAGGATCAGATCTGATACGAAACCACACAGTCCACAAGCACAGGTCAATCCAGCCCGTGTCGCCTAAATTTACACCAGGCAACAGCCATCATGGACGAATTTCATCCTCTTCTGCTTTTTATGACACTCCTCTCCTCTCCTTTCCCCTCTCCTCCCTCCCTTCCCTCCTGTCTCATCAAAATGGTCTCATGTTAAATTAAAATGCAAGAAAGAACTAAACACGCACTCTGCTTCCCGCTTAGATGCTGAAATGAGTGTCAGGGAATGGCTCTTTGAAGCTGAGTCTCCCCTTTCCTGGAAAGGGACTGCGAAATGGTTCGGTCTTCAAGACAATGGTGCCCATGAGTATGGGGTTAGAGTGAGAGGAACAGGGCCATCACACTGCATACTAAAAGAGCACCCAGAGCTGGGGGCCAGGGAAGCAGCTGAGTGCAAGCAACCTCTTTCTGGAGGGCTCCATGGAACACCTTCTTTCAGGACTCAAACCCCAGTCAACAGGTGTCTGGCACATTTCCTGCTTCCTTTAACAAACCAGAAAATACAAGGATGAAACTATGGCAGGCAGCCCCATGAAGAGGGACCAAAAGCCCTCTTCATGGAAAAGGTAGTAAAATGAAAATGAAAGTAATCCCTCAGTCTTAACCCATCAGAAAGGAACCGCGGACCACCACCAGAACCAAGCCACGACTACACAGTCCAAAAAACCTCTGTCTATGCTGACACATGTACGTTTTTCAGGAGTCTTAGCCCTTTCCCAACTGTGCAACTAGGGTCATACTGAGGAGAGCCAGGTAATAATTTTACTAATAACCTGATGAGCCATTTACTGAGTCATTTCAAGGGGCCAAGTTTCACTTGACACACAAGCAGCCTCATCAGTCTCCGAACAACCCTAGGAGGGAGAAAGAAACTGAGGTTAAACAAGTCCGGCAGCTGCCTTGGGTCACAGGGCTAGGAGGAGACAGAGGAGGGAGGTCAACCTTGGTCTTCCTGGCAAGTCTCCTGCCCTCTCTATGAAGTCACACTGCGTGTGCCTGAACATGCATGGTAACACGCCTGTGAATGACTTCCATTTGCTATAGATACTGTTTGGTGACGTTACCTGAAGGCCGCATACACTGGCGTTTGTCTCTAGACTTTATTCTTACTTGGGTATGTCTGTGTGTGTGTCTCCCAGCAGGCAGGGGCGCTGGCATTCTAAAGACAAAGAATGGTGATTCAACTTCCGATGAATCCTAGAGTTTATTTCACGTCTGTCGTAAAGATGCTTTATAGGCTACGTTCCTAATTTTTACCAACAGTACTTTAAAACAGTACAGCATAAAGGATGGTCTTAACACATTCATAGAGAACGACAATACCAAGGGTCCTTTGCTTTCACTAAAACAATATATGCTGTACAGACACTCCCCCCACCTCGCCCCAACCCTGTGCCTCACTGAAAAAAAAAAAAGCAAAGGAGGTCAGGATAGCCTTGTGGCTAAGAGTGGGGGTCATTGTGCGCCTGGGCCACCTGGCCCACTTTTGATAGCCTCTGTCTGCCTCAGTTGCCTAATAAAATGGGCTCACAACGTGGAGTTCTTAATATCACACCCCTTTCATGCTTACTCTGTGCTCACCCCATGAACGGCCTTCTGTGGACATAGCTTCTAAAATAAAAGTGAAAAGGGACTGTGGTGATGGCACACGGGTGACTGGTGATGGGAAGCCCATGGGGATTACAGCTGAGATGGAAAAAGGCACAAAATGATGTAAAAATAGGCTATTATATTATTAAAAAAAAAAGTGAAAAGCCAGAGTGGATCCTTGCACTCAGCTGCAGGAAAGTGGCTCCCGTGTGGCCAAGCTATGTCTGACCAGCCCGACGTCCAGAGCGGAGACACTAGTGGAACACTCCAGTTTCCAGCTTTGGATTTTGTCTTCTGCCTGTTGGTGTCTACATTTAAACTTTGAATCACAACCGTCCTGCTTTACAGGGTTTTTGTGAGCATGATAGTGCCAGTCCATCCAGATGAAAACACTTAGCAAAGCAAAGGCGCGTCATAACGACGGAACACATGCTGTTACCGTGTCACGCAGACCCAGCGTCCAGCCCCATCAGCGTTGTGTCACTCACATAAGAGAACCGCGGCTCAGCAACCTTAAGCACCCGGAGCCAGCCACACAGCCTCATGGGGGAGAAGGTCACCCTGTGAAAGGGAGCACACCCCAGCCACTCTCTGCACTCCTCCAGTAGGGTTTCCTTCGTCATAGTATTTATCCCACATTGCAGTTGTCTACTTTCTGTTTGCTTGTCCGTCTAGAATTTAGGCTCCAGAGGTGGTGCATTTAAGTTCAGCATCCAAAAGAGTGCTGGACACAGAGAAAAACATGCAGTTTTCTTGAATGAATGAATGAAGCTAAAATTTGCCCAAATCTGTACTCAGCGATGATACACTGCTTCTCATCACTGCATTTAAAATCCTCAGCAGAATCGCATGACTCCATTGGAAGGGCTTTCTCTGCAGCCCAGAGATGATGCCCTGGGGTCCTCCACGCATCCACACCTCTCTCTTCTCACCCACGGGGACTCAAATCAACCCCGAGGCCCGAGCCAGGCTTGCACTCTGGCAGTCCACCCACAGTGGGTGGGTGGGGCGAGAAAACAGACTCCCCTAGTTTGGCGTAATGTAGCAATGCCTCCTAAAAGTTGTGATCCCAGGCCAGAGCTAGACCCCCTTAGCTCCTCTCAAGGGACAATGTTGTAGGTTTTATGTGACTAGTCCGTGGGGACGTGTCCACTGCAGGGAATGGAGGCTGGGTGGGAGAGCACACCCTTTCCTCAGGCTGCTGGAGACCTCTGCATGAACTCCTGCAGCGCTCACACTTCCTACTTGCCCCTAAGTCCTGACAGCGAGGGGACTCTGGCCACACAACAGGTGTTCTGTAAACGAGCTGACTAAAACCTCTGCTAAATTAATCCAAAATATTACCTTCACCCGACACCTCCAAATAATCTGCCTTTGAGTTCATTCTCTCTTCCCTAAATCTTAATACAATTGCAATGTCGTCTCAGAGTGGAATGGCCAAGAACAACATCAGCGATTTCTCCCAGGCTGCCATCCACAGAAACTGGCCCCCTGGGGGTGGCTCACCGGGCACATGCACGTGGAGACCTGTCCTGTGACATCCTAACTTGAGATGTCACCAATGGATACACACTTGGTCTTTTTGACACAGATGCCCAGACAGACAAACACACCGTCTTGACTCAGAATCACCATCTGAAAACTCTGGAATGGAAGCCAAACCCTGAACTTGAGTCAGGTCCCAGGGGTGACACCCCCTGGAGCTCCTGTGAGGACCCATGGCTGTACTTGGTGAACAAAGTACCAGGCCAGTGTCACACATATGCCAGCAGAAGGACACAGGCAGGTAAGGGAGTGGCAGAATTCTAGATAAGCCACAGTGATCTTTACGTCCGGTTCATTCCTTTACAAATGAAGCATCTGAGTCTCTGGGAGAAGGGGGAGGGCTCTCTGCCCCCACTAGGGATCACCTGGAGCGGTGGGGAGGTGTGACAGCTTCAACCGGAAGGCTGGAGACTGATTCCCTGCTGCTGGCAGCACTTTCCCACTTAAGCCATCCCTGCAAAAGCTGAGAGCCTGGGAAAGTTGGTTTTATCATCAGGAGGCATTTCAGTGGATCCGAAAATGAGGTTCTTAAAGGAACCCGTCTCAGGTGAACCTGAGAAGAGAAATGCTAGACTTTTAAAGATGCCGCGTTAATGTTGGTGCATTATTGGTTTCGACCGTGCCCCTCGTTTCGATGGTGGGCACCAGTTTCACACAGGACTGCCCCATACAGGGCAGAGATCCCCTAACTGAGCTGTCCCGCTTTTCAAGTCACAGGCAGTAAAAAGGAACGTTGTCAAAGCTGGAAGATTCCCCTAGTGTAACATTACAAGTGGCCGAGACGGGATCATAACTCGGACCTTGACCCATGCACAAAGAAAGATCAGGTAAGAGCTTTCTGGGTCCCCAAGATTTGTAAGCCGTACTTCCACCTCTTCTCTTTCCCCGCCTCATCCTACCCCCCCCCCCTTCACATCCGTCGGGACTAGGAGGGGTGAGAAATTCCTCCCGGTCGACCCACGGGTCGTGGGGAAGACGCGCCAGAGCCTTTCTCGGTGGTGAGCCTGCAGCTCGCGGGCGAGGCGGGCGCCCTGCCCAGCTGGCGCCTAACCTCGGGACCCCGAGGGGGCTGAAGGGAATCCGCAGAGGAGGGGTGGGCGGAGGGCCCGCGGGCGGCCCGAGAAAAGGTGCAACCGCTGGAGAGAATCTGAGCCCCCGCGCCTCTGGGAAGCGGGCCCCGCCGGCTCTCACTCCGCGGCGGGGAGGCCCCGCGCAAAGTCCCCGCTCCTCCTAGCGCTCGGCCCTTTGTTGTCGGCCCGGGCCTCTGGCTCCCGCTCCTACCCTCCGGCCCCCCGCCCCCTGAAGTCACCCCAACTGCACTCATAATATTTTGCTTTGCGCCGGGTCTGTTTTCCACCACCAACTTCCAGCAGTCTCCATGGCGACGCGCCAGGGCGGGGGGGGGGGGCGGGCGCAGCTATGGAAATCCCGGGGCCTGGCGGCCCGGCGGCCCCGGCAAACTTTTCCGGGTCTCCGGGCCCCGCGGGCCGGGTGTGAAGGCGCGCGGGCTCGGAGGCCTGAGGAGGCGTGTGCTGGGTGTCCTCGGCCCGGCCTGCGCGCAGCCAGGCGCTGCCTCCAGCTGCAGCCTCGGACCTGAGGGCGCGGACCGCGCGGCTCTCACTTGACCCCGTTGCCAAACCCAGAAGCCGGCGCTTGGCAGGTGGCAAGGGCGGGGGAGTGCAAGACCCTCTCGCCGGCCACACACACACACACACACACTCTCTCTCTCTTTCTCTCTCTCTCACACACACACCCACACGCGCGCGCGCGCGCGCGCGCACACACACCGGAGAAGGGCCGGAGAGCAAATCTCGCACCCCCGACCCCTTGCTCCCCGGAGTCCTCCGCCTGGTTCCTCAGACCCGGCAGCTCTTTGCGAGGGCAGAGCCAGGGCAAGGGTGCAGGAAGCCCTGGGCACGTTCCCCACCCGGGCACTCTCTGTCCCCCCCGTGCCAGGCGCCAAGGCCAATATCTGCTCCCACCTGAGGACCCACCAAGCCAGATGGGGCCTTGCGGTGAGCCGAGGGCCTGCAGACCAGCGTGCCTTCCCGCCGTTGTGGCACGGGGGGCTTAAATCCAGCTCCAGGGGTACTGTGGGCTGACCCCAGCTCTGGATCTGGAGGACCGAACAGAAATGGGCCGAGGCAGACGTGTTCAGTTGGCTTCGGCCGTGCCCTTCTCTAACGCACCATCCCGGTTAGGAAGAAACAGCCCTTCTGTTGCGTCGTCTCCCCTCCCCCGCCGCGTTCACTTTGCACACGTTCTCGGTGGCCTAAAATTCTACCTGCTTCCCCCACGTCGTTCTCGAATTGCCAGGTGCCTTGAGTTACTGAGCAACGCTCGCCTGGGCAGGCCTGGGCCCGCGGGCCACTAACGCGTGGAGGCCGCGGGCCGCGTGGGAGGCGCGGGCCACGCGAGGCTTTGCCGCGACCTAACTGTAAACCGCGCACCCGCCGCGCGGCGCTCGGACGGCCCCGGCTGCGCGCCTAAGGCCTTCCCCGCCGGCCGGAGCTCCGGGGAGGGGGCGCCGGCTTTGTGGTGCTGGGGCGAGCGAGCTGAGGGCCCAGGAGGCGCGCGTCGGCTCCCGGGCCTCCCCCGACGGGGCCATTGTTTTAGCACCACACTTGTTGAGTATTTTGGAAAAACTCGAGGAATATATTACCGGCTCGGTGCGCCGAACAAAGGGGCGCGTTTCCGCAGGTCACGCTGAAGTGGCCCCAAGGCAGACCACTAGAGTCCCGGCCCTGCAAAACTGCTCGCCCGGACCGAGGCACTCGGCAGGGTTTTTCCTTTTAAGAGTAGGGAACGGAGGCCCGACTCGCGGGCCCCTCTGATCCTGGGCGCTCCTGACTTCGCCCCAGCACTTGCTGCGACTCGATTGTTCAAACCCTTTCAAAATAAAATAACAAAAATAATATTCGTGGTTCAGGTCGTGGGCACTCGGCAGTCAAAGGAGGGGAACCCAACGGCTCCATGCCGCGAGCCCCAGCAAGCCGGGGAGGGGGAAAGAACCTTTACATAACAAGGCGAACTCTGGAGGAAAGCTAATTGGATTAAGTTCTCTGGAAAGGAGGCGAGGGAAGGCTTGTGGGCCGAACCGCGCATACCTGCACTTTCCTGCCGCCCGTTTTGCGAGTGCGAGGGCCGCCTGTCATTTCTTCTCCCTGCCACTCCCCAAAACTTTTAATTTTGAGTCCAGGATAGTGATCTAGGGGCATCTCCAATTTTGAAAGGCAGAAGGAATGGATGAGGAAAGGATTTCGGTTTCAGACCCGTTTGGGGTATTTGTAGTTGAGGGCTGAAGGGGCAGGTGCCACCATGGGCCACTCGCTGCTGAACGGAGGGTGGGAGACTGAAGGTTTCCACAGGCCCGCAGCATTGCCCAAAAGGCACCGAGAAACTTGTCTTGTGCAGGGGGCGACTGACACCCCCAGCTGGGCAGTAGAGGGTGCGGATACGAGTGACCCCCACATGTGAGCAACTACTTGGACCTAAACAGTGCAGATGTGGACTACTGAAGGATCTTTGCTTCTGAAGGTGGGGTGCTCAGGTGGTGCATAATGCTGTGAGCAGTTGACGTAAAAAATATGGAGGGAGGGGTTCTTTTCCCTTTCTGGGAGCCTTGACTGCCAGGGGAGCAGACCCCAGCAGGGTCCCAGATGACTCCACAAGCAATACCTCTGCTTGGCTTCTGTCATGGCAGATAGTGAGTTCTTGAGGTCTCAGCCTTTCTCCACTCCCAGGGGTCCTGCACCCACTGTGGAGGGGTGCACAGCAGAGGGAGGAGGACTTAACTCTTGGGATCAGAGGCAGACAACTGCTCTGCCTGAAGACATCCCTGGCAGAAGAGGTGACGTGTCCCGGCCACACAACCTGGACAGAGTAGCCTGGCAAGGTCAGCAATCTTTCTTCAGGACCTAAAAAGACCGTCAGGGTGTCGCCCCCCTCCCCACCCCTGCCCTTAAACCGCATCCATTTCCAGCCTGTTTTAGGTTGAGGTGAGGGAACATTAGTTTGGTGTTGATCTGCACAGGGCAGCGATGCCTGGTGTTAGGGTATGGCTCAGGCTAGAAGGCACTTGTTGCTCTACCCTGCAAAGCCTGCAGTGAAGCTCCCAGGCTTCCTCCCAAGCTGTGCGTCAAGGGGCTCCCTCGGCTGGGCTGCGCAGTGCTCCTCACCCAGTGTTTGCCTCTCCCAGACTACCATTCTCAAGAAACCCCAGGCTACAGCCTCGCTGGCACTGGGGCAGAGTGGGTGGGAGCCTGCAGCTGGGGGAGGAGGTGAACTTCCAAAGAACTTCTTCACCCTGGGATGTAGGGGTTTTGCTCAGATCTGGCAGTTTGGCTCTGGAAAGGTGCCGGGAGAGGGAGGTGAAGAAGGCTCTAGCAGCGAAAGAACCCAGACGCTGGCCTTTTCGTTGCATGAGATTCCGTGGCTCCCTTCATCGGTCATTACCGACTGGCAAGCCCCCCAAAACAGATGCCCACAGCCAACAGCCTCCAAAGCGCCCAGCAGCCTGCGGACTCTGACTCCAGGCCTCGCCAGCCCGCGGCGTCCAGCCTTCCCTCCGCCAGGGTTACAGCCCCTGAGCCCAGCGCACAGACGGGGGCCGCTTCGCCGCAGGGAGGCTACAGCTAGCGAGGGACCCCCGGCCCGGAGCTCGCACTTCCCGGCCGGCGCCGGGGCCCTGGGACCACCGGGCTCGCCGCCTCCACTCCTTCCAACTGAGCATCTTCACCAGCCAGAGTCGGGGTCCCCACCTTTTAGTGCTGTGCGAAGCCATCACCCGCCCCCGCCTCCCAGAACGTTCCGCTCGGCTTCCTGGCCCTCGACTCCAGCTTCAGAGCGCACCGCTATTCCGGCGCCCCCAAACCCGGGGGAGGAGCCGGGCCCGAGAGGGGGCGGTCGGCTCGCAAAGTTTCTACAAGTGGAGCGGCGAGCTCGCCGCGAGCCAGTGGATCTTTATGTAACTTTGTGTCCTGGGCAAGCTAAGCGCGCTCCTTTGCGCGAGCCGAGACACACACACATTCACAAACACGCACACACATACACTCACCCATCCACACATCGCATTACTCGCCAGCTTGAAAGCTTGTGCACGGTCTCCGTTATTTTCCGGGGTTCCACTGTCAAGTTGACCCTTCTGAACTTTTTGCAACTCTTTCTGAAGTTCCCTCTCTCCCTTTTCTTTCCCTCCCAATGTCTCCCCCAACCCCCACCAGTAGGACTAACCTGTGGAATCCATGTCGGGTTCCTCCAGTAACCCACAATGCATGCTCTTCCCATGGACAGCACAGGCGCCCCCCAAAAGTCCTGATGTTTGGGGATCCCCTGTGCTAGAGATGCCCAGGAAGGAAGGGGGGCAAGGTGGGGAGGAAGAGAGACGGAGCGTGCGAGGGCAAAAAGGATAAAGAAAGAAAAGAAAGAGGAAGAAGAAAGAAAAGGGACAGAAGAAAAGAGCAGAGAGCGAGAAGGGAGAGCTGGCGCAGAAGGGGAAGAGGAGCGATCTAGCAAGGGGACACTCAGTAATCCAGCCGGGCAAAGCCAAACCCGTCAAAATGTTTGCGGATGTTTCATGGGAAAAAGCATCATTTTATAGGAGCCCCGATGGGAGCAATGTCATTGATAGGCCAGCCGGCCTGATGAATGGCCGCTCGTCAGATGGGGCCGTGGCGAGGCGCACTGTGAAGCCCATTGTGGGCCTGTTTTGAATAAGAAAAGCCGCCTCCGAAAAGGGGGGCTCCCAGCGACGCAATCCCAGCCCTCCGACTTCCCCCTTCTATTATAGCATTAGCAACGTTTTTCTTATTTAAAGTTCCAGAGGCCTTCTCCAGCCTTCGCCCGGCACTCATTATAGGCAAAATCAAAATTGGCTTAGCTGTGGTCCCCTCCCCCTCCTCATCCCTCCCGGGATCGGACCCGGCGCGGTGCAGGCATGGGGGCGGGGGTGGCGGTGCGGGGAGGGCGGTGGCAGGGGATTCCGGGGCGCCTGCGGTGCTGCTGACACGGCCACGAGTGGGGCCCCTCTCCGTTTGCGCCCCCCGTTTGGTCCCGGCTTACATTTTGAGCGGGCGCCCTGGGAGTGCGGGAGGAGGTATGCGAAAACTCCCTCCCACGCGGGTCCGCGGACACGCGTGGACAAGTGGAGCGGAGATGGGGGCTACTGCTCTTAGACCCCATCCCCCAACCTGGGCGAGAAGGCCTCTGGCGGGGTGTGAGAGGCTGGCTGTCTCCAGAACTTTCTGTCTTCCACGGCGTCTATCGCCTTCACCCCGTTTCCCCCCCCCCCACCTCCCCGTCTCTGTCCCTCGCGGTCCTCCTCTCGTGCTCTGTGTCCCTCTATTTCTCCTTTTTTGGCTGCTTGTCCCTGTCCAGCCCCTGCCCCCACGTCTCTTTGTCTCTCCCCAGAACTCTGTCCCTCTGAGTCTCTATCCCCCTCGGTCTCTCGGACACCCCCGCCCCCGCCTCTTCCCGTAACTCTGTCTGTCAGTCTGTCTGTGTCTCAGTCCCTCCCTCCTTCCTCCCGCCTTCGCCCCCGCCCCCCACCCGGCCGCGAAGTTTGTGAGAAGCCCCAGCGTCCAAGTGGGGACGAGGTTTTCCCAGGGACCCCCTCCTCGGCTGAGTTGAAAGTGCAGAAAGAGGGGGGCGAGGAGCTGGGGGGCTGGAAGTGGAAGTGGGGGGGGGCAGGCTGAGCCTCTGAGGGCCCCGATAAAGTGGCCATTCGCCGGGCGGCCGCGCTGTGATTAGAATATGAATGGAGCCCGGCGGGCGGAAGAGAAAGGCGGATTACCCCGGGTGCTTTGACCATGGACAGAGGCAGCGCCGGCCGGGCCGCGGAAGGGGCGGGGCGCGCGGGCGGGGTCCCTAAAGCTGTGCCGGGGGGGTCTCTAACCTCGGACCCCAAACCGAGCGCGGCTTCCCGCGGTCCCTCGAAAAGGCCCCCAGTCCGCTCTCCCCAAACAGGACTAAGTGGGACAATGTGGAGGGGGACCCGGGCCCAGCACGTGCCGAGTTAAGGTCAGGGTGCGGGAGGAAGGAGGCCGGACGGAGCGAGTCCCGCATTTCAGCACAGGTTCGAATCCCGACGCGTAAAGGTTTGTCTTTCTAATCTTTGGCTCCCTCGTCAGTAAAATGGGAATAAAAAGACCCCTGTTTTAAAGTGGGGGGGGGGAAGGGAAGGAATGACACGAGGTTGTGGATGTAAAAGGTTAAAAAAGGTAGTGGGGGGCCCTCCTTGGCGGCGCAGCGGGTTAAGGCACAGCACAAAGAAGCTAAAGCCGCTTCCGCATGAGTTCGATCCCGCCTGCCCCCGAGGTGACCACCTGGCGCGGCAGACCTCTCCTGACCCGCCCGCTGCTCCCCTCAGCAGTAGACTTCTTCGATCTGCCTGTTCTGCTCCCCACTCTGTCTCTGGTGAATCCTTTCACCCTCCGCATCTCTGGCCTGTACCCCAGTTCTGTACGAATAAATAAATAAATCTTTAAATAAAAAAAAAAGTAGTGGATATAAAATGTTAAAGGGGGGGGGGGTGGGGGGCGTGGGGGGAGGGAGAAGGCATTTGCTTTTTCCTGTGCTTGCAACTCTCATTAACATCTACCCACACTCAACAAGTCTCCCCCCACAGGAACACCACCAGGGCTGACTCCTCCCTCCACCCTGGCCTCAGCCGAGTGACCCCACCCCGCACTCTGTGAGTGGGTCCCTTCTGATTCCTGCCAGGGCCTGCTTCATTACCCCGTGTGCTTGTGCAGGAACTGTGGGTGTGCCAGGCGCTCCCTTTCCAGCTGCTATGCTGGCAAAGGGGAAGGGCCCAGGAACACTTGGGGCACCCAAGGGCAGCAATGACAATCTCTGCCTATGGCGGTGCCCTGGCATCAAAGGCCTGGGGTTCAATCAGTAGATCTGAGTGCCTGGGTCCTTCTCTCAAAGCCTCCACCTCTCCCTTGGCAAAGTGGGGTGAATGATAGAAGCCTCCTTTAAACCATCAGAAGGTGGAAGCAGCATGGCCCTTAACAAGTTCATTGCCAAGGCAGCAGGGGCATGTCTTCAGAGCTGCCACCAGTGGGAATGTTTCCTCCTGGTTAGACCTTGAGAAGTGGCAAAATGGGTCCCAGACGGCAGAGGAGACTTATTATTGCAGCTATTATTCTCATTTTAATTATTATGCTTGCAAAATGGAGGTGTGCTGGGTTAGAGAGCTGGGGGGTGGGTGTGTGTGTGAGGTGGAGTGAGAAGAAAGAGTTCAAGTGGACCTTGCAGGGTGGTGGACCAACCCAGCACAGCTCAGGACATGGGCTAAGCTCATTGCCACCTGTCCCTGCACAGAGCTGCCTAATCTGGGAGACACAAGTTCTCAGCTATGACCAGGCCGTTTCTTTTCAGCACCAGGAGCTGAAAAGAAAGGAAAATAATCAGTTATTCAGTCATTTGCTTTTATTGACCATCTACTGTGTGTGCCCAGCACACAGACTAGAACAACATCCCTGAAGCTTACATTGGAATGTGGGGAGGTCGATGAGTAATCTAAAGACCATACATTTAGATTATACATGATGTCTCATAATGAGCGCGAGGGCTGTGTGGGTGGTGGGGGGTCAGGTGAGCCACCTCAGAATAACACCCCTCAGCTTAGACATGAAGCCTTCCAGGGCTGGTGATGAGGGTGTGTTCATTTGTGAAAATTTGTTGAGCTGGGATCATCATAAGTGGAGCCCTGTGGCTTTATGCATTTTCCCCAATGCATCTCAGTAAAACGTGGCAATTCAGTGGTGTCCACAGAATGGAAAGAGCTGTCACGCACTTTCTTGAAGAACTGCTTCCACTGTGAGAGGTATTCTCACACATGAACCTCATTTAGTCCTCACAATACAAGTAACATACATGGAGACATACATGTCTGGAGACAACTGGGGTTCAGGGAGGTTCTCTTGCCCTTGGCATGCACTGAGTACACAGACATAAAAACTCCCATGCCTCTCCTCCAGAAGATCAGATAGCAAATACCTAGGGTGGGGTGGGGAAGTGTGGGTACTGGGGGAAGCGAGAAACACAGATAAGCCCATGTTTGCTAAGCCAGGAGCCAAATTCACCTGGCAAGAGGGTGGTGGGTGTCAGTCACAGACAAGGATTAGAGCCCGGTGGGGAGCACATGGACTGGGAAGCAGTAACAGGTGATTTCTTTGGAAGATCGGCAGAGAACAGCTTGGGAGGGTCAAGCTAAGAAATTTATCCTGGAAGGACTTTGAGTGTATAGGGCTAGGTTTGTGGTTTGGAGATACCAGTGTGGCCATGGAGTGACAGCAGGATGATCAGCCAGTGAGTATCAAGGCTGTCTCAGCTCTAATTCCACCTGCTGTCCATGTACAATTTTGATGACGTTACATATTTTCGTCTATAAATATTTGGAGTATGACTTTTTAAGCCATAACCAGACTATCATTATGCCTCTAAAACAGCAACAATAATTTCATAACCACCAAAAAGTACTGTTCATATTTACCTATTTGTTTGATAATTTGTTTCAAGTTGTTTGACCTGTGGTCCAAACCAGATTCATACCTTCAGTCTCTTCAAAAATCTGGAAGTTTCCCTTCCTTATGTTATCCCTTCTCATTCATTCATTGACAGAACCAGGCTATCTGTATTGAGACTTGCTCCACATCCTGCAAAATTCCAAGATGTTCTGACCTGGGGTGACATTTAACATGCTCCTCAAAGGCTGGGAGGGGAAAGAAGACGGTGTCTCTTCCTCTGTCCTTTCTCATGAACACCTTCTCCAAAGTTGCTTGGGAGATTTCTTCTCCTATCCATTATCTTCCTCCAT
This sequence comes from Condylura cristata, assembly GCF_000260355.1. Classification (NCBI taxonomy): domain Eukaryota; kingdom Metazoa; phylum Chordata; class Mammalia; order Eulipotyphla; family Talpidae; genus Condylura; species Condylura cristata. The sequence goes on from NW_004567105.1 coordinate 8,521,432, forward strand.
TGGACATTTGACTTACCTGTTCATTCCCTAACCTACACCAAAAAAGGGGCAAATAAACATCACCCTAGGTGAAGATGAACCAAAACCCTCCTGGGCTGCAGAGAAGTCCATCTTCCTCTACAGCAAACGGGCACCAGCTACATGAACCAAATCTGTGCTCAGTTACCAAGGAAGAAGGGGAGGAATGGGTAGGAAATCAGTGGTGTCTGCCATAGCCCTTGAAAGGGGATCAGCCTTGCATAACTTCCTGCTGTGCAGTGGGAAGGGCCCTTTTGCCCAAGTAACAAAACATACATCTTGTCAATGAATACCTTCAATATACCTTCAATACCTTCAATACCAATGAATACCAGGTCCCTGTCTTGCTGGAATGCATGACTTCCACCTTTCTCCTATTTGATTCCCATCAACAGTTCACTTGAGAGAAATAATATTCACTGAGGTTGGCACAAAGCTTTCTGCTCCACCTGCTTCTCAAGATGGAATCTTCAAAGCTTGGTTCCGTGTCTTGCTTTGACAGGTACAAAGAAGAGGCACTATGTCCCTGCCCCTTCAAAATGCTTTGTCCCTCTTCTTGTTTGTGAGAAGAACTGATTCAGCACACTGAAAGACTTTGCTCTGGGCAGCCAGGACTCCTACAGATAGCACACAGGTCATACTCAAAGTTGATGCACGGAATGAACACGTGTGTCTTTAAGGTACACGTATGACTGGACAAAATAACTTAGGTGGAGTACAACGCCATGAGAAATCTCCATGGTTTTAGTTTATCTGGAGGTGTAAACTGGAGGGACATTTATCTTTAAATAATTCATTTCATCTTTGCTAAATAACAAAAGCAATACCTCTTGGTCAAATGAAATGAGTGTATGTTAAAAATGAACGATCTCTCTTCAATTATCATCCTATGGGAGTAACACATATGAATGGTTTGGTGTATGTGACTCTAGACCTTTTCTATGCCCAAATATAAATTAATAATTGGATAAGAATGTCATAGTTTGACTTTACCATAATATCTGCAACCTTTTCCTTATTGAAGGTCACTCAAGCTACTTCCAGTTTGGTTTTAATCATGTCACAATAGACTATCCCTGCACAAAGGGTCTTAAGTATTGAAGGCTTTATGTCTACCAAGTAGGTTGCTATGGACTACGTCATATGAACACTAGGTCATTTAATGTTGTCATTAACTTTGGTCCACCCTTGATGAAGGCAAATATTTAGACATGTGTGGAGTTGCTACAATCTGGGGAGGGGGCTGTTTTACAAGGCTTGCTTCTGGCTTCCAGTGGTAGCACCTAAAAGCCGATGGTGCAGGACATTCTGTCACTAGAATAATTCACCTGCCTGAAATGTCAACAGGGCCAAGGCTGAGAACCTGCCCTAGAGGTACTAGCTGCCCAAGCTGGTGAGATACCTCCAAGTACAAGCTCTGGCATCTGCCTTTTCCTGGTAAAGGGTGACGGGCGGGGCAAGGGGAGAGAACATTCTGCCTAGGATGCTATGGGTGGGACTTCCAACCTGAATCTGCGCTTTGTTGAAAGTCACCCAAGAAGCAGGAGTCGCCATTTATCCTGAGGGAGGAGCCCTCAGGGACTGGCCACCCATTGTTACCCGGAGGCCAGCCACAGGGCTTGGTGAGAGTGCCTGCTCTGATGTTATGCTGGCAGAACTGTTTTCTTCTGCTTCTCTATGGCATTCAGATGGGCAAAGTCTGCACAGGAAAATGTTAAAAGCAAAAGACACATCTAAAAATCTCTGCAACCGAATCACCTCTCCCCATCCTTGGGGCTCGGCGACGCATGGCTCAGAGCTTCCCTCCTCTGTCACAACAGGAGCCCAATATCTGCTGTTGCACCAGAGCGCTCACAAATGGAGATAGTGTCACACAACTTCCTCCTGGTTTCTGTGGCTCTGATGAGGTGGAACTGGGGGAAGGACCAGCAGAGGTCAGGTGACCTTCATCTTGTCAGGAGCTAGAACTCCCAAATTACTTGGATTTTAAGCCTGTGTATGTATGTCTCTTAAAAACTTTTTAAAAATAAATAAAAGAATGAGCTAACTAAAGAAACTCAGGGAATGTGCAAAAATTACCTTTGATGGTGTCTGAGAATGAGTCTATAGCACTTAGAATTAGGTTCAGCTTGAATAAGAGCCCCAATGTGAGCTTGAGTTATTCAAGGTAGTTTATGTGTATAGATGATATAGAAATACTTCAAGTTGTTTTCTCTTGAATGACCTCCACTCTCAAGACTATCTTATAGTTCAAGATGGTTGCTTCATGCTATCGATCATGTATATGTTCCAACCAACCAGACAAAGAAAGGGGGAAAGAAGAGCAAATGAAAATTTATTTTAAGGAAGGTGTTTCATTTTCTATTGCAGTGTAATAAACCACCCTAAAACTTAGTGGCTTAAGATAGTAAGTAATAGTTCATTCTAGATCATGATTCTGTGAGTAGACTGCACAGTTGTGCTTTACTTGGTGTTGGTCAACATTCTGGGAGAGTTGATCACTCTAAAATGACCTCAGCCTCCTGGCTGGCAGCTTGGCCCAGACTGTTAGCTGGATCTTACTTGGGCTTCACTGCATGAAGCCTCAGTTCTCTTTATGAGGGTTCCTCCTCACAGCTGCTTGGGCTTTCTCATAGCATGGAAGCTGCCTTCAAAAAGGACCACCCCAAGCTTGATCAACAAGTAGGGAAGTAAAGACTCTGATCATCTTAAGGTCTCAGCTTGGAATGTCCCGACTGTATTCTATTGGTCAAAGCAGTCAGAGAGTTAGCCCAAGGAAGGGGAGGTGCTAGACACATTCTATTCTTGATGTGGAAAATAACATGCACATTCAGGAGAAAAGGGGTTGTTGGGCTCACCTGTGCACACTAGCAACCAAAAGGTTCCCTGGAAGGTGTCACAGGACACCTGCTGACCTCCCATCACCCAGAACTAAGTCATATGAACTACAAGTGGTTTCTGAGCTGAGCATCTATGTACCTTGATAAAAACTGAGGATCTGATGCCTAAGGGCAAAGGAGAAATCTCTTACACACACACACACACACACACACACACACACACACACACACAAAACATGAATGGCCTGAAGGAATTAGCAGGAACCAGGATATAAAATCAAAGTCACAAGAACCAAGGGGAACAGAAAAAGAATGGCAAGTGGAGTGGGGAGACAATCCAGCTCACTGTTAAAGGTACAGTTTAGCGGCCCTCCCTGGTGGCGCAGCGGGTTAAAGCGCAGCACAAAGAAGCTTAAGCCACTTCCACATGAGTTCGATCCCTGCCTGCCCCGGAGGTGACTACATGGCGTGGCAGACCTCTCCTGACGCCTGTGCTGCTCCCCTCAGCAGTGTACTTCATCAATCTGCCTGTTCTGCTCCCCACTCTGTCTCTGGTGAATCCTCTTGCCCTCCACATCTCTGGCCTGTACCCCAGTTCTGTATGCATATATAAAAAAAACTTAAAAAAAAAAAAAGGTACAGTTTAGCTTAGCAGAACCAATGTCAAGAGATACTTCCAGAAATTATATTTTATTCACCAGTCAATGGATTGTCAAACACTTATTTAATACTAGAGACCAGCATTAAGCTAAACCCTAGGCATATAATAAGACATTGTTTCTATACTCGGGGTAGAAGAAAAATAAAAGCACAGAAAAAAAAAAAAAAGGCTATCATGCCCTTTCCTCTATCATCTCTATCATCTTCCAGTTTAGGTCAAATATAGAAGCAGTAAGAGGCAGCTTAACACCTCCAAGAGTCTTTGGTAAAAATTTTCATATTTGGTAGTTTTCTAAATTGTCTCCTTAAATTCCACATCCCCAAAATAGCCATTCCTGGGTTTTCAAAGTAGGTTAGGCTTCAGCTGTAGACATCTGTAGGTTCTACCTACTCAGCACCTATCTCTTCATACACATTTTGTTAAAAACAATTCCTTTCCCCCTTTGACACCATCTACTTCTATGTGGTTGAACTATATGGAACGGGTCCTACCCCCAGTTCCAGGGGGGTGGGCATGTGATCCCAACACAAATGGGCTTTTGTTAGAATTCTTGAAAGAAAGAGCTTACTGGAAGGAAGAGATGCTGGACCCACTGGAGGTCACCTAAGAGGACAGTGTCCCTGAGATTGAATCCTGCATGGATGGAAGCAGAGCCAGGAAATGACAAGTGCCCCAATGATGCCTTGGAGTGGATCCAACCATGTCCAAAGCCTGATCTTCTCTTGGACTTTTCAGATGTGTGAATCAATACATTTTTTCTTTTGCTATGGCAGTTTGCATTTGAGGGCTGTTACTTGGAGCCAAGCCAAGTCCCAACTAAGTAACTTAAGTTATAGACTTTGCATCCATGCAGAATTCAATCTCAGGGAAGATGTCCTCTTGGGTGACCTCCAATGGATCCAGCATCTCTTCCTTCCAGTAAGCTCTCTTTCCCAAGAATATTAACAAAAGCCCAGGTTGTGAACCACGTGTCAACGTGGTTCCTTCTCCTCTGATGACATGCTCATCGAGTGGAATGGTGACCAGGACTGCCTGGTCACCAGGCATGGTATCTGCCTGCTCATCTGTTTCTTCCTGATCACAGGAATAAATGCGTGGAGTAAGTGTGTGCACCGCCTGTCTCTCTGGCAATGGTAGGTGACTGGTCAGACCATCTCTCAATATTCCACCTGAGCCACGCTCTGTCACTTTGAAAAGTGTCTGGGTCATAGTACATATTCACTAACTACTAGGTTATATATACAACTAGTATATACATATATTTTATATATATATATATATGTAACTAGTATAATAGTTAAAATGTCAAGTTTAAAAGTGCAATATTAATGATTATTTTGTACCTTCCTTTTTTACTAGATATTATGTTGGAGCTGATGATATAGTGCATATATCTAAAAGCTGCCTTGGTCTTGAAAACATTTTTACTGGCATTTACTCATACGGATATTCCATAGTTTATTTAATCAGCTCCATCTTTGCTGATATTTGTTGAATGTTCCTAATCTTTTTTTTTTTCTAGTATAAGTAATGCTATGACTCTCTTTGTACATTCACTGTGTCTACGTTCCAAGTAAATGTGGGGCATATTACTAGAAAAAGAATTGCTGGGTCAAAGAGAACATGTATTTTAAAATCAGTTTATAAACTTTGATGAACATCCTGTTGGAACTGTGATTGAAAATTGTTGGAATTTATACATGATGGGGTGGTAGCTGGCATCGTTTTTGTGATTAACTTCCTATCCAGAAACATAATAGAGTTCTTTATTTGGATTTTTATTGTCACTTAATTGATCTAAAAGAATAGAAAGCTTAAGTAAGTCAATAATCTCTAAGGAAAAAGGAGATATTTGTCCTTTTAGCTATTAGGATTTATTGTGAAGCTATAGTTATAAAAACAGTATAGTATGAGGGAGAGACATTTAAATGTTGGGTAATACAGAGAACCCAGAAATAGACTCACTTCTGTCATGGCAGATCAGTAGTGGAAATAACTACTAAGTAATGAACCTGAGATCAAGATTGCTCATTTTGTAAAAAAAAAAAAAAAAAAAAAGTTGATCCCTACCTCACTTTTTTTTTAATTTTACAAAAGTTTATTTTTTACATCATTTTGTACATTTTTTTCCTACCTCACTTTTAACTCAAGTGGATCACACATGTACATGTCAAAAGCACAATTTTACAAATTTGATAGAAAATATAGGCAAATATTATTCTGCTTAGAGTTTTGAGAAGAATGTATCAAATACAGCAGAAAAAGTGTAAACTATGAAAGAATATTGGTAAATTTACTTCTGTAAGATTAAAAACAATCTCATCAAAAGACAGAAAATGCTAGTTATAAGCTGTATGCTTTAATACTGTCAGACTTCATTTTGATTCACATTTCTTTGGAATATATTTTCTTTCATTTTCAATCTTTCTATGTGATTTCCCTTTGGATATAACATTTATAATTTGTGTACAGCTGTATTTTTAAAACCCACTTTCTTTGTTATGGCAGGTAAGCTAACCTGAGTAGTGGATTGAAGGGTAGTTTCTGAAAGGAATGTTCATGTCCTAAACACTCAGCACCTGTGAACTGGCCTCATTTGGATAAAGCATCTTTGCAGGTGGTAAATGAGTTAGGGATCTTGAGATCATCCTGGATTATCCAGGTGGGTTCTAAACCCAATGACACATGTCATTATAAGAGACACATAGGAGAGAGAAATAGAGAGAGAAAGGGCACGCAATGGAGGCAGAGATGGAGTTATGTAGCTACACACTGAAGGCAGGATTCACCACCAGGCCCTTAACAGAAAGCATGGCCTTCCTGCCATCTTGAGTTTGGACTTCTGGCCTCCAGAACACTGAGAGAAAAGGTTTAATTTGTTTAAAGCTACCAAGTTTGTGGTAATTTCTTAAGACAGCTCCAGAAGATGAAAACAATCTTTTTAACATGGTAACATATTTGAACTTATTTTTTTAACATCTGTTTCTTGTGTTTGACTTTTCTTTTTCTGCTGTATTTTCTTGTGGATTGACAATGTTTTCTATATTCTTTTACTCCCCTCTGTGATGTTCTTCTAATGGTTGCCCTTTTAGTTTTAACTACTTAATCTTTTTATAAAAAATCTGAAGTCACCAATAAGAATTTTAACATGCTCCCATTGTCCACTGACCATAACTCTCAGTTAATACTGATTCCTAGAATTTCACTTCTCTACACACAAAAAGTTAATGGGTTTTATAACATACAGTTATTTGTTTAGTGTTCTGTGTTCACACTGTGTACATAATTATTTGTAAATTTCTGTGTTCACACTGTATCTTGAATCCTATGGTTTTCTCTTCTTAAATACACATTTAATGGCCAATGAACTCTTCATCTTGGTATGTTGGAAAGGAGCTATTTTATCTCTCCCCTGGCTCCCTCCCTTTCTTCACTCTCCTAGCTGTCAGCTAAGTAGTGCCACCGTACTGGACCAGGCCTTACTGGACAGTGTAGGGTTCCTGCCCATGGTGGTACTGAAGAAACAGCAAAGAACATCAAGGCTGCTGAGTGGCCCGTGGCCAGTGTAATCGTGGTCACAGACTGCTGTCTTCTCTGCCTCCCTAGGACACAGCCTCAGTCCAGCGGCCCCAGTCGGTAATGATCTTCCTGCCTCCCAGGTGGATTCCTAGTGCAGTTCTGGATTCTGAAGACGACCGAGCTGCATGTGATCATGTTTAAACTGTTGACCCTGCAAAAGGCACACTCCCAGCTGCCAGGGCAGCTCTGAGCCCACTTTGCCAGCTTCCTTGGGGGAGGCTCGTTGTTTCCTGGAGCATGGAGATACTCATTTTTGAAGTTGGATATGTTGATTTAACTGTCTGTGCATTTTGCCCATTATTCCTACTCATTGCGGGGTAGATATTCATTTTCATGGAAAATTACCTTATTTAATTTTGAAACATAGGACTCACCATTATTTTAGTTTACTGTAGGTCAGATTTTATTTTCATCATTCTTTACTGTTCTGTTCTCTCCTTTTTTTTCTTTGATGTTCTTATTTTGACTCTAAATATTAGGTTTATTTTTTGATTCGGCAGTTTTACTTTCTATATCTCAAATTTTATACTTTATACTAATCCATCCAGTTCTCCTTATGTTTGCTATTCTTTTTATAGTTTCTGGAGTTACGAGTGTTAATTTTCATTATTATATCTACTGAAACTCACAGACTTTGCTAAGTTTTCCTCTTCATTTCCCACATTTGAATATGAAGCTTTTATTACTGTTATTTCCTAAGGAGCTTATAATTTTGTTTTAACTTCCTCTTTGATTCAGAAGTTGCAATGTCTTCTTGTCTTCCTTTATTTTCTAGTTGTCACGGCTTTTTAGCCTTCTGGCATTGTGACTAGAAAATGTTGCATGCTAGATGGTGGAGAAGGAACCGATCTGCTTTGAATGTGTTAAGAGTTCCCGACACAGGATTTCTTGTGTTTTACCTGAATCTCTATGACTTGTGAATCTTACTGTCATAGGCTAAGAGAGATGAAGTCTCTTCTATTTTACCTTTTCTTTGATTTTTAAATGTTTTTCCCTTTGTGGATTTGGATGGGATTGTCATTTTGTGTAACAGCTTGTCACTTAATGCCTTTATTTGCCTCCATTTAATGCTTTTTGCCCTGAAAATTTTTTTGGCTTTCTACTTGTTTAAATACCCCAGAATCTGAGGCTCTTGTGGACATTGCGTTGTGGAGACGCGTGGCCCATTCTTAATTTCTCCTTCTTCGGAGCTGATGTTTCTTGTGTAAGCGCCACCCATTTTTTCTCTTTCACCCTGATAGAGCTTCCATTTTTAATGCTGGTTTTTCTGTATCACATATTTTTGGGTGATCACTGTTGTGGGTTTGAGATTTTTTTTCTTTTTAGGAATTTTTCTTGATCCCTGACACTGAGAGAATTGGTTTAATAATCTTGTCCAGCCCGGCAAAGAGGGCTCAGCACTTTGGTGAGGAGGCACACGGTTGTTTTCAGCTTTGGGCACTAAGCCAAAAACAGACAGAGGGAACCTAAGAAATCCAGTTTTAACATCTGTTGACACCAAAAATCATAATCTCTGGTATCTTTCCTCCTACGACCTCTCTTACTTAGTGGCCAGACTTGACAATGTTACTTGTCCTAAGGTCACGAGCTGGAACTCAGTCTCATTCCCTGACAGCACCACAGGCTGTTCCAAGGACTCACTCGAAGGCAGGAGTGTTCTCTGTGGCTCCCCAGCTGGCTGGCCCTGCCACCTATTCAGTGGTCCACGCACACAGCTAATACTTGGCAGAGCTGAGTTTTGAACCCGCATCCTCTGTCTCCTGAAGCATCATGCTGAGTCCTAATAACCAAGGCTGCTCTCGGTGTATGAGTCCCACCACCTGAAAAAGCTTCCGAAACCAGGTTCACTGTTAGGGTCACGTTCCGCAGAAGAGCGAAGCGAGCGGCAGCTTTCCTTCTGCAAAGCCGGCTCGAGTGACGCCTCTCACTGGCCGTGCAAGTGACTACCAGCACTGTGCTGGTGGAGATGTGCTTGCTGGGACCGCCCTGCCGGCTGGACGAAACCTGCAGCATCCAGACTGAGGTTCTGGTCATGGCACAGGGCATACAAATTGGGCTTTCTTTATTCATGAAGACCCTGACACAGGAGACATAATTTTTCCCCCATTTGACTGATGGTTAGTCCTTGTTTTAAGATGACATGGACAGGACAAGCTGTGCTGGAGCCAACAGCAACAGGAAGGCAGGAAAATATCCGCTAGCCAGGGGTTTCCCCTACAGGCCGCCATTCGCAGCACTGATCACAGAGAGTAAATGTGCTAACAACAGGCCTGCAGGTCTGGACTCAGCATCAAAGCAAACAGTGGAAACTGTGACTGTGACCCAATTTCAGACACCCAGAAGCTTAAGCAAACAGAACAGCTTTCCACGCCGAAGTAAGCTTACTACAGAGGTAAAAGTGCTCGTGCAAGCTGGCTCATCTCTGTTAATTTTATCTTTGATTATACAAATGGGACATGGGGTTCTTTTATATAAAAAACCAACTGGGAATTTCAGTGTGGAAACAGATATAATACGGATGTAACTAAGAAAACCCTGCTGTCCTGAGTTGAAATGGGAAGTAAGATGATGAATTCCTGCGGTAGTCTTTTTTCTTCCTTCCCTGCCTTTCATATCATCCTACCACCACCCCTCTGTCCATCTGTTGATCTGTTCACCCATCTTTCACCAAAAAGGGTCTAGAACCAACTACCCACCCAGTAGTAATGAGCATTCATAACATCTGACTGTAGTCTTGAAATGTCATTTCCTACAAAAAAGGTAACTGGGCTCTGTGAAGAAACAGTTGAGGGCAGTTGCTGTCACAGGAAATGAAAGACAGCAGCCTGGACATCACGCACACCTGGCAGTGAGGGAGGGCTTCTACATTTTGGCCAAGACGCATGCTTCTCTTGGCCAGTCAGGTGATTCAAGAATTAGAGGTACTATTATAATGAATCCAGACACGGGAAACATATTTAATCCATGAGTTCACCATGACCCTCCCGAAAAAGCATATTGGTCACCCTGAAGGATGCCGGGGACCTAATTTCCTCATTTTGAAAACTGGGGAATAAAGCTCGCAGCCACTCATGCCTTGAATCTGCTCTCACACCAACAGACCTCATCACCGGGTCCTCTGCATAGCACCCAGCTCTCAAGCCTCCTTCCTACTTCGAACCCTCCCTAGGTTTCCATACAGTGCAGTTTTCTTGTCTACCTGGACACCTTTGAAGGCCCCAAGTGTTGACATCTTTGGAGCTATTACATCTCTGGGCCCCTCCAATACACGTCTCTGTGGGGGATGGGACATCCCCCATGCCCTCAGTCACCATGACTTCCACACCTGCCTTTGTACCCCCCGCCTTGCACCAGGAGCTCAACAGGTACCCACCAGGATGTTCTCAAGACAACAGAACATTCCCCTGGCCACCACCACTGGCCAGCTGCTCCTTATCTTGGCGCTTGGCTGTCTGGCCATCAGCTTGGAGCTCCTCCTTGATTCCTTGATGCCCCTCACCTCCTACAAAGTCCTGCCAATTCGGCTTCCTTACTCTCTCCACCTGTTGTCTTCCTCTTTGCCCCGTCTCATGCCAGCTTCGCCATCTATTGGCGAATGTCCACTCCTCTTCAAAGTCAGTAGCTTCCCTGGGAGCAGCTTCCCTGGGAGACCTGCCCCGCCTTCCCACAGCTCCCCCTCTCTGGTGTCACGGGGTGGCTTCCCCTCCTGCTGTAGGTGAGAGGACGCTTGTCTCACTGGGGTACAGTCAGCATTCAAAGTAAAAACACCATAAAGTCAAAGTCACCCTGGAAGACAATGTAAGCCCCTCGGCATTGTAACAGTTGGCTATTTCTTTCTTTGAGCACCCACTGGGACAGTGTCTGAAGTTTAGGTTCCGTAAGGCACACACACATGCACACACACACCCATAATCCTTTTAGCTCTAGAGACCCATATGAGAGCGGAGATTCTGACGCAGACAGTCCTAAGGAGACACATTCCATTTCGCTCTCTCGACTTGACAGTGGGGAGGTGAGATTGGCGTCGTCTGTCTTGGCTAAATGCTTCATTTTTCTCCCATGCTGGGCACATCCTTCAAATTGCCAGTTACGTACCTGCCACCTCCTCCCTCCTTCCCAGCTAACTCCTCAGTGCCGGCCCCTGGGAGGGTGCCCCCTACCTAGAAGTGCCGGACAATGCTGGTGGAGTGGCTTGATGTTTTAACTTCTCCTTGAACCTCTGCAGAGCTGGGGAATTCCACAGATGACGAAACAGCCCATTCTGTCATCTGAACAAATGACGTGGACCCCGGGATACAAGAATTCTAACTGAATGAATGATCTTACGCAGGGTTTCCCAAAGAAGAGTAAGGCTGAAAGGCACAGAGAGAGATCAGTTAATCAGCAAATATAATATTTCTTTGAAGCCTCTCCTGTAGCTGGACCAGCTCATTGATAGGCTCTGGCTGGGTTCCAGCTGCTGGTCTGCTCGCCCCTCTTTTCCCTAATCCAGGTTTAACGAGATGAGCACCATTAGGAAAGGCAGGGCAGTTATCCTTTAAGTGAGTAAAGTGACTCTTCACTGAAGGACTGATTTTAATAACCCAGTGCGGGACCCCCTTTAAGGTACAGAATGATTCTGGCACATCAGTTAAGTGTTACACAAAACAGACCCGAGTATTCAAAATCAAAGGCGTTTTTCATTCATGTGAAAAAGGGATCAGTGAGCTGCATGAAAACTGGGGTGCATAAAAGTCCCCGGGGCTTCGGTCCACAGCAGGAAAAGCTCAGAGCAGATTGGGCCCAGGGGGAGTCAGCCTCGGCCGCCCGTAACTCAAGAGATAGAAGGCGGTGATCTCCGTGCGCTGCCTCTGTTTCATGTGGGGGCTCCTGCCTCTGATCTTTCCGCCGTTGCCTAATTGCCGATGACTGTTTCTGTGGACATGAGGGCCTGCGAAATGTGTAAGGCCTGCGTTTTTCCAGGGGAGACTTTTTTCTTTGCACATAAGCCAAAGATTCCTTCATATACAAATTCTTTCTTAGGCAGGTCATCAGATTCTTACTTGGGGGACATGAATGCTGAGATCAATGCACACAGCTGAATATGCAGAAAATATAAGCTCTGGTAACTCAAGGGAGCGGGGATGCTGGAGAGGAAGGCCAACATGGCCACTGGCATGTCTTGAATTTCTTTCGCATGTGAAGTTTGCACTACACACCCAGTATTAGGTAAATACATAAAGTTGTTTGTTTTCCAAGAGTGTAAATGGCTTCACTTTCGGTCAACTACACCCTTTGACCCTGTCCCCACTGTAGGCAAAGGCACACATCTGGGAGTGTTTGGGTAGAAGTGGGGGGGCATATTTCAATTTACGACTCCAGCCGGATCACACCATAGCTCCACTCAGGTCCAAATCAGTTGAGCTGGGTTTAAGCAAGAGAAATGCCATGACGCAGGCAGGCTCTAAGTGGATGCCACTTCCAAGGAGTCATACCCATAGGATCGATGTTTAGTGAACACTCGATATGGGGGGCGGGGTGGGGGGTCCCAGTAATGCATTCGATCAGCCCTAGGAGTAGATACTACTTTCACCTTAGTTTCAAGGCCGAGGAAACAGGCCCAGGATCACACAGCTTTTGAAGTTTTTGGAGCCAAGGTCCCCAGGCATCTGAGTCTGGAGTTCCTGCTCTTGATTGACCAGGGCATGCTCACACCTCACAGCCGATGGGGTAAGGCTGCCCAAGCTTGGTGTTCGAGAGTGGAAGATCAAGTTCAGGTGAGCAGGGTCACCTGCCATCATTAATTAGGGAGTTGCCAAGGGGTTCCAGACGCGGAATAGAAGCACATGTATCTGTGTTCGTCATCCCTGGTTTTATTTCAAAGAAACTGTCAGGATGATGTCTACCTCCATCTCTACAAATGTCATCCTAGGTTTTTGTAACATCTGACACTGAGTAAGGTAATGAGAGTAATGTTCCTTGCAGGAACATTCTCTTTCATTTTGTGGACCAACGTTTATATATTATTATCTCCAGCCACCAGGCTTTCGACCTACATGGGACCTGCAAGTCAGATTAAAGACGGGGACTTTTCAGTAGCTCAGAAAGTCAGTTGTTACCTCTGCTGTCATCTGGAAGTGCCAGAAGTATTCCAGCTTGTGGAAGAGGGTTCCCCTAGGATCCTGAACCCCTTAATCACAAAGGGCCCATCAAAGGGAAGGCAGAGTTGCTGGCTTTGGGGCAGACTGGGAACCAAGCAGCCCCTGCCGCAGGTGGGGTCGGGGGTTGGGGAGGCCACACAATGCTGAGATTTGATTGGGTGAAAGATGGAAATCAGTATGTGTCCTTGATAAAAACAAACAAACGCCAGGCTAGATCTAAACCATCAAGGTGTGGGTGAAAGTGAATAAAAACAGTGTAATCATCCCTGCTTTTTGCTATCGGTACCATTATCACCACGTGTATAAAAGTACATTGTGCAATAGGAACAAAGCTTATTTGACTTAAGGGCCAACAGGCTTGGTACCGGTTTTATCTGATGTCATTTACGACTGGTACACAGAGAAAACAAGGGCTTTGTGGTCCATGTTAACACATTAGTAACACGCTCAGTTATCCAAAAACACATCGGCTCGGCTTACTGAGGATAAACCCACAGGACTGTGATTTTAAAAACTCTCATTTGCTTTGTAATTCAAACCACTTTCATACCTACTATTTAGCTCTGAGTTTCTCCAGTGAGGGCTTTTACCCTGCGGAGGGTGTTTCTGGAGGCGGTGATTGTCACAATTAGGGGTATGTAACTGGTACTTGTGGCCAGGGGTGCCGCTCAACATTCTGCAGTGCACGGGACAGCCCCTCCCCAACAGGAACTACCTGGCCCCAGAGGTTGATAGGCTGAGGTTAAGACACTGGTCTAGTCTGGCGCTTACATACATAATCAGAGGCAAGTTGACATGACCAAGGGTTTGAGTGTTTACCAAGGGCAGGCACTATGCTAAGTGCTAAGTCACTGTTCACCTCAACTCACTCATTACTTGTCACAGCAAGCCTGTGAGCTAGGTCCTGTTCTTGCCGTAGGGTAAGCCTGCGTGGGATGAACGAGGCAGGTAGGGAGGTCATTCCCTACAGAACAGATGAGAAGACTGAGATTGGTGTTAGAAGACCTGGGCCTTAGCCCTGCCTGGGGTCACCTACAGAGGACAGACTGCTGTGGCCCCCCTCTGTCGATAAGACTGTAGTCCAACTCCCTTCTAGGCCTCAGCTCCAGCAGCCCCTCAGGGGCCCAGTCCCCACCCCTGCAGGCTCAGCTTCTGGGAAGAGTCAAAAACTCTCACAGCCCAAGCAACCCGAGAGCCTGAGGAAGCTGCGCTGGGAATGCTGAGTGTGGGAGCCCCCTGCAAGCACTTGGACAGAGACTGAAGTGACGGGCCTGGAGAGAAACAAACTGGGTTTCTGGAGTCATTTCAGAAAGGCCACTTTCGATGTGGGAGACCCTCATGGGCCTGGCAGGCAGGAGGGGAAAGGTGAAGCAGCTGTGGACAAGGGCAGCCTCAGGGTAGGGAGGGAGAAGGGGCAGAGGGCGGGCGCAGGGCTCCCCCTGCCCCTGCAGGGACGAGTCCTTCTGCCAAAGTCCTCGGCTCAGGCTCGCTCAGGCACTTCGTTAAGCTGGGAAAGTGGGCTAGGAGCAGGGAGCAGGGCTAACACTCAGGGGGTGGGCTGTCTACAAGAACTGCTGCTTAAGGGGAAATCACATCAGGAAGAAAAATGGGGTGCTAGTTCCCAACAGGTGGGCTCCCGGGGAACCCCTAAATACACAAGATGACTCTAAGAGAGGCTGGGATTCAAATCTCATCATGTAGCTGACAACAGTGGATTTCGACTTTCAGAGAGCACTGGAATCACCTAGAGGGTTAATACAGATTCCGGGGTTCTGCCCAGATTTCCGACAAGTTCCCGGGTGATGCTGATGTGGCCAGTGCAGAGGCCACGTCGACGGTGGTCTCTGAGTGCCCATCAGCTCTCCATCCCCACTACTAGCCTTAAAAAGAGTTTTATTCCTGTTTATTTAAATTCAGTGCTCGTCAGAGCCACTGATTAAAGTAGAGCAAGTTTACTGAACCCCACTGAGGTGACATAAACAATGTGAATGTAAACTTCACCCCGGCGTTCACTATAGTGTCTGGATCCATCATGCTTTAATTTATTCACACGGCTCCTAGCTTCTCTGAATGTAGATGGTTGGGAGTTAACCAGACTTAAAATTTATTATGCATGCAATGAGAGCTATTACCTGCGAAATGCTTTCACTCCATCGACCAGGTTCTGAGATACCAGACGAAGGAGTGAAAATGTGAGTTTCGGGTTGTTTTGGTATTTTTCTGCCATGACATCCTGATCCTCATAAATCTGATTTGCTAAAGCCAATCTGCTAATTGCTTCGGGAACCGGTGTCTGAAATCCAAATTGGTAGCTTGGCTTTTGTAACAAACAGTATACACTTCTGGGTTGCCACCAATTTTGCGCCCCTCATTTAAAAATGCCTCTTGAAAGCTTGACGCTGATTTCCCACCAACCCTGACCCTGTGGGGCCGAAGTAGTAAAAACCCAACTTTTGGTTAGCAAATGAGATAAACTGTTTTCAAGAAACATATGGAGTAAATACGGTCAGAAAAGAGGTGCTACTTTTACAGCCACTTTTCTGACCGTCCACTTCACAAAGGAATTATTTACAGGTCTCTCAGAAACTGGCTTCTCTATTACTCAGAGAAGCGGATGGGCCCAGTCACCAGCTCCGGTGTGCTCATTCTCATGTGACTCATTACTACAAATAAAGGTGCTGGCCCAAACGCTCCCAAGCAGCTGAAAACTATCCCATTATGTAGCACCCAATCAAGCCCCCCCACTCCTCACCTTTTAATCCTTTTCTTGGCACTCACCACATGGAAGCGTTTTGAGACCTGGTTCCATGGGCTTCATGAAACTATTCCGGACTCCTGCACAGACAACAGGCCTCACTTTGATGTTCGTGGAGAATGGTCGTTCAGGGAAGTGTGCTTTCTAATCCCACCTCCTTCCTTCCTCTCCATCACCGTGACACCGGGCGGCTTTCAAAAAGAGCTTTTGCAAAGCCCTACGGTTTCTGTACTTGGTCCTAGACTCCAAACTCCACCTTCCAAAGGAAACGTGGGGTTTGCCTTCCCTAACTCTTTCCTCATGACGCCGTGCAGGACAAGGCCGGTCCTGGAAGTGCTGCAAGTAAGTAAGGAGTATGTGGTTGTTAGTGAAAACGACGACACAGCTTTGCAAACGCTCGCTCTGTGCCAGGCTCTGTGCCGAGCCTTGTGGTGACCGCACATCACCTTAAAAGTGGCCCTAGGAGTCAGTACTGTTATTAGCCCTACTTGGAAGATGGGAAAATGAAAAGGGCAAAGACCATAGGTTATAACTGGGTTGACACAGCATTCATGAAGAGACAGTAACACTGGTTTAGAACTGTGTTCTTTTGTTAAACTTTATTAAAGTATAACATCTATAAGAAAAATCCCAAGTGTATAACAGATAGCTTGAGGAATTGGCTTAATGAATCAACGCTTGCGTAAAAACAAACAAACAACAACAAAAAAACACACCTCACCAGCACCCCAGACACCCCCTTTTGTACCACTTATTAGACAACCACTGCATAAGGAACTGTTATCAGGACTCCTTAAATCAGTTTTTGAACTTAAACAGGACTGACATCGTAAGTGTTCTTTTGTGTTTGTTTTAAAAAAATCTATTTTTTATTGCACTTTCATTATTTTACATTCTTGATTTTTTGACAGGAAAGAAATTCTCCCCTCAGGTGTGGTCACCATAATGCTCCCATCCCCAAATCACCCAGAATCCTCCACCACAGCCCACCATGCTTACCCACCCTCTGTTTTTCTCCCCTCCTCCTCTTCCTTCTACTCCCCTTCTGCATGCTTCAGCTCTCTCTCTCTGGTCAGTTTTCTGGGGTTGATTTTACAGTTTGTCTGTATCTGACGTTTTGTTTGGTTTCTGTATATTCCACATTACAAGTGAAAATGTCTGGTATTTATCTCTCTTCTGGCTTATTTCATTTAGGGTATTCCCAACTTTTAAAAAATCCAACACTATAGTTATGACATTATCTACGATACTGTATATAGCAAACTCATTTTCATTGCTGTATAGTACTCCTCGATGGGAAGGTACTACATTACATTGTTAATGGTAGGGATTACTTATAAATTGGAGCTATTACAAATATACTGTTAGAAATTTTTTTGTGCACACCTAATGGTGATGTATGTACAATTTTCTGTGTCTATACACCTAGGAGTGGATTTGCTAGACACATTTGTTCAGCTTTTTCAGCTTTAATAGCTATTACCAGCAGGCCACTCTGTGCTGTTATGAATTGGCAAATGTCTTGAGGGGCATTGTGGACCAAATTGTGTCCCTCCAAAATTCCACACTGAAGCCCCAACTCCCAAGTGACCATTGTTAATGACAATGTCTTTATGAGGGTAATTAATGTTACATAAGGTCTCAGATCCCTCATCCATTTAAGGTGAGGAGATGCCAGCTCTCATTCCTTTTTAGAGTACACCAAGGAAAGGCCGGATGAGGTGATGAGGTGGCCGTCTCTGCTAGAAGCTCAGGCTTCACCAAGAACAACTTGTCAGCACCGTGACCTTGGACTCTGAACCTCCAGCACTGTGAGAAAATACATTCCCAGTGTGGAAGCCACCCAGTCTGGCATTCTACTACAGTGGCAGGAGCAGGAGAAGACACAGGAGAAAATGGTGGGGGGCGGAGGGGGGGTAGGCTCACTTGGGTGAGCTTTCTGGTTAGCATGTCGGCCTTTCCGGCCTGGAATCCTGGCTACTGGGCCCAGGGCCTTGCCACCCCTGCCCTCTGACTCAAAGCGCAAGGTGGGGCCTCTTAGTGGCCCTGGTGTCTCCTTCAAGCCTCCCACCTCTGTGCCACTTCCAACTTGGCAGGGGTCATGAAGGTAAAGGGGCTTTGAGGGTGAGGGTGGCCTGTACATTGTAAGTTACTCTGTCGTTACTGAAGGAAATCTAACTGGTCATTTTTAAAACAAGGAACTCAGAGATCCCCCCAACCCCCACCAAAAAAGAAAACCTAGTAGGACTAACTTATAAATCCTGATCTCTTTATTAAAGTGTATCTCAGTCAGACAGCTATTCAAAATGCTGGTTTTGGAAACATCAACCTGACAGTTTCCCCCCTTAGAGATGTCTCAATTTGGAACCCACACTTTCTAGGTCTTTGTAAATTTGAAAACTAAGAATTTCCTAGACATTCAGGGAGGTGACGCCTTTCAAAATAATCAAAGTTACTTGGAGTGACTTTGAAAAAAAAAAAACAAAACATGTTTAAGAAACAGAGCCATTCAGTGACTAAAACCAAAATCACCATTTTTGGTGACTAAAAAACAGACTCAGGAGTGAAACTCAAACAAATCTCTGAAGTTGGGAGCCTGGACTAAAGGTCCACGTGACTGGCTCCCTCACTGGTGGTGTTGCCAGGACAGTCACTTAGCCACCTGGAGCCTCAGTTTCTAAGCAGAGTAAAGCGAACAGTCCAGCTTGTGATATGCTCCCAGATCTCCAGGTCTGAGTCAGTTTGCCCTGGGTGTTCCCTCAGCACTGACTGCGGGGTGGGCTTCCATGACGGCTGGCACCTCAGCTCCCACAGCAGAGGCCGAGTGCTGCTCTCTTTGTCCCCCGTGTCACCAGGGGCGGGCACTGATGGTTTGTGACAGCCCCCGGGCCAGCACACGGCACACCACGCTCGCAGGCTGCTCTTTCTTTCCAGTGCTCAGGGGCCGCCTGCAACTGCCTCTTCCATGGAGTTGACAAGAGGATTTGTCACACACGTGAAATACTCACATCTCACATTGTCCAAAGTACAGTAAAATGCTCTAGACATCTGACTCGGAACAGTCATCTTTCGGCAGCCTCGATTTTGAGCAGTATGAAGTCAAAGGAAACGGAGGCATAACCAGCCTAACCACTGATCAAGCTGCTCCATGGCTTCGTCCCTGTCAAGCCCTGAGAAAGGAGACACCTAAGAGGCTGTGGCGGGCTACTCTCATGCTGCATTTACGGTGAACCCCTGGGGCTGCCTCACCTGTGTTAGAGCGTCCTATGGTGAAGAGAAAAAACGATGTGGAGTTTGTGTTCTCAAGTTCTCAAATGACTAGCCGGCTCTGAAAATGTCCCTCTTGTGGAGAGTTCTAGGATGTGGCAGTTCAGTAAAAGCTTTGAAAATGTCCTGAGTGTGCTTACCTTGGTTACATGTTTCTCCTTACTTGACACAAGCACTCCATTCTCGGTGGTGGACATTATCTACTGATATTCTGTGGGACACATTCGAGGTGACATATGGGGAATGCAGCTGTAGAGGTTAGCCAAAGCTTTTCAGACTTTCTTTATAAACAATCCTTAACACAAATATTGATCTGGCTCCAGGGCAGAGCAAATAAGAACAATTTACAAGAAGGCAAAGAAGGCGTCAGTTTAAAAGAGAATGGACAGCTAACATCTTGGGAGGAGTGACAGGAACACTGGGAGCACAAAGCACCCATGGAATTACTTCCAGCTTTCGGCAAATATTACCGTGTGGTATGACCATAGCAGTAGGTTCGACATAGTAGCAATAGCGTTCATAAGAAAGACGACATCCTTGGAAAACTTGCTTAAAGTGGGAGGCACATATTTATTATATTTCACCAAGATGGAAACGTAAAGGTTTGGGTGTAATAAAGGCAAGATGCAATTGTTAGGCACAATGACCCCTGCCAGAAGCAGACAAAGCCGCCACAGAATCTATTGGCCGTGCTCTGAATTTCATGAGCTGCTCACATCAGCCGCCTTCACAAAGGCTGAGCCAACCAAGTCAAAGATTCTTCACCTCCGTCAAGTTTCATAAGACTTAAGTTTTTGTAGCCAGAACACATCACGGAGAATTGAACTCCAAACATTCTTGTCAAGGAGGAAGATCTTTGTAATAAGTGAATTTCAAGACATCAAAGTCCATTTTGTGAATCAAATGCAGTGTACGAATGGGAGACTGTATCATTGCCCACATCGCTGGCATTTCCCCCGAGGCCAGGGGTTCAATGATCAAGGTTGTTTAGGCAGTCTTCTAGTATATAAAAAGCCTCTCCATCAAGACAGTTTTCCTTGTGAGAGAATATTCAAAGGAATTACTCACAAGAGCAGAAACAGTCCTGTCCTGCTTCCCAAGGTCTTGGACTTATCGATGGTTCTTAAGTAATCCTCTGTTCCACCCTTACTCGTTGTATTTGGACAGTTTCAACCTGGGGATGATGTTCATAGACTGCAGTTCCTGGAAGAGCAGCTTGCAGGCGTATGGGATGCGGAGGGAAGACACGTGGCATGAGGACTTGCAATAGTGACACCTAGAACCCAAGTCAGCAGGTTAGAGGCCCGTGGCCCAGAACAGAAGGCCTGGGTGGAGGAGTGGACGCTCCTCTACAGGGCCCGTTCTCATTCTATCAAATAAGCTCACTTTCTATTCCTTGCTGTTCCGTCATACTATCAGATGTGTGCATCTGGCCCCACCAAAGAAAAAGAGGCATCCAAGGAAGCAACAGAAAAAATAAAACAAAACCACCCCCGACTTTGGAAAGCATGCAGTTTGAATCAGTTACTACCATACTTCTAGACCTTTCTCCTTAAAATACAAAACATCTGTCTATATACTTGTTCTGAAGGAGCCTCAGAAATCTGAACCATCTGAAAGCAACACACATTGAGACTTTTCATTGTTGAATGCATTTAAACTGATTCAATCTTCATGTAGCTATCTGATCAGCTGCTACTATATATTTTGTCCACTATTCTAGGCAGGATGCTCACAACGATAACATGACTTCTGTCTCTGAGATATTTTAAGTGTTGTGAGAAAGGTAAGATGCCCGTATAGAGAGGTGGTCTCCAATGGAATGCTACTCATTTTAGCTTTATTTCTATCAATGTTGGAAGCTACTGGACCTATAGCGTCTGGTCCCTTGTGCAAAATGAATGAATCTGAGTGTGCGTGTGCACCAAATGCCTGACCGACACAGTCATATTCCAGTTGGGATTTCCTTTTCCTTCAGGAAGAGCAAGTGAACCAAACCTAGGTCTTCATTAATGACTTCAACTGGAGTGGGTCCCTGAGGAGAAGCTGGAGGATCCTGTCATGTTCCAGGCGGAGTTAGGACCTCACCCTACACCTCCCAGGTCTGAGCGGCTCAGACAATGGTTATTTAGGATAAATCCTAAGACTTACTAAGCAGAAAATGAGGCCCTCCCAGTTAACAGGAGAAAATGGGTGCAGGAGAAAGCTGCTGAGGCTTACGGGGCCAGAAGGAGATATCCTAAGAGCAGCCAAGGCCATTCTGGAGGCGAGAAAGGCGATACGCTCCAACATGTAAACATGCGTTTTATTTAAATAATCACAACACTAGCAAATAATGTGCACAAGAAGGTTCACGGCCACATCATGTGTCATGACACAAAGCAGGAGGCTGCTGCGGACACAGCTGTGTGGTGAGGGGGGTCTAGTGGATGCCGTGATGCCTGTGACCAGGACATGCCGTGGAGGGAAAAGGCAACTGCCAAACAATCTGTTAGCAAGGGGGAGGGGGGTGCGGGGGGGGCGCTTAGATGATGTATATGAAGCCCCTAACAGCAGCCATAGCAAAAGAAGTTTGGATGCACATGTATTTGTATTTTTCTGCTATTATTATAATCTCAGAAAGGCTCATGGTTTAAAAAGAGATGGGACAGAACTAGTACCGGCCAACAGAGGGGCCCAAGGGCTGCTGAGATGTTAGCAGGGGCTGTCTCCGCTGGCACGGATTAAGTGACTATGCACAAACCTTTTATTATTTTGGAAGAGACAAGCATTAAGACTGAGAACTTGAACATGGTGGTGAACACAAACAGAATTTCCTTGGGAAAAGAACCCATGTCCGACGTCCCTAGTAGGCTACTGCAGAGGACTGAACAAAACATACGTTGTGGAGTATTGTTGGAGGAGATAAAAGTGTACATATTTATATATATGAAAATTATATCAACACAGTGAATAATTTTTTCCTAAAAGATTACCTAACGACCTCTGTAATACATTATCGTTTAAGAATTATGTTTTTAACGTGCCTGGGTTGAACTAATTTATTCAGGAATTATGTTCATGCTTTAATTAAATTGGAGAAACAGATTTAACTGGAGCAGCTTCTTACTGATTCTCCTGCCTAGCATGTTATCTTGTGACTTCAATCCTAGTTAATGTATTTAAAATGTCCATATGTGCTGATTCATAATCCAGAATGCTCCCTAATCTGTTATTACTAGATTTCCACCACTGAAAATCCTCAATGCATATATATATATTCATATATAAATCTATACACACTCACACACGTGCGCACACACACAATTACCTTGCCCTATGTATGCACAATTTCTAAAGGAAGAAACGTGACCCAAACAACAATAGAATAAATGGATTTTTTAAGGCAAAGGCAGTCAAAGAAGCTGCGGCTTCACACGAGAAGTGACTGTCCAGTAAAATATCCTGTATGAGTTAATTATCTTAATAGGGATCTTCTTTTCTCTGCAGTTTTCCTTCTGGACCTGTCTTTTGTGACTTATGCCCCTGTGTCTTCTGGAGAACAACAGCCTTGCTGTAAACATCCCCATAGCAATGCCTTACTAATGTGCAAATCACCCACAAAAGGCCAGTTTCAAGGTTCTGAACTGCTCTAATTACCCAGCCTCCATTGTGCTGTTCATTAAAAGGAGACTTCCCCTAACAAAAACGCGCCTGCTCCCTGGGCGCTGCCCAGCGCACACCGTCAGGTGACGAGGGGCATCATTCTGCCCCTCGGCTGCAAGCAGACGCAGGCCGGCGGCTCGACCGTGAGGCTGGATGGGGATTTTTTCCTGTTGGTAACAGGGTGAAAGCAGGCCACTCGAGGCGGAGCCAGCGGGCCCAGGTCTGCTTAATTACAGCAGAGACTCTCAGACCGCAGAGTCCGACTCAGCCTCTTTCAAAGGTTTTCGGATACAATACATACTGGAAACCTGGGCTTCAAGTTGAGGCACTGCCCTCGGAGGTCTCTAAATGAGACGAAATGAAGCAGGAAAGCTATGAATTTGAAAGAATAATGATGAGCTCAATTACTGCCTCCTCTAATGTCCCTGAGTTTGCAACAAGCAGAGGGAAGGTTTCCAAGGCATGGGTGAAACTAGCTTCCTGCTTGCTTGCTTTCCTTTCCCCTCTCCTTTCCCCCTTCTTGGAGGGGAGGAAGGGAATGCAGGGAGGATGGAGAAGAAGAGCAAACCCTTCTGGAATTTCATGATCCCAAAGACTTCTGTACCACCTTTCCAACATAAATGACTTAAAATATTCCCATGCCAAATATTCCAGTAGAACTAGGTTCCAGACCTCTTTTTATTACAGCATGTGTATCTTTAAGGAAAAGAAAACTCAATATTCATTTCAAGAGATAAACAAGACACGTCAGAGTTGAAACAAACCCCTTGTCACTGATCTAAAAATGCTAGCTTTAGGCTCAGAATACTATCACCTCATTTCTGCAACCTCAAGAGTGAACTGCAGAGAGTCACTTCTTTGTGTATTTAAAAAAGAAATTACTTTTTCAGACAGGTCTCATCAACTCCTCCACACTAAAATCAGACAATAACTGGCTAACAGGCTGTGTGACGTGGCTTGCAAGGTCTACACTGCATTCTAAGAAGCCCACTCACCCTGGCTCTCGATTTGTTTCATTCTATAACTGACAGCTGAGGGTGGCAAGCAGCTGGGAACGTCTGGAAGGAGGCTCTGAGTTGCAACTTGGGGGAAAGGTGGCTCCCTTATTCTTCAAATCTTGGCAATACTGCTCATCTGGGCCAAACGCTGTGCTCTGAGAGGGCAGGTGAGGGGTGTTGAGGGTGGAGGCTGGTTCCCATTTTGGCAGCATTTGCGTGAGCCCTGCCTCTGATACAAAGGGAATCGAGGGGGAGTCACAGGCTGCTGCCCCAAGTGGCATTTTAGGATCATGCTTAGCCCGAAGCAGAGCTCTCTGCTCTTTGCAGTCGGTGAAACAAGCAGGAAGCGCTCTAGCTCTACAAAGAGAACACAGGCACATCATCGCTGGCCTGTGTGTCCTGCACGCCACACACAGCAATCACACACTCCACGACCTGCCTAACTTACAATGCTTAGTGACTGTTTCATGAAGCATCTACCAGGTCCCCGGCTGCAGACATGGAGTAAATGTGACAGACAGTACCTGAAGTCAACTAGAAGGTTAACTCCCTGTGAGCAGCCAGCCCCTCGTCCTGCTCACTGATGTACTCAGGGCCTCGCACCGCGCCTGATGCTTGCGGGCCCTCGCTGAATGCTGGGTGGGTGAGACAGACCCGTGTCTGCTGTGCCGGGACTCACAGTCCCAGAGTGAAACAACTTGCCATGAAGAGGACAAAGATGGGTGTCAGGACCCCAGGTCCTGGTTCTGACTCCAGTCTTAGGGCATCTCTGGTTCTTTGGGGCTGGAGTTACAAAGAGCACATTTGACATAATCCTCCCTGTATGTTTCCAGTTGTAATACACTCCCATCCGACATCCAACAATGAATCTGATAGGGCTCTTCCAGGTGAGCAGCGTTATAAAATGTAGCTGAGATAATGCTGACAAGAAGATAAATCTGCACTCCTTGAGAATTTAACCTCTAGCAGTATAGACAGCAGAATATTACGTAGACAAACTAAACATCAACACATAGAATCCCCAATTCTAAGAATGTATGCATGGGAAGGGTTGAGAATATGGGGTGTGACCCAGGGTCAATGCTTGAGCTGTGATTTAGGAGGCAAGGGGGTGGTACGAAAGACATATGGTATCCACTTACCAGCCGGAATACCCCAGAAGTCCACACTGCCCGCAGACATCAACCTCAAAGGCATCACTTGAAATCATTAGTCTCTCTAGTAAAAGCATACTGGCTCCGTAACCTATTAAACAGTCACGTTCCATTTCTCCAAGACGCAAACCACCATCACGAGATCGACCTTCAGTAGGTTGCCTTTGAAACAAGTTAGATGAGTGTGTTATTGTTACATTAAACAAACAAGCGGCAGCATCACACGCTGGCTGGAAACACAGGGCTCACCTGAACTCAAGCCCTTTATTAGACGCTGGCCTTGAGCAGCCGCTCGGCCGCTCGGCCTCATCTGTGGAACGTATGGAGGCAGGCCTACCCCAAAGAGCCCGGAAGGAGGGACGGCCGCAGTACTGAGGCATTATAAAGAGTGATAAGACATTAATACATCACTGTCTCAGACAGCAAGGCAAGCGTTGCTGTTGCCATCATTATTCTCAGTATGGGAGCAGTCTCAACACAGGGAAAAAGGTCTTTTGAGTATTTTCAGAGATGTGTCGGTTTTCTATGACTTACGAGGCAGAAAAACTAAGCAGAACAGTAGCTGTTACTAGGACTTTAGAGAGGAAATTTACTATGAAGCAAATGGACTTTTATACATCTGGGGAGGTCAGGAGTCACCTGGAAGGACAGAGCACCCGAGCCAGGCAGGAGGTACTCCAGCGGCTGGACAGCTCTATGCGTCTCACGCGTGAAAGCTCTTCATGCATGACAGCACGCCATGCCTCCTGAGGGGTCCCTGGCCTGGGAGCCACCAGTCCCCCGAGTGATGACGTCCTGCGGTTTACACACATGAGGATTCTCGAGAAAAGCTGAATAACCCAGGATCCAGAGATGTAGGTGAAGTTAGAGTAGTTTGGAACAACTCAGGCAGCCTCACCAAGAGATGGGCGACACAAGCGATTACAAACACACAAACAGAAAGAAAAAGCGAGGCCCTGACTGGCCCAGTTTGGAGTGACCTTCCCGGAGCAGGGGTGGGCGTAACTCTGCAGCTACTGCCCATCTTCCAAAGAGTGGAGAAGGCAACAGGGTTCACACACGCTGAAATATGTTGTTGTTGAAAGTTACAAAGGGAAATCACGTTAAGTTTAGATGATTTGTTGGAAGGAAATCTGCATATGAAGAACCCACTGATAGCCTAGACGACATGCTGCAGTGGAGACTTCATAACTGAGGCATGCAAACAGGCGTGGGGCCCCCAGGGTCGGGGTCCCTTCACCTGGGGTCACTGGGTAGAGTGGAGGTGGTCAGAGCTCCAGCTTCAGATTTTAAAGAACAGAGG
Source organism: Condylura cristata (assembly GCF_000260355.1). Lineage (NCBI taxonomy): Eukaryota > Metazoa > Chordata > Mammalia > Eulipotyphla > Talpidae > Condylura > Condylura cristata. The sequence continues at coordinate 8,547,792 of NW_004567105.1, forward strand.
GACCTGACTACAGACAAACAGGCTCCAGACGGTCCTCATCTGGGATATACAAGAGTATTACTGAAGTAGTAACTTTTTACATAACAAAGTAAAAAAAGGGAAATAACTGTCTTGACATTTATGTGCCTCTGAAATAGTTTTTGGATGATGTAACTTAAATGGAAGTCCTGGAGGGGGCAGTGTGCAGAGCAGAGACACACCTTAGCTCAGGAAGTCTCAGTGCCCAGACTGCTGAGAATCTCAACCCCCCCTTCCTCTTCTTACCAGCACAAGCCTATCTCGTCTGAGCAAGCAACAGACGTGACTCGCGCAGCTTTAAATGCCCAAGAGATCAAGTCACCTATACCCTGTCTTGGTTTAAAAAGCACAGCAACTTCCACCTCCCCCAGGAACTGCCACAGCCAAGCAGCACCCAGCGGAGGGGGGACAGACAGAGCACCTCCCAGGGGCCGATCGCGTGACCTTCCCCAGCACCCTGTGGAGTCGGTAGCGCTGTCCCCACGTTACGGATGGTAGGATGAGGCTGAGCAACGAGATGTCCTGTCCTCACACGGCAGAGCCGTGTGGCGGGATGAGTCCACACCCTTGCCCACCTGGCTCCCAGGCTGACACTCTCCCCTGGCTCAAGGCCCTCACCATGGACACAGGGTTATTCCTTCTCTGGAGGGGCTGCCCGACACAATGCAGACCACCTACGAACATTCTTGGCCTCCACCCACTAGATGCCAGCAGCTCTTGCCTCCCCGCCTCGCCCCCAAGGTGTAGCGACACCTCAGACATTGCCAGGTGATGCCTGGAGGCACAACCGCCCGGCTGAGAGCCTCTGTTCTTCATGCCGCTCCTCCACTGGACAATGGTGGGCTGGGAACACGGGGAGCAGTTATTTCTAACCCCCTGTGTGAGGAGGCCGCACTGGTGAATGGGGTGCACATCCTCACATCCCAGAGCTTATGCCAACGAGCAAGCAGGTGCCTCACAGTCCAATAAGAAGTGACCGCTGTGGTCTGGGCTGTCAAAGAACGTCAGCATCTATTCCTGTGCACCGGGGGCATGCAGGTGTACCGACATGGGCGTCGGCAGGTCAGGCCACCTGCATGCTTGCACGTGACCCTTTCTGCAAGGACCACCTCTGCACCTGGCCCACAGTCAGTGTCTGGGGGCTACTGGCAAGACCAGCAGTGCTTGCTGTCATGCTTATGAAATGACCTTTAATCTGTTGCTATTTCTTCATTGACTCAGACATCCGTGATTGCTGCTCATGCTCAATTTTGACACTTCAGGGAAACAGAAACTCAGCTGAGTCTGCGCACTGCCTGGCCGCGCTGTGAGCACGCCTCTCCTACCTGGTCAGAACGGCTCGGGGCCCCCGGGCCCGGGCGTGCATCTTATCCAGCACCATGTGCTTCAGCTTCTGGTAGTACACAGGGCCGAAGTAGATGTAGGCTTCCAAGGGCTCCCTGGAAGGAAGAGGGGGGTGCCGGGTTAAAAAATGGAGTCTGAACCACAGGCAGTCTTCTCTGGGCCTCAGCCTGGCGGGCTCACTCATCTCTTAACAGTAAGTGACAAGGACTCAGAAAGGCAAAATCTGCAAACTGAAAAGTACAGTGGATATGGAAGGCTACACTGCTTACGTGATCAGAGTTCATAAGCCGGATGAAAACCAGTGCCCAGGGCTGTCCTTCCTTCACGCGACCGGCCTGCTCGGATGACCAGCCTTTCATGCCGGACGACCACAGACAGCCAGGCGGTCTCCCGCTACACTCAGCCCTCAGGAGCTGTTCTTCCTACAGCAAGCGGGGGGTTCCCTCTAAAATGTCGATCACCGCCGGTCACTGACCGCTCTGGGTTCCCAGTGGTTTGCCATCCCGCCCCGCATCTGTATCGTTTTAATTCTGTATCATGGCCGTAAGATCTCTTATAATCTGCTCCCTGCCCACCTCTCACTCCGTTCCTCTTCTGTATCTCTACCCCTCATTTTACTCCTGCAACAGTGGTCTCCTCATTGCCCCCCAAAGGCAGCAAGTGGATGCCTGCCTGGGGCCTGGGCACTGTAGCTGTGTGCAACATCCTTCCACCATGTGCTCAGCGCTGACTACTCCTGCTGAGACTCAAGTGCAGGGCTCTCCTACCACCCTGGCTGGTCGTGAACACAGTACCCTTGGGCCGCAGCAGGAGGGGAGAGTGGACAAGTAAAGGCAGCAAATGCGTGGCAGAGAGGCATGCTTGGCCCCGCCTGCCATGCCTCCCACGCTCCAGAGGCGCTCGCAGCCAGCAAGCCACCGTCCCTGCTCGGGCACGACACGGCTGGATTCCCGAGGTCGCACAGGCCGCGTGACAGGCAGGTGACCCTGTGCTTGTTGCAGCTGTCATGTAATAACTACGTCATCTCTTTATCTCAGCTTTCTTAGCTGTGTAACAACCTGGTCAGACCAAGGTTCTGCCCAGCTCTGATGTGGAATGATTCTGTTCCTCCACAGCATGGTGGCAGATGTTAGAATTTATGGGACTTGGTCACCTAATGTCATTCCATCCTCAAGGGAATCAAGCCAGATGTAAGTTTTCCTCCCAGGTCTGCTCAAGAATGGAGGGATGGAGGCTGCTGGGTGAATGTGTTTGCAAGCCCTTGGTGGAGCTTTTAGCTAAGGAGCTACGGTGGTGCCTCTCAGAGTCTTGCAAAGAAACAGCACAGGCTGGGGGTCTCGGGAAGGTGGTGTAGACACAGCCCATCACTGTAGGTAGAGGCAAAGCATGAGTCAACCAAATCTTTCTGCAAGACTATGTTCAGGAAGACCCACCAAATTGACTCATCTTCCATCTGGGTGGAGAAGCAAAAACCAAGATGATCAGCTTAGCCATGGCAACATGTTATTTGAAACGGACCTCAGCTATTTTATGGGATTATTTTTTAAAAAGCACATTACTCTTTTTCTGTCATGTAATTTTCTACAACATCTCAAGGATGTTGACCTTCACTTTGTACATGTACATGTATTTGTACATGTATTTATTTGTTTTATTTTCTTCATTCTATAAAGAATTATGGAGCACCTAAGGAAATCCATATAATTGCAGTCTGGATAGGCATCTTAGAAAGCTGTCAATATTTTAAACAGATACAGATTTTCACCCTTTTAATCACATCTGGATATTCTATCTGCAGCGTTAAAACCAAGCTCCTTTGTGTTCTCACACATGAATCCATGCTGAGCTTCACTTGTGTTCAAGTGTTTAAAACCTCAGAAGAACAACGTAAACACTCCGCCCCAGCATTTTACCTGCTGTAAAAGAGACAACAATCTTCAGTCAGGGACCTGACTTCAAGCCTTGCAAGTGTGAATCACGTGCGAACACCTAGTCATCGTGGCCGTTTTTACCAGGGAGCCTGTGCTCTGCCTGTCCCTCCCCCAGCCACACCTCTCGCAGTTCCTGCAACTTACCAAGACCTTTTCCCTCAGGTGCTCAACATGCTTTCCCGCTGCACACCAGGTTTTAGGGGCAGCTCTCCCCATTGTCCATATCTCAGCAGAACACCCACTGCCTCACAGGGGTCCTCTCATTTATCCCTGGCCTTCATTTTGGTGCAAGCTACTTGTACATGTATTTATTTGTTTTATTTTCTTCATTCTATAAAGAATTACGGAGCACCTGCCGCGTGTTAGGCCCTGGGTAGAACAGTACACAAAACAGACCAGCTCTGCTTGCATGGAGGCTGTGTGCTAGCTGGAGACACACAACAAAGTCAGAGTATCATTGTATCACACACTTGGTCATGATGAGTTATATGAGAAAAATAAAGCAGGAAAGGGGAAACAGTGAGTTAAAATTCTGAATTAAGTAATCCTGGCCACCCTGCTTAAAGGCCACCTTTGGACTATTATTTGTTAGTGTCAAGTAACCAATCTTAGCTTCTCCACAGGTGAGGGGCCATGCGTATTTTGCTCACCGTTCTGCATTCAGCACCTAGCACACAGCAGGTGTCCCGGGGCTCTAGGGGTGTAAAGCCTCGGGCTGTCAGAGCACTAATTACGTGATACCATCATATTAACGCAGAGAACATTCCACGGTCAGGGAAAGCCTTTGCACTGTAATAATAGATGTGCTCCTTAAAAGTGGTATAGAAATCCTATTTTGATTCATTAGATCTTTTCTAATTTTTAAATGATGTCCTCACCAGTACCAACAAAGCTCCTCAGCTTGCCAGTTGTCTAAGTCTGAACTTCCTCCTTGTCTTCCCTACTCCCACCTTCGTTTTACTGAGACTTAACTGACACAGAACATTGTGCAGGCTACGGTGTGTGTCGTGCAGATTTGGTACAATTACACACTGCAAAATGCTTACCACTGTCACCGTAGCCGACACCAACAACTTCCAAGATTCCTTAAGGGAGTGAAGCTGTGGATCTTAAGGGCTCTTACCTCGTATTCTGCAAAATCACGCCCCTTAGTCACACACTTACCCTGTGATGCCAGATGTAACATAGTCTTTGCCCAAGTAGTTATAGCCGTGACGAACGAGGTCTTCGCACACGTCCTTCACTTTGCTGCCTCCGAAGGCAGTGCCATAGTGGAACCTCCCGTCCAGCACGCCGGCCTTCCCAGCCAGCAGCTCGATCAACTTCCCCACCTGTGGGACGAGACCAGCTTGAGTGAGCACCTTCCTGTGGCAAAGGAGCTGTGTGTCTGTTAGCTTGGGCCTATCTCCCCAAAGGATTTTGCCACAACCACTACTAGTAACGGGAATGGGTGACCGGCAGCTCTCTCCGTTGACCGTCTCTTGCTGACACACCGCTGAAAAAGCTGGTCAAGTGTGTCTGAGTTTATGCTTCCCCACACCCCTGTGAAGCAGAAACTGTTCCTCATGTCACAGTCCAGGACGCTGAAGTCTGGAGAACTGCTCGGTGGTGGAGGGAGGGGGTTCGCTTCGGGGCAGGTTTCCGCCGAGGCTAAGTAAGCTCATCCCTCAGCAGAGCTGCTCCACACCCCTCTGTAAAGAGCAGCCTAGAACTGCCAGGGTTCGGAACCCGTGTCCTTGGCAAAGGGTCAAAGGACCCTCTCAAAGAATCACTCATTACACACCAGCTACCTGCATTTGCATGAAAAGTGGCATCATTGGGGCCCTCCCTGGTGGCCGAGGGGTTAAGTCTCAGCACTGTCACTTCTCCGGCTTGAGTTCCATCCCTGGCCAAGGAGCTGACCCACATAGCGCAGCAGACCTCTCCTGTCCCGTCCGCTGCTCCCCTCAGCAGTGCATCTCAATCCATCTGCCTGTTCTACTCCCCACTCTGACGAACCCTCTCACAACCTGCACCTCTGGCCTACACCCCAGCTCTTCTACACAAAAATAAACAAAGTCTTAAATTAAAAAAAAAAAAAAATGCGGTGTCTTTGTAAAATCTCAGGGTAAGGGCCCTCTCTGGTGGAGCAGCGGGTTAAAGCACAGCACTGAGAATCTAAAACCGCTTCCGCATGAGTTCGATCCCCGCCTGCCCCAGAGGTGACCACACGGCGCGGCAGACCTCTCCTGACCCGCCCGCTGCTCCCCTCAGCAGTCGATCTGCCCGTTCTGCTCCCCACTCTGTCTCTGGTGAAGCCTCTCACCGCCCCTGAGCCTCTGGCCTGTACCCCAGTTCTGTATGCATAAATAAATAAATCTTTAAAAAAAAAAATTCTCAGGGTAAACTGACCGTCATTCTTGATGGGAAGCCATGTGGGTTCATGATGATGTCCGGGCAGATGCCAGAATCACAGAACGGCATGTCTTCCTGAGGGACGATGAGGCCACAAACACCTGGGGAGACGTTCACACCATGAGAAGCAGACTGGCAGGTAGAAGGCCTGCATGGCTTCCTCCCCTCTGCTGTTCCCACTGTGCTAAAACCTTACCCATGGTCTCTACCAAGAGTGAAAAAAGCAATTCCCAACAATCCTGCTGGCAGTTAAAAAATACTCATCTTTGGGCCCTCCCGAGTGGCCCAGTTAAATAAAGCACAGCACTAAGAAGCTAAAGCCACTTCCGCGTGAGTTCGATCCCCAGCCCCAGCGGTGACCCACATGGCCCGGCAGACCTCTCCTGACCCGCCCGCTGCTCCCCTCAGCAGTGTACTTCGTCAGTCGGCCTGTTCTGCTCCCCACTCTGTCTCTGCACCTCTGGCCTGTACCCCAGTTCTGTATGCATAAATAAATTAAAAAAACAAAAACAGTCATCTTTGCAGAGACACAGCGGCCTGTGGACTAGCAGCTGCCATGACCCAGTAGTGCTGCCAGGCTGTCTGCATAGTCTCTCCTGTCACGAAGAGCCATCAGCAGTGACTTCACAGGCTGCGGGCCTGTCAACAGCCTGAAACTTCGAGTCAGCGTCAATTCTGCAACTAGCTTTTGAATGTCCTACACGCTAGACCCAAATCACAATGGTCCAATCCCTTTGATACCAAACACAGAAATGACTGAGCCATGACTGAGACTGAACCTGAGCCAGTCATTTAAACTGTGGTTTGAAAACATGGTGGCGAGAAGCACCCTGTGTGGCTGATGGGCTCCGGGGTCCACCTTCTGCCTCACAGTGCTGCCTGGGTTGGCTGACTTCTGCCAGGACTTCCCTTGGCTGAGCCTAAACTTCTAGAGGGAATTTTAGTTCCCATAGCTTATAACACAATAGAAAAGTGATCTCTGACTGAAGATGTAGAAGTTGTGCAAGAGATTTCAATGCCAAGTCATTCTTGGAGAAAAAGGTTAGGATTAGAAATGGGAATCTAAGAATGAAAACAATAAAACAAAAACCTACCGACTCTGCATGCTGCTGACAGTCCCATAAATTAACTGCATTTATTACCACCTTGTGCCTATTCTAACTTCCAGGGGAATTTGATGCTGAAACAGTTTTTAATTCCTCTTATTTCTTTTTCTTAGGAGGAGGAGGAGGGAGAGAGTTTAATTGTCAACCACAGCTTCAGAATTTAGAATTAGAAGACTAGTTTATAAATGGCACTGGACTAAGGGAAAAAGTCTTTATATTTCGTGATAAAATTCCTTCCTCATGGTGTAAAAAGCCATGCACTATCTGTACCTATTGAAAAAGCAACTTTTCTCAAAGAAATTCTTCGTTCTTGTTTGATTTCTACTTAAATACCCAAGGTACCTTAAAATTAAAATTTCTGTGATGGTGCCAAGACTGAAGTCTAAAGAGAAAGAAAGCCCTTTGCCTATTTCTCATTGCTTACTGATACTCCGATTTCTAGTGGCTGCCAAAACATGATCAGGTTTATGGAGCTGAGTTCTCTTTTTATAACACAAGAGAAACAACATTTTATTATAAAGAACGCATGTATTCTTATGGGAGGAACAGAAACAATCATTCATCACTTTATTTCAAAATCAACCATGTAGTTGAATTTAAACCAAGCAATGTGTACAACCCCTTTTTTCTTCCCTCCAAAAGTCTATCTTGTCCACACTGAAATTATCTAACAAGGCAGTAGAGCCACTGGGAAATCTACTTGGAAAGAGCTCAACTTGTAAATCAGGCGCACCCACACCAGCACTGCTCTGTGGTGAATAAAATGTTAAAAATGCCAGTTTCATGGCACATGGATGATCTGGTGAGGGGAAGCCCACGGGGATTACAACTGAGATGGATAAATGCACAGAGTGATGTAAAAATACACTATTATATTGTTTTTTTTTTTAAAAAAAACAAACCAAAACCAAAAAAGTAAAAAGCCAAAAAAAAAAAAAAAAAGCCAGTTTCTAAAGAAGACGGTCCTGGACTGGCTCGGGTGAGACTGGGACTCTGGCTGTCGAGGAGCCGAGGAGCCGGGAAGGTTTGGCTACATCCCTTAAAAACAAACGGGGGCTTTCAGCAGCAGTGGGAGGGGGATGCTCCTGTCCACCCCCAACAAGAGCAGGCGGAGCGGGGAGCAGGACTTACAGAACCACCAGGAAAGGCTGGCATCCTGGCGCAGGGGGAGCAGGAGGGGAGAGATGATTTGCATTTTGCACGTTCAGCTTTAGTCCATAACTTTAATCAAGCAAATTTAACTTTTTTATTATTGAAATGAAAGCCCCTGGAATCTGAATTGCTAAGAACTCCCCATGAAATCTGATTAATATTTACTATCAAGATCCCTTTGGGGGAAGTTATTTTGCTATCAGCCCTTTTCTGCCCGAGTTCCGAGTTTAAGCATTTTTATGGGTGACTTTTGCATGTTTCCCCCCATTCCGGCACAGGAACTGCTGTGGTCACATCTGAAGCAAGGGCACCTGTAAGCCAAAAATTAAATCTTAGCTAACTTAAAATTACTTCGGGCTCTGAAAACCCTTTTATATGCCAAGATGGTTCCCATAGCAGACAGCCCTGTGTTGTTTGTTTTGTGTGAAAGTGAATGATAAAAGATCCATGAAATCGACACAGAAAGCCAGAACAGCAGAAAGAACTGAGGGCTCTCCATCATTGCGGCTTCTACCCTCTGCTGACTCGCGGGACAATGGAGGCTACACAGCCCGCTGCAGATCTAACACAGCTGTGCATTTCATTAGATGAAGAGCACTAGTGACACAAGTAAATAATTAACTTATTCTGGTCCGCTGACTGTGCTTATGAGACCAGTCATAGCTGACAGATTTTAATACAAGTTAACACAAAGACACCATAATGAGCTTAGAAGTTAAAACAAAATATTTAGACAGAATTTGATGATCTCAAATCTCAAATGAGACGGATGATTTTTAACAGTTCGGATTTTTCTGCATTCATTAGTGGGGAGAAGAGAGTTCTCAATCTTTGAGCAGACTTTTCTTGTTTTAAAAAGGTGTTTCTCTGCTTCAGAGGGCTTCAACTCCTTCATTACAGCAGGAAGGTTTCTGTCCTTATTTGCAAATGAAAAAGTAAACCGGTGTTTCCCCCAAAGGACAAAGGCACAACAATTTCACCCAGTAGTTTAAATTCTTAAAAGTTACAGCCGCTTTCCTTGAAGACTGGTTTAAAAATGTAAATGATATGCAGTATGCTTCAGTGTGTTGACACTCCCCTGGACCCTTGAAAGGAGGATGGACTACAAATAAGCCATATCTAATGGAAGCTGTTGTGAAACAATTACTGATTCACACCTTAAATGCTTACACAGCATTTCAGATTTTAAAATAAAATTTCAGCCTCTGGCTCATGCTGCTGCCTCAACCCCATTGTATACAGCACAGCCTCCTGGCAGTGCAATGCAAATACACCAGTTCCACAGGCCCAGGGACACTTCATGCACTCAGGGCGACCACCCATCCGCCAACAAGGGAACTACAGGACTCAGAACAAGTGAAGACAGGTAATACGGAAAAACCAGCTCTCAGCCGGTCAGAGTCCTGCAGATAAAGGCTATGCCGTGGACACAGTAGTAGTCCATAAGATGTCATTCCCTCACATTCAATCTTGATTTCAAATGGTAAAGGCAAAGGAAGTCCAAAGAAACCAGAGGTCTGGTGTCAGCACACTCACGAAGGCAAGTCTGGGGACCACTGTCTCACTTCTGTGCGCCACCCCCACCTGGAGGCTCTACACCAATTTGTTCTTGCTATCTCTGTGGCCTTCCACAACAGATAAATCATTTTAAGAATAGCCCTACGGAGAAAAAGTTCAGCTAACCTGATGAAACATTTCGTTTTCTTAGACAGTCCTGCTAATGACAAACAGCAACTGACTTGGTGAAGTCACTTTTGGTCTTTTTGAAAAATTCGTTTTGGTATAATGGATCTACCTCAATGCAAAAGACCCAAAAAAATAAGAATTCGAGAGGCAATGAAAACAGAAGCATTCTGGTGCCTTATCAAGGCAAGCAAGCAAGGAGCCACATCATAGGAGACATCTGTAACATCTTTGATTCGAGAGCTGTTTTTGATGGGACTTCAGTGTATTGAGAACTGACTAGCAAAGGCTTTGCATCTGTTGACAGCCAGGCTGTTTCAACATCATGCTGCTTCACTTTGAGCACTTTGCCTTCTCTGCATGGCCACTCTTGGACTAATTTACCACTCTGAGGCTGACTGTATTGCTACTCATCCTTTTCCGAGTGAGGAAACATTTCTCAACCACAGCACAAGCTGCATGGCAAGCACTGTGATGAGGTGGGGATACGGAGAGACTCGGGGACACAACTCCACTTGAGGGGTGTCCTGTGCAGGCTAGCCCGAGTACTGACAACTCTTACACAAGTGAGCTCGCTATGTTCTGGTGCTCTCAGTGAGGCACCACGGATCAGGTAGTATGTTCTGCTGAAATGCCGCCATGCAACCTATGTAGACGGCCTTGACTTTGTTCAGGCACTTAACTGTGGGGGCAGGGTTGTTCACTCTGCAGGGTTTAACATCCTGTGCTAACGAAGCCAAGGGTGAAACGATACTGTGATTTCTTTCTGCCAGTCACAGTGCAAGAGAGGGTGGTGTTCAGTAAAGGCCAGAGCACTCCCTGGCGCCTGTGATTAACAAGGTTCCTGAATGGGAAGTGGGGTGCCAGCGTGAAGGGACCCTCAGACCCACATGAGGCAGGATAGCAAGGCCTCAGGGGCTGGACCTTAATTTGACTCTGCTGTGTGACTCAGTGCTTTGCCTCAGGAGAAAGCACTGTCGTCTGGTGAGCCTTGATTGTTTGTTCTTGGTAATGGGAATAATTAGCACTTATCTCAGGAGGAAATTGTGTTAGAAGAACAGATGAGCGAAAGCGTGAGAGGTACTTCATGGTCCACAGAGAAAGGGTAGCATCTAAATACAAGGAATTATGATTATCTAAGAAACCTAATTACTCTCAGCAGGAAGCAAACTAGCAAAGCAAAGGAGACCAACTTAATGAACAGGCGTAGCTGCAGTGGCTCTCACTCTTCCGGCTGCCCGGCCTTAGAACGGCCCACTCTGCTGGGCTACTGAGGTCATTTGACATTACCAGGCAGCGTCTCCGAAGAACTTAACGTCCCAGGACCTGACGGTGGATTTCTAGTTTACTGCTGGTGAACATCGTGGTAAATTTAGGGCCAAAGGAGCGGGAGACGCTTTCCAGTTTGACTGTTTGCTTTATGAGGTGTTTGGCTTTGAATGAACTCATCTCGGTAAGTCCCTGGATACTCAGAAATATAAATCTCAAAATCCAAACGCGAAGCCTAACACAGGTATGGGTACTGCTTTCTTCCTTTCCCCTTCCAGTTTCTGAATTAACCTTTATTTTTCACACCACCACCTTAAATGATCCCAAGGGGTGGAGGTAGGAGACAAAAACTGTTGAATCATATTAGCTTTGTTCTCCCGTTGAATCACTTCCAGATCTATCACATCACTTGCCATATCCCGGTTGACATAATTTTAATTCGGCTCTTCCTTACATGTTAACAGATAAATGATGCATAAGGAAACTTGATTAGCTTGCTTATTAAAACATCACTCTAATGAGAAGAGGCGCTAGAAGACAATGCAGTTTTTACACGGCTTTCCCATGAGCAGCTGAATGGTTTGATGGGATAGATTTGCATAGTCTGAAGCACACAAAGGGCTGATTAATTGAAACCCTTACAATGCTTCTGGAAGCAGCTATTGTAAAACAATAACCATAGGAACTTTACAAAATACACACGGCTGAATGTGTCAAGAGCTTAATAAAATGTGTGGAGGCTACACTATTTGGAAACAGGGTTGGAGATTTTTATTCTGGGCCATAAAACACTAAATACCCTATTTTCAAAGCTGTAGTTGGATATTTACTGAAAGGTCAGAGGGTTACTGGCTAGTTACCAAAGACTCAAATTTGATCTTAAAAGCGTAAATTAAAAAAAAAAAATCTTCTGATATGAGGTGTTTATGTAAACAAAATCACCTTGATTTCTAACATTAGAGTAAGAGCTGCCAGGATTTCTTTTTGAACCCAAACTCTCAAGGATCATTTGGCATCATATACCTTATCTTGGGGCTCATGCTGTTAGCTCCATGGTCCCCCCTTCTCCCCTCCCACTTAGAATCTTTCATTCAAGCAGGATCAAGCAAAGTAGGTCGCCAAAGACATCCAGACTTTGAAGCTTCGGACTAGGCGAGCGGATTTTAGATGGTCTCAAGTGCTACATGAGTACAACTTGTTATCATTATTATTTTACATCAGTCTTCTAAGTCTTTTAATTTTGTAAAACATAACACAGAAAAAGAGTAACAAATGAAAAAATCTGGAAATAGCAAAGGCTTTAACCACACCTGTTTTAACTACACTTTTCTTTGGCTTTTCTGCCACTGGAGAATCAACTTTTTCTAACTTCCTACAGTCTCTTTATATATAACTAGTGTGTAAGGACTCTTTAAAGTGCCGCGAAGTTGGGGGAAGGCTCGCTTCTAATAAACATTCACTCAAAATCTTTAAAATTCCGCAGGTTGTTGGCCTGTTTTTATTAATGCAAAGTGCTAGCAAGTGACCTTATTAGGGAACTTCTGTTGAACGAAAAGATGGGCCTCTCATACAGTTGCATCCACAAAACTCTTTGAGCACCAAAGCGCTACCTGGACTGTTCAAGAAAAAACTGCATTTTGATAAAACTTCACTTCTGTTTTAAAACAAAAGTTGACTTCCCTCCATTTAAACTAGCTGTCTGAGGATTTAGAGGGAGACACGAAGGAGTGTATGCCATTAACTCAGATTTGCAGTTATTAAAAAGCTTCTGTTTGCCAGGACAAACACACTTGCTCAAATACAGTTTTCCTCTCCTTAGGAACACTGTTTGGTATTGCTGCCTGATTCTGTGATCTACAGGACCTTTGTTGGAGGTGCTAATCCTTTTTCACATGAGAGACTGAGAAATGTTCTTTCAGGGAAGTGATATATTGCTTTTTTTTCTCCCACATCAAAGGAGCCCACTTTTTCCTCCCTCATTGTGGATGGCCGCAAAAGTTAAGAGGAAATCTGGAAATATAATAATTTGGCTTGCCAGAGCACTAAAACAAAACTTAACTTGAAGAAATCCTTAGGCTGACAAATAATTTCTGTGAAGGAATTGGGGGGAAAAAACCTCAAGAAGTAAATTTGCCCATCCTTCTCATAAATGCACTACCAGAGAAAGCAGGGTTCAAGATAAAATTATTTGCCTACGACGAGTTCTTTTCACATAGAACCGTATCCCAGAGTTCAAGAGGCTTATAAGAGTTACTTTTTATTCTAATAAAAAGTCTAGCTCCAAATACCACACTGGCCAGCATTACATATGAGTGTGTCCTCCTATCTTTAGCTCTATTAAACTGATCAAGAAAGAATATGAAGAGGAAACATCAGGAACATTCCAGATGCACTTTCTACTCTACTTCCTCCAGGGAACATCACTGTGCCTCTATTGTCACAGCTTCTCTGGAAGGTGCTTAGAAGACCTGGAAAAGAGATCAACACTTCTGGCCATGAACACTCCTCCCCAACTGACTTTTAATCACAACTCAACAAAACTTTCCTTCTTTTATAAACAGGCGGGCCAAACATTCTTTTACATACTACTGAAGTATGAACTGCTCTACAATTCTTGATCAGCTCCTCTTTAGAAGAGCTGATTCACTGCACATTTATGGATGAGATGCTTCACAAACACCCAAAGGAAGGCTGTACTTCTTTAAAATTCTTTGGATTTCTCATTAGAAGGCTATATTGAAATTCCCTTAGTGAAAAAGTGTGCTGTGAGGGACTCCTGCCTGCTTCTGAGGCTAGAGTCATCTTTCTTTCTTTTTTAAATGTGCATAGAAAAAATGCGGTGTAGGAGGGTGAAAAGCTTCACTAGAGACAGAGTCGGGAGCAGAACAGGCGGAGCTACTGAAATACACTGCTGAGGCGAGCAGCGGGCAAGGCAGGAGAGGTCTGCCGCGCCATGTGGGTCAGCTCCCTGGCAGAACTCAGGCTGCAGCACTGAGACTTAACCTCAAGGTTGCCAGAGAGGCCCCGGGATCATCTTTTTGTTAACTATGAATTCTCTTCTTTACCAAATATGGTTATTTCTCCTCCTCCACACTTGACTCTCTCGGCTCAGTCCTTCTCGAGGTCATAGAAGGCCACCGGCTTTCTGGATTCCTCACTTGTTATTTCTCCAGGAGCTCAATGACATTCAAGCTGCATATCACATGGCACTGAGGTGGATTCTCAGCTACTTAGTACAGATTCTCCTGCCTTGGTTTACCCTCTCATTAGGCCCCTCAATCTCCATCATGCTTACACACTGCATAGAACTGTGTCTGTCTGGCTTCCTACTTCACATCTGCTCCCTTTAGTTACTATTTATCCCACCACCTTTGAAGTGATCAGGCTTGCGCAGGACAGACCCTCACAGTCCGTGAGACGAAATTTTCGAGTCTCTTCTCATCATTAGAGAAGATATTTTAAGAAGTATTAGGTGCAGAAACACAATCTAGAGGTTTTGTGTGCACAAAAAGAGGCCCCATGTCGGCTCTGCCAAAGTGAACTCCACAAAAGACAAACATCAGGCGACCCACAGGGCCACGCTGCTTTCTCAACACCAAGAACAACATCAATGTCCTAAATGGTGAGGAAAGAGGTGGGCATACAGATACACTAAATCGACACACCTGTACATTTCCTCGGAAAGGCCACATGTGTCACTTTGCAGGTGATGCCACACATGAAAAGAGTGTTTCAAACAATCTTCCACTTCAAAATGAAAGCTAAGCCCACTAAGCAGAGACAAATCACTGCAGGAATCACTGTGGGACATGTGTCCCCCAACAACTCATGGAATTAGCTCATTTCATGACAACTGCAGCTGGCGTCAGCTGGCGTTGCGCACTCTGTTCTCCACTTACTCACATTTTACTTGCCAACACCCAGGCTTTTAGGGTTGAGCCAGTTCCTCGTCGGCCCCACGAGCCTCTCCAGATGCTGCCAGCCGTGCCTACAGCCCATGGATGCTCTACACCCCCTGCCTGTCACCACTGTCCAGGGCTTCTGAGCTAGCTCCACGAAATCAGAAGAAAGTGTTAGAGTTGAGGACTCAGAAATTTACTTTCCTTGTATCTGCTCAAATTCTTTAGAGATTCTGAATTTTAACCAAGGCCCCTAAAGGCCTGAGTGAGGAATATTCAAGAACAGCGTGGAAGTCATGTTTTATAATGAGTTGATTTTAGAAAGAAAGGGACTGCAGCAAACAGCTCTGCTAGGGGCATGTGTCATGAGAGCGTTTGGCAGCATTGCTGGAACTACGTGGGGGAGAGCTGATTCTGGCTGGTGGCAGAGGAGGGCTGTGTGAGCTGCTTATCCGGGAAGACCAGGAATTCTGAAAAATGACCACTCACTCTAAGGAGAGGACAAAGAAAAGAAACATTAAGAAACATTAGATTCAGTCTCAGGAAAAGGGCATTTCCAAAGGGGAAATCTCGGGAAATGGCTGTCATGGAGGCAGAGAAATAATGAGATCTCAGAGAGAAAAGAGCCACTTTTAATGGCTTTAACGGGACAGGCAACGTACTCAGGATCAAAGCCCTGGACGCTAGCCCCGACCTCCAGTGGCACCAGTGGCCGGCACGCTGGTCACCTCTCTGAGCCCCCATTTCCTGTTCTGTATGGGCGGAGTAACAATACCAGCTAGTACTCTAAAGGTGAAAGGCTGGAATACAGATGAAAATGCTTCAAAGGTGGTAACACATAAAAGGTAAAATACTCTACATCTGCATGCAGATAACTCCCAAATCCTAGCCCCAGTCCTAGCCTCTCTCACTACACCAGTGCCCACCTAACCTCTTCACCCGCCTAGCTGGCATCTCAACCCCGAGGCCCACGCCCTGCCCCGGCCCGACCTGGTACAGCACCGTGGCTGCTGGCCACAACCTCTGTCTGTTCTCCTCCGGCATCTGAGCCATCAGCAAGTTCCGCTGACTTTACCTGTGGTGTAGACCCAGAACCCAGGCCTTCTCTCCACATCCCCACTGCTGCTGCCCACACCACCATCTCTTCCCTGGGCCGCTGCTTCCTGGCCTGCTCCCCACTTCTGCTCTCCAGGTGAAACGCAGGGTGACATGGTAAGTCACATCTCGTCAGCCCTTAGCTCACACTCACCGCCCAACAGCTCTCATGATCTCTAATTGAAAAGCCCAAATTCCCACCCTTGGGCCACAAGGCCAGGTGGGACAGGCTCCAATGCTGTCTCTCTCTGTGTCTCGCACGACGCTGCTCCTCAGGAATAAGCCTGGCTGGACTAGGCTTTATTCTGCTCCTCCAATCTCCGGTGCCCTGGGCTCACACACTTTTCAGCTGACTCCTTTTCCACCTCTAGTTCTTGCCTCACATGTCACTGCCTCTGAAGGTTGTTCCTGATCATCAATCCAAAGCACACCCCGGGCTCCAAACCAGTCACTCTCCCACCTCATCCTTCACAGACGGCAGTCATCACCCTCGTGAGGTCCAGGGCCACATTTTTAGACTTCTCTCCTGCCTGTTCCACTCCCCACGAGAATATAAACTCTAGAGGAGCAAAGGCCCTGTCAGTCTGTTTCCCATGGGCAGAATGCAGATTTCCAGGCCTAGAGCAGTGCTGGGACACAGTGGCAACCCAAAAACTGGAGGTTTTAGTTAGTGACAGAAGTGAGTATCCCCCATCACAGCAGGCTCCGTGAGACGCCAGGCTCCTTGTGACTGGTGTCCCCATGTCCCAGGTCTGAAACCAGTCGCGTGGCCTCTCTCGTGCAACCTTCCCTCATGTGAGGCAACAGATCCCGCTGGTTTTCTGTCCTCTGAGGCTCACCCACTTTTCTCTCGCAGGACCCACCATCCCCACAGCCTTCCAGTCCAAACCTCACACGCTCTCTGAAGTCTCCTTCCCTGCCTGCAGAGAAGGCACGGCCACCCCAATGGCGAGGCGCCCCTCTGCTGCCAGCGGGCTGGGCCCCAGGCCCTGTGCTCGCTGCCTTACACACATCATTTTGTTCATCCCTGTAAGCAGCCCTAGGAAGCGGTTTCCATTTCAAAGAGAGGCTTTCTTTAAATGCTGACCAGAGAGGGTGGCCATGGAGGAAAGGGGGACGTGTCTGTTCATTCGCCCACAGGGCGGCCAGCTCCATGGCCTGTCTCAGAGAGCCCCCCGCTCCACATCACCCCAGAATGGTGCCACTGCAGAACGGCAGCCTCGGAAAGCAGCGATGAATTCCCTTGCTCTCCCTAGGAAGCCCAACACGGCTGTGAGTACACCACAGGGATTTCGGTATCACCAGATTCCTTTGGGACTGTCAGGCGGTGCTCGCTGGGGCCCAGGTGGACACCTGCACAGGTGCACGTGTGTAGTGATTAGGACTGGGAAGCTAAGTCTTGGGTGACTGAACTCCCAGTACCAATTCAGAAAAAAACGAGACAACCCATTTCTGGGTATTTACTAGGAAGATTAAACTACCCTAATTTGGGGAGAGATGCTCTTGGCTTGCTATTTCTATATGTTTAAGATATAGCATAACTCCACAAAGCAGTGAGTGGATGCCTCATCATGTGCAAAGTGCTGTCAGGTGCTTTGGGAGATTAAATGAATTAGTAGGGCCTGCTTCTCACCCTCCAAGAACCTAGAATATACTTAAGTTAGCTAACAAGGTCTTCTGAGTACTTAAAGGCAATATATACCAGTCCTTAAAAAAAAAAAGGGGGGGGCTATTTTGAATCTTTATAAATGAAAAGAACTTCAAAAAATAGACTTTTGCTACTATTGTCACACCTCTGGCTTTATAGTCAAGGGAAGGGTCAAGATGGCAGGCCTCATTTATAATAATAATCATAATAATCCAGAAAATAGACAGGCGAGTCTCAGAGAATGGAGAGACGACGAAGGTGATTCACACCCTCTGGTGACTGTTCCCACTGATGACGTAATCCTGAGGGTAAGCACTGCAGACATGTGGAAGGTACTCTTCCCTCTTGGAAGGACTAAAAGCAGGCATTCTTAGTGGCCAGTGGAGGGATGGTATTCCAAAATCCTTTTTACCTTTTATTCAGCTATTTTGGGGAACAAATGATGAAAATGAGCATTTTGTCTTGAATATTCTCAAGTATCAGACATAGGGGTTCCCCGTAAACATTGCCGATGATCAACTCTCCTCCTCCCCTAAACCTCTTGAGTTGAGAGTTAAAAATTAGGCCATACGGCCCTCCCTGGTGGCGCAGCGGGTTAAAAACACAGCACTGAGAATCTAAAGCTGCTTCCGCATGAGTTCGATTCCCGCCTGCCCGGGAGGTGACCACATGGCGTGGCAGACCTCTCCTGACCCGCCCGCTGCTCCCCTCAGCAGTGTACTTCGTCGATCTGCCTGTTCTGCTCCCCACTCTGTCTCTGGTGAAGCCTCTCACCATCCCTGAGCCTCTGGCCTGTACCCCAGTTCTGTATGCACAAATAAATAATAAAATAAAAAAAAATTAGGCCATAAACCCGCGAGGGAAAGGACGGCAGCGGCGTCGGCGGCTCTGAGATGGTCACACAGCGCTGCAGGCTGAGGACTAGAAGCAAGAACCCGAAGTGTCTCCGCAGGAGGACTGAGCAGCCCTAGGAGCCGCAGAGGCGGCTCTGGGAAGCAGCTGACCCAGCCCTCACCCTGTGCCCGACGGCTCGCGCACAGAGACCCCAAGCGCTGCGAACCGCAGGACTGGCAAAGCTCCCATCCATCAGGACGCCCAGAGGGTTCTTGACTGGCCCCTCGGCACCAAGTTCTTACTATTGCGAGGCTTTCCCCGCCCACCGCCAACTCCCAGCTGGCGTTACCGTAAGAGCCCGTCCGCAGCGGGCACTGCTCCCGCTGGCCCCACGGCCTCTCTTCAACACAGCAGCCAGAAAGAGCCAGGCCGTGACTGAACGGCGCCGACTCCTCAAAGTCTCCCTCTCAGAGCAAAAGCTCAAGTGCAGAGTGGGCTGCGAGGCCTCGTGACTGCCTCCTCCGTGCGCAACACCCTGCTGCAGCCACACAGGCCCAGCGCCGGCCATAGGCCCCCCTTTTATCTCCAGTACCCTTCCATCAGGAATGTGTCCCCCTTACTTCTCTCAGGTCTTTATTCACATGCCACCTTTTCAGTAAGGCGCTGCTCCTCAAGCATTTATCTAAATTCTCAACCACTCCCTGCACGAGTCCTGTTCTCCTCCCTTTTTAATTATTTCCCCCATTTCAACTTATCTCATCCACTAGAGTGTTTAAGAATATAGCTTAGAAATTGAAAGTACATTGAGGAGAGATTGCTTCTGGGAAGAAGAACAGCAAGGAAGGCAGGCACTCATACATCTCCATACTATTTGATCTTTTTAAACCATGACAATTATTTTGATAAAAAAAAAATCTATGTTTAAAGGCAATAAAAACTATGCTAAGGATTTCTCATCATTCTTTCCATTTCCCTGTTACAATTTACATTCTGTATTTTTGTTTGTTTTTCCCAATCTTTCCAATAAATCTGATGAAGCTGTAAGAGAAGGGAATATAGGCTAATCAAAAGGTTTTACTCTTGGATTAAAAGCCATCTGGAAAAGGAAAACTAGCAAGATAAACTCTTCACTGCAAGTAAAGGTCATTTAATCCCAGGAGGACTTCTTTCAGCTTCATACAGATATGTACAAATAAAAGCACCCGCAAGTCAGAACAGATCTCTAAAATCTGCTGTTTTGCATCAGAGCAAGTTGTAAACTATTTGTGTGACCAAACATCACCTCTACTTAACAGTCTGAGAAACTCCTGTTGCACAAAGACTTACTGACATTTTCTATACAGGTCTGTACCCAGGTGCTATGAACCTGTGATTTTAATTTTCAAACGTCGGGCTTTGTCTATAATTTATGTACATACACTCACATATAACATGTTGATTAAAAATCTTAATAAAATCAATCCACCAGGAAGAAAGACTCTCTCCTGCCAATTCATTCATGTGCTTGACCATACCAACTTCTAAGTATCTACTGTAAAAAGGCTCTATCAGGTGTTCTGAGATGGAAGCACATGGTCCCTGTTCTCAAGACTTTTAGTGGAATTCCAATGCGATGGCTCATCACGACAACCATGTATGCCAGCCTTCACCCCTGGCACAATACTATGATGGCAAAGAGCACAAGGATTTGGGTCACTAACGTCTGCACACTGCGTCAGAATGAAGCCACGCTTGGGTGGTGGCTGAACTTAAGGCTTCTGGTGGCCACTCTTTTTAACAAGGTCGCGAGCTCTTGTGGAGGCAATAGACCAGGTAGAGGAGAGGCTATAACGGTTACTGGCAAGAAAGCATTTCAGACAGTGTCAAAAACCAAGGGGAGGGTCAATACAGAGAATTTTACTTTCACTGGTAAGCAGTGGAAAATACTAGAACTTCCCAGTATTCTAAAAAACACTCAAAAGGTATTATTAGAACCAGCATCTCAGGAAATACATGAAGTAGAGACGTCAAATTAACAGTGATAGATGGAACCAATGCTTTCATAAAAAATGTTGACAGGCTAAAAAAGTCATCTGTCAATTGAACTGAAATTGCTTTTGATAAAACAGTGTTAGTCTGAGACAGTTTTACTGATGGGATGACAACGGAGGCTGGGTTTTCTGATCAAACAAATTATAATATTTTACATAAGCGCTTTGCAAATAAACAGCTAAAGTTAGCACGGCAATGATGAGCAGTAGCCACTGCCAAACCAATCAATAAAAACAAGACATTACCCTGCTAGTCGTTAGGAGGGAGAGGTGCACCTCAAAGTCAAGAAGCAGGATGAACATGGCCAAGGTCGGTGGTCACACGGCCACGGTCGGTGGTCACACTATCACTTCTCACTGCCCAGGCGCGAGCACACGCCAACGCTCCACACTCAGGAGCGGGAGGCGGCGGAGGGCGCGGCACCGGGCTCCAGGGCCCCAGACCCAGCTCTGCGCCTACTGGGGCCACCGGCAAGCTAACCACCTCTCTGCGCCTCGTTTCCTCATGAGTGGAAAGCTGACAACAGGGGTGCCTGCTCCCCGGCGTTGTGTGAGACTCACTAGGGCGAAAGCGGCGCTGAGAACACCACCAGGCACCATCGGCACGACGCAGCTGGCTCCCTGCTCCTGAAACAGGGACGGGGCAGACCGCGGCCTCACTCAAGCCCTCGCCCAATGCGCCACTCTACAACACTGCGGACTGAGAGGCCCTACTGAAAACGAGCTGAGGGACGCAGCTGAAAATATACCGCGGAGCTAAACCACACGCAGGGATGAAAACTAAGCAGAAAACAGCAATGGAGGGTGAGGCCCATCAACGAGGTTCGCTGGAGAAACATGACCTCGGAGAGGGAGCACCGAGCAGTGGGCCACGCAGCGGGCTGGAGGCGGGCAGGCTGGGTTCCAGCCCCGCTCTGCACCACCTAGCCGGGTACCTCGACGGGTGACCTGTTAAAAGGCGCAGGTAACTCCAGTGTCTGGTGCTGACATGCCAGGATACAATGATCCAACCAAAATTACCGTACTGTAAATACACGCCTTCCGTAAACAAATAGCTACCTGTGCTTTATTAAGTCTGTCTTCTGGCAGGAAGTTAGAAATTGGACTGAGCAGTTGCAGGAGAATGAAATAAACAGTTCAGAGCAACAACAGGGCCCATTTTTAATGTCACTAAGTGACAACCAGGTCAATCTGAGAAATAAACAATTTTGAGAACAGCATGAAATAACTTCGAATATACAAAAATTTTAACAGGAAAAAGTTATAAAATATTTCATTCATGTGGTTGATAAAATCTTTAGTATTTTCGGGGACCTCCCTGGTGGCGCAGCGGGTTAAAGCACAGAACTAAGAAGCTAAAGCCACTGCAGCACGAGTTCGATCCCCGCCTGCCCTGGAGGTGACCCACACGGCACGGCAGACCTCTCCTGACCCGCCTGCTGCTCCCCTCAGCAGTGCACTTCGTCGATCTGCCTGTTCTGCTCCCCACTCTGTCTCTGGTGAAGCCTCTCGCCACCCCTGAGGCTCTGGCCTGTACCCCAGTTCTGTATGCACAAATAAATAAATCTTAAAAAAAAAACCCTTTTAATATTTTCATTCTTATGAGTGGAGAAGCGAAGTCACTTACCTTTCTGCCCGTGACGGCTACTGAATTTGTCTCCAATCTCTGGACGTCGTGTCTGTCTCAGCAGCATTTTGATCAGAAAAGCATCTTCGGCATTGGAAGATATCATCACTTTTTCAATATAGGAATCTGTGGCCCCCTTGTACCTAGTAGTAAGAGAAATGGAGAAAACGGGGTTGTCCAACTTCCCCTCCAGGAACCTGTCGCCCACAGGTCATGCTGTGGTTCGTGCCAATCAGAGACCATCTTGACAATCCCAGCTGGAACTCTGACGAGTGACTTTCACTTTTCAACATTAAATTCAAATGTCAGCATTTCCCTTGTCGTCCTAGTTGGAAATGGCTGACGTTTCCTGAACACTTAGTATGAAGCAGGCCTGGGGCAACATGACCTTCATCACATCACACATCACTCACAACCGCTACCCCTCATTGTTGGCGAGGGCGAGGGCTGCGGAGCATAGCTAAGGGCTGGTTCAGGGCGCAGCACTCACAAAGCCGACCTGAGACGTGAGCCGAGGCCAGTGAGGCTGGACCCCAAGTCCTTAAATCCTACGGTGTACCCAGCTTTCCGATGATTAATTTGTGCACACTCTGCTCCTTCCTGTCATTTCACACACTGAACACTATTAAGAGTCGCCGAAGAGGTGTAGCTATTGCGTAAACAGATGCTCTCCCAAAGGCGCTGAGGATCCAGCCAAGCAAGAGCGGAAGGTGGTGTGTGGAGATGCCGGCAGTCGGGGCGGCCAGGGCGCGGGGGAGGCACCAGTCACCGTGCTGCTGGCGGGAAGCCGGTGGCGGGCTGCTGGGGAGCCGGGGGATGTGGCCCAGCGGGCCAGCAGCAGAGCTAGAGATGTGTGCCAAGGTCGGGGATGGCTTGCGTTCCTGTTTCTTTGTCTTGAGAGTTCTACTCAACACTGTCAATGAGAGTTTTGCTGGATTAATTCAAGTCTTATTATATTTACTCAAAAGTAATGCAACTAGACGAATAATTGGATGGGGGGGGGGCACTCACTCCGGCAGTTACACACCAAGCACCGAGGTGTGGCGAGATGTGAGGCCAGAGGCAGCTGAGCACAGAGTCTGGAGGAGGGCCGGCCGTCAGGCCGCCACAGCCGTGAGCGAGAGGGTGTGAAGAGGGGTCCGGGAGGAGCCCATCTGGGGCTGCGGTGCTGGGGAAGAGGGTGAAGATGGCCCCTGGGAGGCGTCTCCTGTAAGTAGGTATGGAGCTGAAACCAGGTGCACCTGTGAGGGCACTGGAGTGCTTGGTGTGGATGAGCTCACCAGACAAGGGCAGAGTCCTTGCCAGGGTCAGCTCAGCCCAGCCAGGCAGGGAGCCGAGGATGAACTGTCAGACTGGCCGGAGGGCCAGGCCACAGCAGTGCCACAAAATCAGGGGAAGGGTGAGGCCAGAGGTTCAAATGCTCGAAAAAGATCAAACAAGATGCATGCATCCATCCAGTACTATTTGCTCATCAGCTAGTACGGTACTAGGGGTACAGGTGAAAAAAAAAGACAAAGACTTCATTCACATGATTAGTCTTGAAGATTCCACGCAGCCCAGGCGTCCGGCCAGTGATGGCTTGCTACTTTGGGGCTGTCTCTCCTCGCTTGCAGTGAGCTCCGCGAGCCACGGATCTGCCGCTCTGCGCAAGGCTCCTAGAGCAGCAGCTGCCACAGTGTGAGAGCCGCTTGGGCGGGCGGAGGGGGTCAGAGGGCTCAGGGAGCACCTAAAGAGGAGCCAGCTCACAGGTCCCTCTTCAGGGAGCTTTGTGGTAAAAGAAAGGGGGGGGGGTTGGCTAGGAAGGAATACCAAGGCGATGCTGCATTGTCAAGGTGAGGAGGATTTGAAGACCTCTGCCAGCCCGTAGGGGAAGTTGGAAATAGGGGAGCATAGATAAGAAAATGCCAGAGCAAGGTCCTTGAAGAGTGGGTGATATGAGGGACTCAGGAAGAGACAGAAAGGCTTGGAATAGGAAAAAAGGAACAGGAAGAAAACCATCTGCATAACTGCCTTTGTCCTTTGTCATTTCAAAATAGCTTTTGATTTTGGGACTCCTGGCAAGGGTGGTTACCCCAAGTGCACCCACCCACCTTCTCTGTGCTCCCACCCTAGAGACAAATCCAGGGCACCCGCGGCACTTTCGTGGGGGTCGAGGGCAGCTCGGACACCAAATCCTCGCCCTGCTACTTGCGGCTGTGTGGCCTCGGCGAGGCACTCACCGTCCCTGTGCCCCTGGTCTGCCCGCCTGTCCAACAAGGCTGGTAAGAGGACACAGCGCTTTGGGAGGCGGGGAGAGGGTTGCCCGCACAGGGACTGGTGGGGCCAGGCGCTCAAATTAGTTGTCATGATCATGGCAACTGCTGGACTTGTTCTGCACAGGGCTTTGCCAGCTAGATGCGACTCCTCGTGGCATGAGGCTGGCACAGAGCAGTGTATGTTGCCTGGATTTGTGAAACCGCCTTCCGCGGCTCAGGAACTCAGTTCCCCGGTGT
Organism: Condylura cristata; assembly: GCF_000260355.1. Classification (NCBI taxonomy): domain Eukaryota; kingdom Metazoa; phylum Chordata; class Mammalia; order Eulipotyphla; family Talpidae; genus Condylura; species Condylura cristata. The sequence goes on from NW_004567105.1 coordinate 8,572,314, forward strand.
CACTCCCCCTCTCACAGAGTTAGTTGACTGAGTTCATCGGGGTTAGATATCAAGCTATTCTTCTCATTGTGTCTTTCTACCAGTGTGCCTGCTATCACTAGTCCATGGCTCAGAAGGAATCTGGAGTTAGACGAGCCTCACTATGTCACTCCATAGGTGAAAAACTGAGGCTGACAGACGGCAAGAGCTTTATCTAGGTAAGATGACACACAGCGCAACTAGTGCTGACCCCTCCTGGAGTCTGCTGCACTGGTGACGCCACCTTGAGTAACTGGCGTATTTTCATCTTTTGAACACACAACCTGATTCCATCACCGTCGAGTGAACGAACCCCCAAACCTCCCCTTCTCCTGCCTTCGCAGTCCTCAAACACAGACTTTTATCCCCACGCGCCCTTCATCCTGCTGCTCCCACAACTCAAACCCAGGACAGAAGGAGTCAGGGACTCCTCCCTGGTACCTTCCGTAATTGAACATTTCGGGTCCTCCAGCCCTCCCAGAACCTCTCATCTCTACACCTTTCCTTTTCTGTTGACTCGTTCTCTGCACTGTCAAGGCACAGCCAATACTTACGTGATGGGCACGTCTTTGTACTGTGGCTGCTGGGGTGCACTGCTTCCTTCCAGTGGAATCTGCGTGACGGTGGGCATGGACTTATTCACGAGCACTTGCTTGTTTTCCACTTTCTCACCTAAGAAAGAAAGGTGGTTATGAATCTGACTGCCGCCTGTGTGGGAGGCAAAGCTGGGGGAGCACAGAACAGCACATGGGAATGGGGAGATGCTGACCACAAAGTCCAGACCTAGAAGAAAAAACTCAGCCCACGTAGAGAAACTAGAATTCTGTGTGTGTGGGGGGGGGGGTCTTTTGCAATTCTGCAGCCCATTTGAAAAAAAAAAAATCACAGATGAAGATCACAGTGTGTATAAAATTAGGAGGCTGACCACCACAACAGAAGGCTAGTAGGTAGCAATTTTATACATCTTTTAGGGTTCAGAACACTTACATTGTACCAATAGCTATTCTAGCCCATAATATGCCACCTCCGACTCAGTTGAGGTACCCAGCTACTTCCTTGGATTTCCTGCTCTTCTCACCTTGGTGCTGCACCTTGCATGGTAAGCTGGAAGGCGGAGGACTATCAGGGCGGCAGACCACGAGAAGCAGAGGCAGCAGGAGGCAGTGCACCACGTGGGCCTCAGCCCCACAGCAGACACGCTGGCCACCGGCACCATGGGAGACCAGGCCACGCTCGCTCCCCTCTGTGTGGCCTCCCACCCCTGCCTCTCTCCCCACCTCACCCCTGCTGCCTGGTCTGCCACGTGAGCGCTCACTGGTCTCCTCTGCTGTGGCTCCTTCTCCTCCCTCCACACTATAATCAGAACAATCACTTCAAAACGAATCACGTCACGTCACGTCACGTCATGTTACATCACGGCTCTCAGGAGCACCATGACAAGGAGGGAGCTGCAAGGCTTTGGTCCAGGCACTGGCCCCACCATACCCACCAAACTCCCACCCTCCACATGTGCCTGTCTAGCCAGAATGTGCTTCCTTAGCTCCTCCAACGATCAGGCTGCACAACACCTGCACAGGCCTCCCCCACGGCATAGTAGCCTCCTCCCACCCCACTGCGTGAGTCCAGAGCACACAGTGTTCAGAGCTCGGCTCACTTCCTTGGGAAAGGCTACCTCGCTCTTCCTGACAAGGTCAACTCCTCTTGTTCCTGAGTGGCCTCAGAGCCCTGGTGCCGCTCCTTAACCAACTGCTGCATGACCTGACCTTTATCTGCACGCGTCTTTGGCCAATGTCCAGTCTCCAAGACCCACGGGGCCAGGAGCTGTGGGCTCATCCACAGCAACTATAGTCCCATTCTTTAGGGGTAGAGGTTTTAAAGTCAGCTGTAAGCTAAAGGCACAAATGATGAAATAACAGAGTAGATACAGGGATATGATCTTATTATGATCCAATTCTTAAAAAAAAAATTGAGGAAACTTTTTTTCATGATTCAGAATGATATAACAAGAAAAAGCATAACTAGACTAGGGTACTACTATATAAAAACACATGTACAGAAAAACAGAGTATACAGAACCACATGCCTAGTGACCACACTGAGTGTTAGGGTAGAAGCTTCAGGGGGCATTACTTTCTCTGCCCTGCTTACCAAATGTCCAGAGATGTGATTGAATAATTTTCACAACTTCAAAAAGCACGCACACACCTGTTTTCAGTAAAGACTTTTACCTGGAGAACAGATGCCATCCGCATCTAAAATTTCATGTCGCCAGATGGGTTTCCTCGTGGCAGCATCCAACATGGGTCCCATCACTTTATCAAAAGTCTGATTGGTATATCTTTTCAATGTGCATTTAGCATTTTTATACACAAGGCAACGTCCAAAGCCTAAATGAAATGAAAACGGTATCAACTATAACACAAAAATATGAGAAGATATCGATTGCAGATATTTGTGCTACGCAACGATCAGCCCCTTCTCCCTCACTCCTCTCCTGATCCTACTCCCCCCGAATTAAAGACCCAATGAATAAAAAAGAAAGTCCAAACTGTCGTGCATTTGGACCACGGAGGCACTGGCCAGACCAATAATGGTAATCTAAAGAGCTGGCTCAGCTTTCTCCCTACCTACTGTCCACACAGACACTGGAACCTCACCAGGCAACTTCTGCCACCTTGTCATGCTGGAGAACGGTGGCATCACTGTGACACTCCAAGAATGCAGAGCCACAATGAGATAACTGGAAGGAATCTCAAGCCCTGCACCTTACAGGCACGATGGGAAGTCAAGCAGCCATGCTCACCCAGCAAATTGGTGGCAGACTGAAGAGAGTCCACCCTCCATTGGTTCGGCCGGGTGCTTTGTACCTGTCCTCTCGGTAGCTAACTTCTACTAACCATTCTAGGAAATTTTTCTGATTTTGGAATTCAGAGAAGTCTCAAACAAATAAAAAATTCAATGGTTCTCTAGTGAAGAGAGAGAATGAAAAGCATCAAGAATAAATGATTTTAATAAGAGAGAGTTTATCCCTGTCTTGGTGGTAGTTTATTCTGATTGCACTTTTATTACATTGACCTAGTAGATAAGGGAAAAATCCTTGGATCAACCAATAATGTAAGTGTTAAGAAAAATAAGTGAAATAAAAATATGAAAACTTTTAGGTAGAACAAAAAACCCAACCACTGCATTCCACAAAGGGATTCATGAGATGCAGAGCTAAGAGCGCTCTCATTCCCTCAACACTAAGTATCATTCCCCAACACTTTGAAGCTACATTTCTTTCTCTTTTTCTTTTTTCCCTTTGCCCAAACAGTTACTTTAAACTGGATTCACTCTCCAATCTCCCCCAAGATACAAAGAGCCATGTCAGAGTTCACTTAAATAGGAAAATGTCTTCAGATGAAATACCAGCTATTGCTGATGAAATAAATGCATGATTGTAAAATCCTGTACTTATGATTCTCCACCAAAAGCAAACTCTTTCAAGAAATCTAAGAATGTGTATTTAGAAAAATCAATCATGGAAAAGTGGACTTCTAAATAAAATCTCAGTGTGTGAATGCAACTTTTTAAATATGAAGGTGACTGCAATGAAACAACAAATTTCTACAGCTGGAGAAGATGAGGATGAAGTTGTTTGTGTGGCTCTGAGCAAGGTCTTATGGTCTAGTAAGTGGTGCATGGTCACAATAACCTCAGCTTGAGAACCAGCTGCTCTGGAAACATTACATGATCTTGAAATTTTGCACAACAGCCATTAGCTGCGGTGTGAATCTGACCTGCACAGAAGCAAGAAGTGTTTTCTCCTAAGTGTAAATGGACATTTTATTTACAGGTGGTAGCTTAAAAGCCAGAGGACAGTAAACTCACATCATTAAATTGTGCTGCGGAGTTTCTGACAGATATCACAAAGTCTTCAGATTTCTGCATAAACGTTACCAGTTAATCAGAAAGGAAAACATGGAGTTTTAAAGCATGGCTGTTGTCATTTGGAGGAAAAAAAAAGGCATAAATTAAGTGGAGCCAACATTAATGCCAAAGACACATGTCTAGGAGTGCTATTAATGCTGCCTAGCAACTACGAAGAGTGGAGGGGCTGCGCCAGGGAGGAGAGACAGATCACGAAGGGCGAAGTCAGACCACAGATCAGGTGATGGTGAGCAAACCGGGCAGCGGTGACTTGTGAGAGGGAGCTGCCAGGATCCGCAGAGAGGAAAGCGTGAATCTCTACGCCAGAGTTTGTGCTTGCAAAGTTTTTATTTTTATCATTTTACTATCAAAAAGGTATCACATGATGGGATTCAGACATACCAGTAAAAAACAAGCCTTTTATATGCAAATATTGCTAATGAGCTCCTCTCCAACAGGTCTGCGGCTGACTGAATCACTAGCTATAGCTGAAAAACATATTTCATTTTTTGCACTGCCTGCTAGAAAATAAACCCATTCTTACATATTTTCTGTTGCTGGATTGTCTCAAATGACCAATAAAAATAACAAAAGGGGGGGGGGAGATTCCTTTGTAGTACAGCGAACAAATGATTTCTATAGAATATTCGTTAAAACAAGGCAACACTAGAACACAACCCATCTCTTGCTTGCATGTTATAAAACTCAAGTCACCTGAAACTAACATTAACATGTGACACTACAGATCACCTCACATTTAATTCTATGCAAAGCTTTTGGCGCTTTGAAAAGTTACTCACCTCTGTCCAAGGAGGCCTTGTTCAAAACAAGGGCATCTTCAATGTCATAGCCACTGTAACTCATCACGGCGACGGTGGCATTCTGCCCGGCTGGCAGTTTCTCAAACTCTATCAACTCAATGGTCTTCGTTTTAACCATGGGCTTTTGTGGGTAAGCGAGAAGGTACATGAGCGTATCAATTCTGTTCCGTTGGTTGTAGCCGATGGTACCTTCATTGATAATGGAGAAAACCCAATGTAACATACTGTTGTGTGCAATATTTAGGTAGCAATGAATGCAGAGATGAACATATTAGGTTCACTAATTAAAATGGAGGCAATCTTCAGGCCACACATTTCAAAAGCAATACTCTTATTAGTGGCTGACAACTTTTAAAAGCAATTTTTGTCACTAGTGAAGATTCAATATACTTATGATAAACTAAATCATTTCAACTTTTTGGATTGAATTAATCCTGCGCGAGGAATTTTAGCTTCACTGGTTATTTGCACCAGTAAACTGACAATTCTGAGTCTGGTTCTATGTTCCACGCATACATCCAGTTGCTGGAGGTACATAACAGGAGAACAGCAGCCAGTGCTGACCGGTAACAGATACATCTCAGACAACCAAGTCACAGTTACAAAAGTTCTACATGGAAAAGCGAGAAGAAAAGGGAAGGAACCAAGTGAAGAAGAGGCATTCAAGCAAACACAGAGAATATATTTGTTCATTTGCATAACTATTCATTGTTAAAGCAGGAGGGAACATCTAGTCTCCTGGAACACTGCGGATAAAGCGGGAAAGGTCTGGTCTCTTCCCATTAGGAAGCTGGGGCCTTGCCTCGTCAGGGCTGGGCTCTTCCCTGCTTCATCACCAGATGGTCCCCTGACTAGACCTTGGAAAGATGTACTGTCAACTGCAAGTGAAATCAGGATGTGCACCTCTGTCGCTCTGAGGTTCATCAGGATTCACCTGCCTGAAAAATCCAGAGACCTTAAAAGTGGAACTCGGGGATGCCCTACCGCAGAGATAGAGTATGGTGTCCCTAACTTCTCTCCGGGACTCTTCTTTCCCCTCCAGCAGGCTGAGAGGTCAGAACAGCTGTTAATGTTAGGGGAGAGGTGGAGCTGAAGTCTCCCTGGCACACGCTTCGTGGGGGCTCACTCACAACGCCCCGCCCCAGAAGCCTCTTGGCTCTCTTGTGAACAGCTATCAAAAAACTGTTTACTCTACCTTCTTCTCCATGATCAAGCTACTGAGTCTCAAGGTGACTTCAGTTTAGAGATGAAAATAACGATCCAAGCAGCAAAAATAGCACAGAACTCCCAGACAACGGCCACCGCCATAAAACCCGTGCAGCACTACAGACACCAGTACCTACAGCAGCAGGGGCCCCGCGGGCTCCGTAAACAGCAAGAGAAAGGAACTTAAGGATCATGTTGTGAGATTTATCAAGTTGCAGCTGAAAAACAATGGCTAACCTGAGCCTCATGAACTTCACACCATAAGCTGCCAATTAATTTATGCTATTTTAGTGCCAGCTAATAAAGCGGGCAGGCTACCTGGTAATAGATCACTTACTGTAGAAATAAAATCACTGTGCTTGGATCGTGGTCAAGCCCACTGACAATAACTTTGTCCTTTAACATGAAATCACTGAAAATTTATGTTGAGACTTCAGTTCCATTTGTATACTGTACCCAGCTTGAGACAAGGGTGCAGGCCGCCAAGAGGGTCTTCTGAACCCTGAGACAAGCAGTATCACGCAGCGGGAAGCAGCGAGGTCGCACCCCTGAACAGCGGAAGTGCCCACATCCTGCTGTGCTTGGGCTCCCGGGCCCTGAACACCATCCTCGGGCGTCACAGCTGGCGGCTGCATAGGACAGCAACCTGGCTTAGCAAATGTTTGCTGTTAAGATCTCATCCAAAATCACCTTTAAAGGCTTTTTGAAGAATTGTAGGAATGGGCAAGTGACTTACAGGTAGCAGCACTGGTGATGGGTTTGGAAAAACCTGATTTAAACACTATCAGCTTTTATATTATAAAACTCCAACATGCCACTTGATATATGACTTTTGTAAAAATTATGCATGACTGGCTAGTTTGTTGAAAATACGACATTTTTAGATAAAATGTCATACAGAAATTAGATTCTAAGGGTGAGGTCTGGGGGAAGCACATGCTGAAAACAAAAAGAGCCTTCCCTGTCCACTCCGTCCTCTGACTTATTTCGGCAAGCATAATCCTTTCCACTTCCATATGTATTGCTGCAAATGGTATGAATTTGTCTTTTTTGATGGCTGAGTAATAAATACCACAACTTTTTATCCATTCATCTATTTTGTGCCCAGTTTCTTTCTAATCAGCATTAGCTCCACCCAACTTAAGCGACAACTGATGATTTCTGACAGACTCACAGACCTGTGAGACCACCAACATTAAAAAATGTAGACATAGTCTCTCAAGAAGCTTATAATCTATAGTCTAGCAAGGAACACACCTTGATCATGATCACGAAAAAAGGAGAAAATGAGTTCAGCTGAGAAGAGTTTAAATAAATGTTATAGATAATACTGCATAGAAGATGTAACATAGCCTTTTATAAGTTCTCCAACCAAATGGGGTTCAGTTTCCTTGTCTGTATGCTAACTGATGGCATTACTATGATCAACACAAGAAACATGTAACAAGAAACACGGATACTCAGTAAGTGACAAAATTCATGTGACTAATAGTAACATTAGTGGTGATTAAAAAACAGGTAACTCACTACCCTGCAACATGAACCATTCTACCTGCAGCTTGAAATCTACATTTAGTTTAATTTTACCTTCATAAGGAGTATCAGACAATGTTACATAAGCTTACACCTAAAACCTGTATAATGAATAAAAGTGCTTTTTGACTAATAGCAGAATTCTTTAAAAGAAAGACTAGGGCCAATTTGGTCAAGACAGCTTCTCATTTGTACCCCCAAATGGACAAAGAATAAACATGCTTTTAAAAAATTCAAACAGAAAGTGGGGGGTGGAGGGGGGGTAGACAAACAGAATTTCCTGGCCCGTCCCATTCTACTCTGAAGGCGGGGCTACAAGGGGAAGAACTGTCCGCTTGGAAATAGAATCTATTGAAAACAAAACACTGAGCAGCATTAGCTCCTGAGCATAAAAAAGCAAAGTCCCAACAACTTGGAGCTGAGGGTTAGGGGTGGTACAGGGAGGTACCCGGTGCATATTCATGACTGGGGCTGACAGTGACCGCGAGGGCCTTTTAAACAGGAAAGAGTGTCCCCCGGAGGACTGCCAACAAATAAAATGGGCAGGATATGAAAGTGTGACTCATGTGAGCTGGGCGCCCGGGCCAGGGCACACACACAATGCTCCCTCCTTTAGAGCGGCCTTTCCTGTAGCCTGAGTGGCCGGGACCGCCCCTCCCTGCACCGTCCACCTGACTTCTGCTCCACGCAGGGAGGCGTCTCTCCGGAGCACAGTCGGTGCTGTGTGGGAACTTGCACAGAGAGTGACTTAAATAGCTCGCATTTAGGAGACATACTCTGCTGGCATTTCGTGTTGGCTTAGAGTCAGCTCTCTTTTGCGTACAAGGTAAAGTTTCCGCCTCTGTGGATGGAACTAGTCTTGGGCTCTGAAGTGACAGAAAACGACTCTCCGTTTCCACTCCGTGGAGCGGGAGGGGCTGGCAGGGGCTGGCAGTGAGCAAATTTCCGAGGGAGGCTAGAAGTAGGAGAATTAATTCTGGGTTTCTGTCTTTTATTTCCAGAGGGATGGCAACCACAGGTTATTTTAGAAAATCCACACAGAATCTCTGAGATGGGTAGTCTTCAACCACAGCTCACATTTCAAACAAGATACTGTGACTTTTAGTTATTCACTGTCAAGTCTGCATGGAATTAAAAGGCCCAAGAGAAATCCAGCTGAGTGCGAGGTCTCCGTTACAGACCTTGGTCTTTGCTGTGGGTTTTCCCCAGTCTTGTTCCTTTTGTGATTTTTTCATACAGACCTCGCTCAACTCTCTGCAGCTATTTCCAGTGTCCAAAGAAAAATGTGGCCACGTTCTGTGCCAGCTTTAAAGGCACTTTTATCTTGCTGCTTTTTTTTTTTTCCAGTCAGGTGTTTTGTAATAACAAATAGTAACAAAGCCTTTTTTTTATTACTTAAGATATTCAGTGGCTTTTGTCTTCCCAGCGTCAGCAGTAACGTCAGAGGATTGTATCCCAGGAGCTAAATGTGCAGGACCCAGGGTCAGAGCAGCTGAATACACCAACCTCAGAAAACACAGACAATGAATTGCAAATGACACTCAAAACAAAACGAGAAAAAAAACCTTCACACAGAAAACTACAAAAGAACTCTACAGACACTGAATTGGCTTTCTGTACACACTGATCCCGCTTAACTGTGTGTGGTAACTAACCAAACGTTTCAGATACACGAGGCCACAAATAAAGACTTTTTTCCTGTGTGTGGGGGGGGGGGAGGAGAAGCGGGGGGGTCACAAAAATAAAAATATTTTTTCTCTTTTTCAGGTTTCTTCTGTATAAAAACAAAAAATGTGCGAGATGAGGGAGAGGCGGCCCTTTCTGTTTCAATCTTCAAACACGCTGAGCAGTGGCGTGAGCGATGAAGTGATTAGTCTTCCCTTAATTCTGCTGAAGGTTCTACACAAAAGGTGTATTGTTTCAGCCGGGATTCACATCATGAAACAAAATGGTTTGGTAAACCCAATAGGAGTGATAGCCCTTTCATGACACACAGGGCTCAGTACTGTATATTTCAACTTGTTAGCTAGTCAGAAGCACAAGCGGGAAATCAGCCCACACCGCCACGGAGGGTGAATGGGGGGGGCAAACTGATGAGCTGCTGTTTACATTTTCCCACTGGGAATTATTCTGAGCTGTCCGGGCATTGCATCATTCAGGTAACGGCAGTGGGACAACATGCCCTTCTTCCTTTGTAGCCAACCAGAGGGCAGTGCATAAACCTGGAAAGAATACATATGCTCTATATTTACTGAGAGAGAATTTCTTAATTGTCAAGCTCTGGATAATTACAGCTTATCTGGGGTAAGCGAGAAGTTAAATGCCTTCTGGTAGTTAACCCAAAGGTAATGCAAAACCTCTTTACAGTTTCTTTATGTAGCTCCTTGCAGCATCCTTTAAAAACCAGAGATGACAAATCATATTGACATTACTGACATGCATGAAAATAAAAATCATTACCTTTATTTACTAGCGTTTAAATGACTTTTCAAGTATTTCAAAAAGAGTTTATAAGCAAACTCTTTTTTTTTTTTTTTTTTTGGTTTGGTGTCCTCTCTATCAAGCTCCTTAATACGGCACCTCCTGCATACCTCTAGACTCATAAGTTACTAAACAGCAATCCGCCCATCCCCCAAAATCTTGAGCCTTTCCAGGCAAGGCTTACTTATACTTCCACACCTCTGAAAAAGACCCAGTCTTCCAAGGTGTAGTTCAGTGTTATTCTCCAGAAACAACCTGCTCTCGAATCTAGGTCATCTCCTTCCTCTGAGTTCCTTAGATCCTGGCTATTAGTTTATTACAGCATGCATCTCATTATACTGAATTATCACTTCATTTGTTATCTCTTCTACTGGGTTGTGAACTCCCTGAGAACAGCACAGTGTCTTGTCTCTGTATTTTCAGGTTCCAGCCCCACTACTTGGTCTACAGTTGATGATCAATAAATGTAATGGACGGACAGACAGGCAAATCAATAATACTGCATGGAAAAAAGAAAGGTGAGAGGCAACTGAATTCAGAAATCGATGACACAGCAGGTGTATCCGAGCTACGGGAGTGTCCGTGGGGCGGGCACAGCTTCAGGGCTGCCACTAGACAAACACACATATGAGCACACGGGGCGTCCCCAGCTCTGCTCTCCCTCTTCTCTGTTGTTTCCTCCATCTCTCTGGTTCACAACGTACATGTTGTTGGGGGTTTTCTCTTTATATTTACCCCACCAAACTCTCTGACGTTTATTTATTATAGGTCTCTTTGTTTGGTTTAGGGAGTAAGTTCAGAGCAGGTTCCCTATTTTTAAACAAGACAGAGGACCTCTGAGCTTATGGCTCAAGTGTTAGTGGTGCCTGATTTGGCCAAACATGCAATCTAGTGAGACGAGGCTTCAGAGACAAGCCTGCCAACCCAGTACTCAGAACCACGTTCACGCAGGCGCTCTTACCCATGGCTTGTTTCCCCATAGCGCACTGGTAAGTGTTTCTTGGGGACTGGTTATGATGCGGGTATGGGATCAGGCCAGCACAAACGCCCAGCAGAGTGAAGGGTTCAATCTCCAAGTGGGTGGTTTCTCTACAAAGTTAATTAGGAATTAGTCATCATAGAACCAAGTCTCAAAATACATATATCTTACTCGGTATAAAAATATTACTCTCCAGGCCCCCGAGGGACCTAGATAAGTGAAGCTTATGTTAATACAAAATTTACATTTAAAATTTGAAACTGAAAAAATAAAAACATATTTAAATAAAATATGATAAAACATAAGAATTTTTTTTTTGAGTGACAGGAACTTTTATCATTTGTAGAAATACAAGAGAAGGGAGGCAGCAAGGAATGCCTATATATAGAAAATAGTATTAATATGTAGAAACAACAAAAAACATTTAGAAAGAAATTACTATACACTGAGCATCTAAAAATACACTATCAACAATATCCACATGGATAGTCAAACTTATTCCACATTTTCCAACTTATTAACAAGTAAGTTCTATCACCATTTTAGACAGAGGAAAGAATTTCCCCTTAGGAATCATTACTATAGGTTGGTGGGAAAACTATTGCAAACACAGGTTAAATGTGGCTACAGAGATCTGAAATGTGAAGACTGGCACTACGGGGGAACTGAATTTTTAATTTAATTTAAAGCTTCATATTTTAAAACTTATGTTTAAGTAACTCACGCCAGTTAGTGTGAATCTACTTCTTCAAATGTAAATGTTATGCCATCAGATTAAGTAATTCTGATGAAAATTTAGCGTCCAAACTGAGATGCACTGTAAGCACAGGACAGATTTTAAAGATGTGACAGGAAAAAAAATGTGGTGACAGTATTTTAGATATACTGGGCTAAATAAAATTATTAAACTTTGTCTTCCCGGTTTCATTTCACTTTTTTATGTGGCTACTAGAAAACAAAGTCATATAGATGGCTGTGTTACATTTTCACTGGGCTGCTAGGCTACCGGTTGGACACAAAATAAAGCTTTACCTAGTAGGCTTTAGAATTCTGACTACTTTTACAAGCTGTTTTTTCAGACAACTGTTTTGGCTGAATGATAAAGGGACACCAACATTTCAGTGGGGTGGAGCAGCCATCTCACTCCTTAGGTCTTCTGGGGACAGCACAGCCACCCCATGCCGGGCCTCTGGTCTCTATGTCTGCTGGCCCTCTGCTGCTTCCTTAAGGGTTTCTGCAGCCTGACTTGAACAATTTCAGTTGTTTACAATACACGTGAAGAGAACTGACTCCTAACTAACCCAACTCACCGTAAAAAATTACTTGCAATGTACATGACAACAATCTTCCGTTTACCCATCTACTTTTATTTTCATACACTTGTATTAAATTATGTCCATGATTTGGTTAAAAGGAATGCTCTCCTTTGGGACTAGAGCCCTGATCTAGCAGAACCCCAATCCTCTCTGATACTTCAGGTCTCTGTCAGCAGAGAGACCTGTTAATCTAATTTTTTTGATTCAAGAGCAACAACGTACAGTGACTTTTCATAATGTAGAATAAAACAGAGTTGCTTTAAATGTATTACTTAGCTTAAATATTGGCTAACTTGACATTCCCCAGGTAAATAAAAATTAGCTTTGCAAATGTAGGGTAGGCTGAGAATTTAGAAGATAAACATTTAAGTTTCTTCTTTCTTCACGACAACATCACCTGAAAGATCATTTATTATTTAGTAATCACTGAAAATCCAAACATTTCTATTTTAGGCCCCCCCCAAAAGGGTTATTATTATTCAAAATTACAATTACAACCACCAACAAGATAATTCCTGAATAGGAATTAGGAGACTTCCTATACACTATGCATAAGCATCTTAAATTTAGCTCCAAATAAGATCAAACCACCTGTTACTTGGAACCTGTTTTCAAAATTGCAATACATCCAACTACTGAGGACATGTCAAACTGTGTGTAGATTGACTATCTAATAAAAAGCAATTAAAATGGATGTTTTATATATATACACAAATACACTAAGACGGAAAATGTCCAGAATGATAATGTTAATAATAGTAACATCAAATTAAAAAATCAGGACAATGAAATTATGCTTCCACACTCACATCTTTGTGAGAGCATGTACAGATGTTTGTGTCCAGCCAGAGAAACATCTCCAAGAGTACATACTAAACTATCAACACTGGCTTCTAGTAGAGGATGGATTTGGTGGAGGAGAGAAGAGAATTCATTCTTTTTACTTAATGCATTTCTGTATACTAAAAATTCATATTTGAATTAAACAACACAAACTTCTACTTTCAAAATAAAATGAACTTGGTGTGTGGGAAAGTTCGGTGGATGGGTGATGCTGGTTCTGACAGGTGTATTCATTTAAAGCCGGAAAACAACAACAACAACAAAAAAAAAAAAAACCAGAAAAATTGCAGCCCTCATGCATCTTCTAGGAAGATGGACATGAAACAGGTAAATCAACAAAATACATAGTTAACAATTTTATTGCAAGGCAATATTAGTATTAGAGAAATAAATCAGTTATGAGGGATAGAGAGAGGAAGGCTTCTAGCATATTTTAAATAGTTGCTGAGGAAAAGTCCATGAGAAGGCCATCACTGAGCGCGGGCCTGCAGCAGACAAAGGAGTGAGCCAAGCAGCAGGCGAGAGGTTCCAGGCAGAGGAAGCAGCCAGCGCACAGGTGCTGAGGCGGAGGATGAGTAGGGGGGTAAGAGGAGGCCACTGTGGTTGACGTGGAAACAGGGAGGCAAGGGAGGCTGTGTTGCAGGAATAAGGCAGGTGGGCCTCATGGTGCAGTGAGCTGAGGGTATCTGCAAGCACTCTGGAGGGAGATGGGAAGCCCCGGGGCTAGTGGGGAGTTGAGAAAAGAAGTGACAAGACACTCCCTTGTGTTAGGCACAGTGTCTGGGGCACACAAGCAGTCAGAGGTGTTTGGCAGGGATCCAGGCAAGCATGGCAGAACCTGTGGAGGGTGGCAGGTGGAGGTGGTGAAGAGTTCAGTGTGCCAGGTATATTCTGGAAATCCCCATGGAATGCTAATGAGGTACATGTGGGTGTAGACAAGGGGAGGAGTCAAGGCTGAAACAGAAGGTCTGGCTTGAGTAGTGAGAACAGATTTGCTATTTACGAGGGTCCGCTGTAATTGCTTTCCTTTATACTTAACCTTGAGATAAGGGATATAAAAGCAGTACTTTTGAGAGATTTACACCCTTAAGGAATAAAAATCGACTGAAAAGCATTATTAACTTATAGTAAGACAAAAATAAAGTGGTATGTTTCAACCAGTAGCAGAAGATAGAAAAGTACTTGTGCTGACTGAAGAAATCACTAGTTATCAAGAGGTAGTATCACTGCCCTGACTAGCTAGCAGTATAACTGCAAAAATTCCAATTGCTGGTTAGTGATGCATAAGTCACATGCATTAGACAGCAAGTTATATGAATGTCCTCTACTATGTTCCAAATGGAACACAGATGCTACTAAATATATCAGTGCTCCAGGAGAAACATCATGAACATATTAACATTTCATGTTTACAATGCACATAAGTTTATAGATATCATTACAACATACTGCACAGGGAATTCCTATATGGACAATAAGAATGCAGACATCCACTGACAAAAATCCTCTCTACAAGAGATAAATACATCTTTGCATAGTCTTATTTGTTAGTTCAGTGTTGGTCACAATCAAATATTAAAATCAGAGAAAAAATCCTAAAAAATATACACTATCAAATGAATAGCAAGGAGTATTAATCTAAAGATGACTTAATAGCAGTTCTGCGATTTATTTTACAAAGATCACACTGCATGATCAAACAGTATATGGTATTTCCAACAGTTCTTACTCATCAGAGTACACATCAGAGAGGAAAAGACTGTTTCTATAGTCAGAACAGGTTTGAATTATGGTTGTTCTAGATCCTACTTACTTATTAATTGTATGTTCATAGAGTGCGATGTTACAGTCGTTTTCTTCATTCACATCTAAATATTCAACCAGGCTCTCATGTAAAAAATCTTCAAAATTCCTTATGAAATATTGGGGAGATAGACATATTTTAAAAAAGCATTTTACTGCAGTGTTTTCTATGCAACAATAAAGATCCTGGTTTTCATTTGGGCTCAAGGCACCTGTCCCTCCCAGGGTGTATCAGCATATTCGGGAATCTGAAATATGGTATTCTTATATCACAGATTGATCACAAATCATGGAAATAAAAACAGTAAAACATCTGTGATCACTGTCAATCTAGTCCCAATTCAGAAACCCCTGCTATGACTTCAGAAACCCCCATGATGAGAGACCCACAACGTCAACATCTCACATTGGGAAAGTCCTCTCCTACTAGAAACACTTCATAGTGCATGAACTTAAACCCAGATTCTGTAATTCTCAGGTTCTAAAAGGATAATTTACAACGTCTAAGTAAGTTCACACAGAAAAGGATAAATTTTTCAATAAGCTGATATAGGAAATTAATTAGGAAAGAATTAAGAAAGTGAAAAAATACTTTTCTTAAAAGTACAGATGTTACTGCTGATGAAGTCATGTAAATGGGCGTTTAGGAGATGAGAGGTTCCTCCTTTGGCCATTTACCTGTATCCCTGAGCAAGCTCTTCCATGTGCTTATTTGTGACTGCAGGCTTCTGCTTCTTAACAATTATGTAGGGTCTGGAGCAGAAACAAGTAACAAATTCATAACAGAAATTAAGAAATCAAATCAGCAAGTGAGTATAGTAAAATGAGGGAAGTTGTAGGTATAATTAAGCTTGTATCTGGGTGCTGGAGGATGCAAGGTATGTTTCTGTATGTGAGACTGTGCAGAGGCCACTGCCATCCACACACCAGCTCCATGTGAACAGGTACAGATGAATATGCACATGGCACTTCCTCCAGGTAGCTTAGGAAACACTGCTGCTGAGGGTTTGAATGATACTCAACAAAGCCTTTACGGTCATATTTTTAAAGCAATGCAAATGCATCTTTTGAGTCATATGGGGAACATGTGACCCACCATCCGTGGTGCCAGCAGGCAGAGAGAAACTGTCACCTGTCACTGAAGACAACAATGCACTTTGGGTAAGAGTCTGGGGGAACATCAGCTGTCTAGAGAGGGTTGACTTAGAGGGGCTGTGCCAGCTGGGCCTTGCCGGCAGGTTACCGAAAGCTGCACACGACCAGAGAGAGCGGCTGTAAAGTTGCAGAGCAATAAAGCATCTTCATTTGTGATTTTAGCGACACAGCGAGGCAAGTTAGAGAGCTTCTGCTCTACGCGTTCTGGTAGATTAACCTGTAACTGTCAGTGGTGATTTGCCTCGACGGGCATCGCCACCACGAGGAAACACCAGCACAAAGGATGGTATGTGGTACCGAGACGTCAATAGCTGTTGCTATTTGGATAAGCAGCTCTGACTGCGAGGAGCGAGGAAGCTAGACACTTGTGCACTCTACCCGAAAGTCCAAGTGACTATTTGAGGACTAATGAGCACTTTTCAACAGCTAAGAAGAAGAGCTGCACAATTACAAAAGGGAAACACAAGTTGCTGAGAAGTGAACTGGGTGAGATCAACACTCCCTCACACCCTGGCTGCCTCTCGGCGGGGGCGGGGGCAGGGCGCTCACCCCTCAGCTTGTGGTCACCGCTGAGTCCAGGTTAGGAGACTCAGCAGCGGGGCCAGAAGCAGCAGGAGAAGAGGGTGGGCATCACTCCGGCCACCTCTGTTACCTCTTACTCTGCTCCGTATATTCTGCGAACTCTGCCTGCCCGAGCCACGCGCCCATTATCAAGCTACTTCCGAAAGGCAATTTGTCTCCTTTTCTAGGCTGTAGCTCATCATATTGAATGTAATGAATGACAAAAGTCCTAGGAAAGAGTAACCTAGAGATGTCATTATTTTTCCACCCCTACAGTAACAGCTACCTATTACCGCTCCTTGCACCTTACGTAAGGCACTGTGATACCTTCTGTCAATTCCCAGGAAAATGCTAGGGAGGCATTGTTATTACTTTTTTACAGTCAAGGAAAGTCAGATTCAGAAGCTTAACTGATAAATCAGATCAGAATCACTGTGATTCTGAATCACTGAATCCGAATCAGCAGTGGGGAGATAGGATTTAAGCTCAGGGGCTTACCAGCAATGAAGACCCTTAGGTTGCAAAGAATAAAAACCAATTCTGGCTAATTTAAGCCAACAGGAAATTTCCCAAAAACATAAGAGTCTACTGGAAGGATAAGAGTAGTAATTTTAAAAGGGTGCACTCCCCAGCTTCGGAGGGAAAGGGCTCGGCAGCATCCAGGCCCCGCGAGGGGAGTGCGGACAGCCCCTCGCATGTGGCAGTCCAGTCAAATCAGTGCCAAGCACCTATTCCTGGAGTTACTCTACTTGGCCCCAACTTTCCGCAGGAAAGCATCTGACCGGCCTAGCTTGGCCATAAGCCTGACCATTGGCTGGGAAGGTGAAAGTACTGACCAGCTGACCCAAGAAGATGCCAGTGTGCGGGGACAGTCCCCTAAGGAAAATGCGGGGAGTGACTGGAAGGGCGCCAGACAGACATACGAAGGAGAGGCCGTCCAGCTCCTCGCTGCTTACTCGCTGACTGCGCACTAAGGTCACCCGCAGCCCACACAGTGACTGTACAAAGGCAAGCGGAGGCTGTGCACGAGGAGAGCAGACACCGCGCGCCCCATCTTCGAGACCCCTCGAGTACCAGCCCTGGTCAACCCCGGATACTGGCTGAACGAGTCAATAGATGCTTTTCTGACTAGTCCATCGTGACCTTATTTCTTTTTTTTTTTATTTTATTTTTTGTGACCTTATTTCTTAATGCCTCCATGTTTTCCAGTCCTGTGTTCCTCAGTCTCTTCCTCCTTTATGTAATTATGTAATTAACACACTCCAGCTCATCCTTCACAGTTCAAAGCAACAGCACAGGGTGTTAAGTTATCCTGGAGGGAGTCAGGTGAATTCTAAGTAAAAAAGCAGAGGCTACCACTATCCAGCTGTGGCTAAGTTACCAGGCCTCACTTACCCCAATTCCTCATTTGTTAAGTGAAAATAATAATCTCACTTTATCGGGCTGATTGCAGTTAAAGCCTTACACACAGCACATCCATTAAAATAATAATTAACGGGGGGGGGGGGGCCCTCCCTGGTGGTACAACAGGTGAAAGCACAGCACCATGAAGCCCTTTGATTCCCGGCCGGGGAGATGGCTCACATGGCACAGCAGACCTCTCCTGACCCGCCCGCTGCTCCCCTCAACAGTGTATTTTAGTCAGTCGGCCTGTTCTGCTACATAGTCTGTCTCTGGTGAACCCTCTCACCCCCAGCCCCTGCATCTCTGGTCTGTATCCCAGTTCTGTATGCATAAATAAACAAATCTTTAAAAAATAAAATTACAATTAACAGCTAACATTTAGTACCAATATAGTTGGCTGTTATCAGTATTTCTGCTTTTGCCAGCAGACCGGACTCTCTGAGAACAGAAAGTAACTCCCATTCATTCTTGAATCTTCATTACTTACTATGCATATTCTGAAGTGTTCGCTAACTGCATTAAGTTTATTTTAATAATGAAAGCGGTTAAAGCAACTTCAGAAAGAAATATTTCTTTCAAAAGTAAACAGAAAGAGTCTTACAAACTCCTTTCCACGACATCTACCTGCACAGCCGCCCTCCGTCAGAGGAGATGTAGACACATCGATCCGTAAGATTTGTTGAGATGGAAACAAATTCATTGATGTAGCCTGCTCTTCGCATCAGTCGAAACGTGTTCACCAGCTTCTTATGGTCTCGGATGACACCCAGGATGTTACCTAAGGAAAAAGAAGTGGCAGTATTTAAGACAGAAATAAAAGACATCTACGTGGCTTGAAAATATCCACCCAATGAAAATGAAAAGCAACATGGGGGTCATTTCCAATTCTATTATCAACAGCTAGAGCTGGGAAGCAATACAACGGCGTGATGAAGGGCAGGCTGGGGTCCCAGGGCCGAGAGCTGGTCCTGCCACCTGCTGGCTGGCGGTGCTGGGTGAGCTGGTCTCGCTCTCCTCACCTGTCAGAGCTGCTCAAGGAAGAGGAACGAGAGGTCGGTTCCCCGGGCTGCAACAATAGCCCTATCATTTCGGTGGACTCAATGTTAGAACTGAATGAGTTGGCCTCAGACAGCACTTACTTTAGAACTCTGCCTGGCACACAGTAACTGCTACTATCAAGCTACTTTTGTGGTCATCCCCACCACAAAATGTGAAATGAGGAAACCGGACCTTGTGTCCTCGGGCTAGCGTGAGGACTCAGAAAGGTACTGGGTGTAAAGAAGGGCTCACTCGCTGCGAGCTGCAGGGAGACACTGACGGAGGCGGCCAGTTAACAGCCCTGCCAAGGTCTAACCACCTCTATTCAGCAGGTGAGTGGTTAATGCTATGAGGAGCAGCAGAAGGAAAGGGGAGAAGAGCTGGGAACTAGAGGCCGGGACAGCACTGGAGCACACAGGGCAGAGGACGGGCCCCCGCGCAGCCAGGACAAGGAGAAAGGGCACAGCAGCAGCCTCGCAGCGACGTCTCCAGAGGGCGGCAAGGGGGTGCGGAAGAAGCCACCCGAGCACCAGCCGCAGGAAAGGGCCCTCCTGCTGCAGCCTGTTGACCATCAGTCACCAAGTGACTGAGCATAATGACCAGGGCTGATCTGACTGTTTCTGCAGAACGTCTCAGATATTGAGCCTGGACATTCCATCATGTTGAGTCTCACCCACTGTGGCTGTGCTGGCCGCTGCAGGGTGTGGAAGGCGATGAGTTTGTGCAACGTTGCTCTGCAGATGACAGCGGAACCCCTCAGCCCTGGGCCCAGCCCATGGAATGTGTATTCTGGACTCTTTTTTTTTTGGTCTTTAAATGAATAGCTACCTAGGTCTGGAATTTATGTGAGCTTTAAACACATGGATAAAAAAATAGATTTCTTCTCCCTCCCCAATGGATCATTTAGGATCCACCTGTCTCCAAAGCATACTCACCGTTGAGGAAGACGAGAAACACATTTGGGTAAGAGAGCTCCTCCCCACATAACAAATTCACGTCTTCTACTCCCAGGTTACTGGCTAGTTTAACAATGGGTCCATCTTCCATGTCAGTTGTGATGTGCGTCATAAGGGCCAAGTTTTTAACCAAACCGCATGCCTAGAAATGAAAAGAGACACTTCCAAGAATAAGCACCAGCAACATAAAGTGCAGCTTGTATCTGAAAACAGCTCACCGCTGTGCGGGGAGCCATGGGCGCACCCACCACCCTGGAGGGACACTGTGGCGATTCATGCGAAAGCCTTGGACATGCACGGACCCAAAGGAATTTTCCCTACGGTAACCAGCAAGAACATAAACATAGACGTAGCCACAGAAATGCTCGGCATGGTAATATTTGTAATAGCAGACGGCAGTGTTGTGGTGAATGAGACACAACAACTCCAGTTGTGTGCGATCCTGGATCGGAAAAAGACACTGGTTGGACAGGTGGCACGATCTGAATGAGGGCCAAGGGTCGACGTAAAAATCACATGCCATGCCATGCTGAGGTGCGACGCTCACACTTGGCAATGTCGCTAAGGGATCATGGAAAAGGTTTATAGTATCTTTGCAGCTTTTTTTGGTATGCCCACAATTATTGCAAAATGAAAAAAAATATTTAAATTCTTCTATACAACCACAAAAATCTCTAACAGGAGTAAAAATAA
This sequence comes from Condylura cristata, assembly GCF_000260355.1. NCBI lineage: Eukaryota > Metazoa > Chordata > Mammalia > Eulipotyphla > Talpidae > Condylura > Condylura cristata. The sequence continues at coordinate 8,593,030 of NW_004567105.1, forward strand.
GTTACAATGCAGCAACAGAAAAAAACGCATGAGAGGTGTGTGGCAGGTAAACAGTCTATCATCAACTCTTAAAAACCATCTGCTGTAATGATGCACAGAACATGCACTTCATTGCGGCCTGGGAAATACAGCACTCCAAGGCTCAAGCTGTAGAAATTGTAAATTATGCAAACTTGGCAAGCCGCATAATTTCACTGTGAATGCCATATGGTTTAAGATAAATTAGGAAGAGAACGGTAATTCCTAAAAACCATGACTCTGCGAGGACTTCTATTTTTCAACTCTTTCAAGTCATGACAAACTCTAACACTGGGAACTTGCACCGCTTACCGGTCCTCAGTCAGCTTATGAATGTGGTGCTGTGCGAGGAAGCTGGGACCCAGCCGAACCTAACAGGGTTTCCTGCTTCAGAAGTTTAAAATGAAAGGAACGAAATGAAAGGACACGACACGGAAGGGTGAGGGCTGGCGGGCGCAGACCCAGCCAAACTCCTGGCAGCTGCCTCTGTTTCCTATGTGAGCCGGAGTCCACTTAAGGCCGCGGACCATGCGCTCCTAGGTGTTTCAAACACCGAGGAGGCTCTATCTCTGACCTAGCCTTACCTCTCCTTCAGGGGTGTCCGAAGGGCAGAGCATCCCCCACTGAGACGGCTGGAGGGACCGAGGACCACTCACTTTCCTTGTTTTCTCAAACTGGGAGGAGATTCTCGTCATCATGCCCAGTGCAGATATATACGACAAGCGAGACAACACCTGAGTCACACCCTGGCGGTCCATTTTAAATCTTTTGAGAGACCAGTTTCCCTGCAGAGAGATAAAGGACATGACTGCACTGATCCGCGTATGTGCTGCCTGATGCTCTTCTGGGAAGCATAACTGGAGCTGCTTGTTTGTGAAGTTAGAGCCGGAATGTTTGTTGTTGCTTAAAAAAAAAAAAGATTTATTATTATGGTGATGGCACACGGGTGATGTGGTGATGGGAAGCCCATAGGGATTACAACTGCAATGGAAAAAGGCATAAAACGATCTAAAAATAAACTATCATATTATTTTAAGAAAGATGTATTTATTCATGCATACAGAACTGGGGTGCAGGCCAGAGGTGCAGGGGCCAGAGGATTCACCAGAGAGTGTGGGGAGCAGAACAGGCAGATTGACAAAGCACACTGCTGAGGGGAGCAGCGGGTGAGACAGGACACGTCTGCCGCACCATGTGGGTCAGCTCCAGAGGCCAGGGATCAAACTTGCCCTGAAGCGGCTGCGGCCAGCTTGCAATATTGTGCGTTAACCCATTGCGCCACTAGGGAGGGCCTAGAGCCGGAATGTTGTATTTTCAGAAATCAAAATGTCTCAATTAAAACTTAGCTGGGGCCCTCCTTGGTGGCACAGCAGGTTAAGCCTCAGCTGCTTCAGTGTAAGTTCAATCTCCACCCCGGAGGTGACCCACATGGCACAGAA
>NW_004567105.1:8594866-8613681 GCF_000260355.1 Condylura cristata
AAAAATTATATCTATGTCCAGCAACCATCTCAGAATGTCTTACTGTATTATCATATCTGAGTAGTTATTTGCTGAAGAACTAACTGTATCTTGGAGAAGCCCATGTAATCAGGGATTTCCTCTGGAAGCTGGAAGCTAACTACCAAAACATTAGCGATTTCTACACACGTTCAATGTAAAACTAGCTTGAAGCTCAAAGAGATAATTTCACGTTGGAATGTATCATTATTTGGATGTCTTCCAAAATTAGTCTAAATGGGAGGAAAATATAGCAACAGAAAATGACTCTAAGAACAGTTATCAGGGACAATGAGGTAACTATAGGCTTCTTAATTAATGCTTATATAAATAAAAGTTGTGTATATAAACATATATGTATACATATTGAGAAACAGTCCATGTCCCCTGTGGCTAGCATGTCAATCTTAAAACAGATTCCTGTGAAATCAATTTTGAACATTACATTTGCTTTGTTTCCTATACACTAGATATCTTTTCTCATACTACAGTTTCATTAACTGTACACGTCAAATACTCTTAAGGATAGTTAAAGGTTAGGAATTGTTAAATTTTCAACTCATGGTAACATGAATTAACAGTCGAAAATACTATGCATAGGAAAGCAAAGTAGAAAATAAATGTCAAAAAAATTCAATTATCATTTTGATTCAAAAGAGAAAGAAACATATGTTCTTAGTCTTTTTAAAGAATCTGATGAAAGCACTGATGTTCTCTTTAAAAAAACAAAAACACTCCTCTGAACCATGAATTCAAAATTTTACAGTCAGTTTCAGGGGTAGAACTACATATCCAAGTTGAAAAAAACTCCCTGCAGTAAAAAAATTGCTCAGGTTCTAGAAGCAGATCAGGTGACCAATGATTTTGTGGCAATTCCCTTATATTAGTTTAATAATTATTACAGTAAAGATCAGTCTAGAAACTGGTTCTTGATAACGTGGAAAAGATTTAGGAAGAAAATGTGCGCATTACAAAGCAAAGAAGTAGAGCAAACTCATTATTCCATTAATTAACAATTTCTTATACTGCTAATTCAGTGAACTCAAGCTTAGAACAAGCAATGAACCTAGAAAACTGACTTGTGCACAGCGAGGAAGAGGAAAAGTGAGTTTAAGAGATATCCAGCATGGAGCCAAAAGTAGGCAGCAGCTGTTGGCAAACAGGAAGGCGATGGGGAGTGAACTGATACAAGATATTTCTCACCACAGAAAGAGGAAAAAGAGGAGGGTCTAAAACTGCGCCTCTGAGCAAACGCAGGTGTTGGCAGTGTCTCCGAATGGCCACACTCACAGCGGGTGAGAAGCTGACCTGGTCCTGGGTGCCCACAGCCCGGCCACACCAGCATCAGGCCTACTTCCCATACTTCTGGCTGGGTGTTCTGGGGACATGAAGTGGGGAGTCACTTAAGGGTGAAGAAACGACTGAGAAGAGCCATGATGACCTGAAAATCATGGACCAGAAAGCAAGGAAAGGCAAGTTTAACAAGTGTGCTCGCTCACTCTTGGATGCACCTTTTCAAACAGCCAGGGATCCATCTTCACACAGGCTTGGACCAGAGTCTCACCGGCCCACGCAGGCACTGGCCGATCTGCGGCTCGTGCGGGTGTGGCTGCCTCTGCAGGGGGGGCTCGTGTGACTGCCCCAAGAGCTGCAGAACTGCCCCCGTCTGTCACTGTGCAGAAGTGCATGCGCCACACTGGACCACTATTCTTTTGTAGGGGCAGAGTCCCATCCATAAAACTAATTTTCTGTCTGGCAAACAAGATGTGAACCAGACCTTATCAGATAGACCTACAGTTGTTATGCTTTAAGAAAGGGAGAAAAAACCTATCTGATAACCCTTTGTGATCAGGCGAAGGCCCTGAATACACAGCAGCTGCTGAGGCCTGAATACATCACTCCCATGAGGACCAGCTGATAGCCCTGTGGGGCCTCAAAACCTACAGTGAAACATTTTGCATTGTTTTCGACAAAAATTGTCAATTAACAAACCTGTCTGTAGTATGGCCATTCATCACAGGAAAAAAATGGGGGGCAGTCTCCGTGAACAGAATGGCTACTAATGGTTAAACTAAACTGCTTTTCCTCTTCTAAGAGCATCTATTTCGCCTCCTGTAATTGTATTTTGGCCGTGGAGTCCTGGACTGTAACCAGTGGCCGAAACCAGCCCGCTGCAGGCGGCGCCCCCTGGAGGGGGGTGCTGGTGAGGATAGACAGCCCCAGGGAAAATGCCGCCAAGTCTCAGGGGAGTGGAGACTCCGATAAGAAATATAAGGGACTGAGAAGGGGCCCCCGCGTTCAGTACTTGGGGTGAGGAGTTTGGGATTTCAGCACTTGTCGATCTTCAGCAATTCTGGAATCAGCGATTTCTGCCCCCACCAAGCCCATCTTCCAGAAGGCTGTCGCCAGCCTCTGAAGGACAAGGAGAGGCTTTCAGCAGCCCACCTCAGAAAGGAAGAGTTGGGAGGCTTTGCATCTAGCCAAGCCACTGAAACTGTTCCCGGTGTTGGTGCTGTTACAGCCTGGCCGGGAAGGCGAGGACCTGGGCCCGGCCCCTCGCTGGGCAGTGAAAGTAGCCGTTTGCCAGGTCTCGGCCACTGCGGCTGCTGTCTTGAGTGCGGCAGCAGCAGCTCCTGTTGTGTCCTCTGCTGTCATGTGAGTTGGAGCCTGGGCCACCGCCTGGCTGTCACATGCTCCAGGCCCTCAGTGGCAGGAAGACACCATCTTTGGAGCATGGCCTTTGCTCAGGATGGAGCTCTATGTCCTCAGTGGTGGGAAGGTGCCATCTTGGGAGTGTTAGTGTTCAGGACTTTAAAACCCTGGACACGGTTTTGGGTGAGGTAAATGGCCCTTTTGGCCTCGGTAACTCTGTTTTCCCTGGCTTGTTAAATAAATCCCATTACTGTTATTCTCTGAACTGAGTAGTCTTATAATTGCCTGCGCAGTGAAGCTCTCCGATGGTGACCGGTAAACCATTTGGGCACTGTCCTTGGCCAGTTTTAGTGCCCCTTGCTGCCCTCCATCAGAATGAAACTTGCCCTGCTGACATTTAGACACTCTTTTCCAAAACAGACAATTTGTGACTTGTAAGCATTCTCTAAATACATGCATGCATACGTGAATACTTTGCCTAGATTCTCAAAGTGCTTAAGCTTCCACCCCACCGGTCTACACAGCCAGGAAACCTCTCCCCGAGCGGGACTCACGGTAGAAATGGCGTTCACCATGCCGTTGGTGATCTGGTCCTGGCGCATGTGCTTCACGACATCAAACTGGGCGGCTCTTTGCTTAGGAATCACCTGGTCTGCAATCTTTTTCATTTCAGAATTAAATTTTTTGAACAAATCTTCAAAAAGAAGAGATAAGAGCTAAAAACAAAAAAGCACATGGTGAGCTTTTACAGTACAGGTTTAGCCTACTTGAAAAGCTTTATATCTTCATTAAACTGTTAAAAGAATGGAAAACTGCTTAAAATATTTTATGAGAGTCCATGTAATAAACATGTCCACAACTTCTATGTGTTCACCACTCTGCTAGGTGCTGGGAGGAAGAGCAAAGATGTTAACACAGTCCCTGCACTGAAAGACACCGAATTTAGACCAGCCACTCCCAGATGCTGGGATTTCACTGACCAGCGACTAACTTTTAACTTTACAGATTAAAACCAAAATGGCATGTGTGTGAGGTGGGGAATCACCACCACACCAAAGGTATGGTGTCCTGTGGACTTTCCTATGACCTGTAAACATGTAAATTGGTACAAACACTTACTGACATCACCTCATTTTTAAAGGTAGCTATCTTGTCAATATTCAAACTTAAATAATAATAATAAATCATTAATAATAAATAAATCATGGTGACACATCTAGAACAGTGCGGCCGAGGAAGCCCAAGCAACGGCATGGAATAGAAAGTCATAGAAAAGACAAGGGGGCTGTTTCCAGAATTGCTTAAGTAGCTCTTATCAGATGAAGTTACTGCTAATAATAATTACAAACCCTGGACAAAACATGAAAACTATTTAAAGGCACTGGAGAGTGTCCAACAGCAGGCAGAAATGGAGAAAAGCCAAAAATTGATAAAAATCAACAGCGTTGGGTGAACCTCCATTCTTAAGGCTTTTCAACTAAGGGTAGCATACGTGAATACTTTGCTGGGTAATTGGGAAGCTGAAACTTGGAGAGAGGTCCACGGGTTAGTGGATTAAAGAGTCAGAAGAAAAGGATAAGACCGACCACAGTAGCTAGAGTGAGGGGAATTCTCCAGAAGGAAAGAACCAGGAGAAACTGCTCAAACAATGTATATAAATCTCTGCTGACCTCTGCATGGCACACTGAGAGCTGTTGTGACCCAAGTCCACAGATGCCCCAAATCAAATCTAGGAGAGGCTGTGATGTTTCGTTCAGAAAGAAAAGGTAAGAGAACCTGTGGCTTTAAAGAGGAGGTCACTCAGGCTACGCAGGTTCTGTCTGTTCATGGGAAGTACTCTCTCTCCAAGTCTTGGCCCTTGTGACACCGTAACACTGGAAAGCCAAGGTCCAGCTGAGCCCAGCAGTCCACCCTCCCACCAACTAGCCCCACCAACTGCGGAAGAATGCCACCAACTAACGCCATCGACGCTATGTGGAACAAGAATCAAACAGCCCAGTTCTTCCTGAACTCCTGATCCCAAAAATGTGAGGGATAATGAAATGGCTGTTGCTTGAGCTACTATTTTGGGACAGATGCAATACAACAAACGAAAACCACATCACCATATAAGTTCAAACAAACTAAGTAGGTGATTTACTACAATGTAAATAAATAGCAGGCACACTTCAGTAACTAAATATAGGAGATGTTACAAATACTTAAATCCTCCTGCAAAATTAATCTATTAGTTGTTTTTTTTTTTTTTCATTTTGTGTTTCTTTAGGGAGGGAGGAAAAACTCCAGCTGCTTTTGTATTCTCCCTAAGATAATATTTAAGCAGTACTGGAGGAGGAGAGGCATCACATATATGCCAGTTATTTACTTAGCCAGGAGATCTGAGGCTCAGTGAAATCTTCTGTGTTAAAGATTTCCCAAATTCCAGCCTGGTGGATTTTTGAATGTTTCCAAACCATAGGTCACTTTTTAACCCACAATGAAAAAAGATATTTAAAGCAAATGAGTCTTCTCCTCTGGCCACTACTGAAGAAATAATTTCCTAAGTGGACTAGACTGCATGCTCCCCAACCCCCCCCCCACGTGAGGACACATCCTTCCACTTTTCTGCTCACGTCAACACTGCAGAGGGGAAGGAAAGTCAGGATCTTGGCCTTGAATCGATCATGTCAGAAGTGTTTTATAAAGAAAACTTCCTCCTCCGAGCTTAATCCTTTCTTCCACTCCGACTCAGCAGTCTCACTCGCGGAAAGAAAGAACATGAGGATGGAAGCAGGTGCAGAGGGAGGGAGGCATGAAGAAGCCCATTCCAGCGGCTTCCTGTGGAAACTGGCAAGAGGAGCGTGAATGAGCATCCTGAACAAGCAAAGGCCCTTAACCTACGCCACAAAAGCTCTGCTCTGGTTTAATTAGTCTCTTACACTTAGACTTTTTTGTCCCAAGTTATGACAACTTTTTTTGGCTTTTTTTGGCTTTTGTTGTCGGCTCGACGCTCCACCTGCGTCCTGTGCGGGAGCGCACTGTGTGGGGACCCTGCTCCTTGGGGAAAGCCTCCGCCCCTAAATCCTCAGTGTAAGAGAAATAATGTTCTCCAGTTCACAGAGCACTGAGAAACGACAAGGCCAAGTCACACAATAAACCGCATTATTTAGGTCAAGAGTGAAATGATGAAAAGGGACGGTGCGTCCCCACTCGTCGGCAGGCCCCACGAGGCTGCAGCACTAAAGCGCGAGGTCTAGCTCAGGAAAAAATGCTGACAGCTCATCAATTGATTTTCAATGAAAATGCTAAAAAAAATTAATAAAGAAGTTAAGCTGCTGAAATACAGTTTCACCAATTAGCTTAATGTCAGAGAATTCTAATTAGGTGCCTTGAGATTGCTGTTTAGTGTTTAAGCCTTCAGTGTGCCAAACTCTCCTTTTCACACAAACTGGTTGCAAAATTAAAGACATTAGGCAGCCTTAATTACATTATCAGAACAGCTGGGATTAGGCAATCTCTGAAGTCAAGACGGCATTCTTTTGTCACAGGGTGGAAATCCCTGGCTTTCCAGGGTGCCGGATTTTGGTGCCGTTCCCTATCTCCCCACACAAAGCAAGCTGCATTAGAAACAAAAAATTTGCAGACAAAGAATAGAGTAATGCTCAGCAAATAATGAACACATTACAGAAAAAGAAAAGGTAGGTGAAAAGATTAAGCCTGAAATCAGTGGGTTTTGCTAACACCTCTGCTGGCGGCTGGCCGGCCAGCACCCTGGCGGCAGCGAGACGAGGGAACCCGCCTGGCCCAGCTACAGCTGTTATCTAGAGCTGAAGCCGCTTATGCTCCCACATCCCAGGAGTGTGAAATTAGCAGCTATTGTTTTTACACATTTTCACCAACACAATACCTTTTATGTCTTTACATTGTTTATAAAGCGATGTTTTCATACACATGGGAACCCTCTTTTTAATTCTAATTTTTTAAGCAACAGGATAGTCTCTCCTCTCACGACTCCATTCCTTATTCCTCTGAGCCACCACCGTTCTTTAATAGACTCATTTAACAGCATGGTTTTCTCCAAGTGAAAAGCAATAAAAATCGGGGTTGATGGGGACCCCCCCAGCACCCGCGACAGTGACCAATCTAAGGATGGCCAAAGACCCACCTGCTAGCGTGTCAGCCGTTAACCAGATATGGCATCCTCATCGGTCCAGACACTAACTTTTCCAAACTGCTATCACTGTCTCAATTCTAGTTCTAAATTCCAGCGGTTGCCATACCTGCTGCCATCACCCCAGGCATTACGACCGTGAAGACTGGCCGCGCCTCCTACCCCATTCATTCCTGCACAGCTCGTCTCCAAAGCAGATCTGCCGAAAGCGGGAATCAGATGGTTGTCACCCCCAGACTGAAACTGCCCAGTGATGGTCCTCTGCGTGTGAAAACAAACCCAAAGTCCTTGCCTGCCAGGTGCCCCGTGTCACCCCTCACCACCCCCACGCCTCACCCACTACAGTCACAGAGACCCGTGGGCCGGACTGCCTGGGGCTTCTTCCCCACTTGGGTCTCCCCCGACGGCAGTTCCCAGGGTGGCTGAGACGGGTGTCTCCTCATCCAAGTCTCCACTAGAAAGCACCGAAGCTCAGTTTAAAGTGATTACTTTTTCAAAGAGCTCTTTGCTGAATGTCCTGACATAAACATCAGCCTGTCCTGGGTTTTCTTGACACACTTGTTGACCACCTAATAGCATCACACCTATTTCCTGGCTACTTGCTCTGTTTTCTCTCCCCAAGCGCACACTCCTGAGAGGTGAAGCCCCATCACATCTCCTTCACCGCTGTAGTTCTGGTGCCTGAAACTTTGTCCCTGGCCTCAATGGGCCTAACGTCTAAAGGGAAAGAAACACAGAGGTAAACTGAGGAAGACCTGGGCAAAGTACTACTGACACCTGCTTCCAAATAGTCCTGGGGTTCACAGTGGTGTTAGAGAGCGTAACGTAAAGAATAAAAATGGGGAGGAACTCCTGATGAGGGGCAGGGGAGGGGAGTCGAGGGAGGAGCAATGAGGGAGAAGGCATCTACACCCCACTGTGTTTGGAGCGAGGGCAAGAGGCTCGCCTCGGCCTGAGATGACGCTGAAGCCACGCGGAGGCAAGATCATCAGGCAAGATCACCGAGGAGCCGGCACATCCTGCTAAAGAGCCACAGATTCTTCCTGCAGAGCATGCTGCAGTTGTAGACTCCATGGGGGAGTTTCAAGGGAACGGCAAGAAGCCAGAGGAACAAGCCCTTACACCCCACCTTGGCTCAGAGAAGCTCCACTTCTGTCTGTTTTAACACCAGGATTCCAAGTAAACGCCAATGTTTAAAAAACCAAAAACCCTCGCCTGAAGCTCAGGTCTGCTGAGGGAAGCTTCTAAGAAACAAACCCAACCTCAGAGTGGACGCTCAGGTGTGCGCATGTACGGCTCTCCAGCCGTGAGAAGGCGGACGCCCGGCCGGAGCCTCCAGCACAGACAGAGGAGCAGGGTGCAGACACGGCGTACGGGGCTGGGGGGCGGTTTAAACACAATCCTGCTGTGTTCACACTTGAGCTGTGACATGTGAGTTGAGTGTTAATACACAAACACACATAAGCATCATAGTTTTGCATGGACAAAATTTCTTTAAGAACATACGCGAAAGCAGGTGGATGGCCATCTCTGCAGCAATGCACACACCTAGTTGATCAAATCTTCTCTTCAGTAAGAGGGCTCTCTTCATCAATGGGCAAGCAACAGACAGATATTTTCTTCAAATAGCTACCAATGCTGGCAAACTACTCCTTTATATAATTTCTTCCAAAATTGTAAAACCTAACTCCAAATGTGTTCCTCACAAAAAACCCAAAGACCCATAAAGCTTATTATAAATTCACACATGGGCCTAGGATACCTGCAAACCACTAGTTTTCTACAACAAGCGTGAAAACGCCCGTTAACAGAGCTGTTGTATGTGCACAGCGTGACTCTGGAGGGAAGCAGGGTAGAAAGTAGGGTGGAAGGGTGGGAAAGAGACTCACTTCACTGCAGACTTTCTTATAACGATCTTCAATTCCTTTTACTATGCTATTATGCTATTTTTTTAAAAGCATCTATACTGTGTATTACTATTTTTATTTAAAAGCACCTACTATTTTATTATGTTTAACTTACTGTTTATATTATTTTGAAACATTCGTTAACATTAAAAAAAAAATTCAAGGTACTTAAAGAAGTAAGACAAGGAGCCAGGAGCATGGTGTCAGGCTGAAGCTGTCCGGCACAGTCTCACCCCAGGCTGGAGGCCTGGAGTTGCAGCCCTGTGTTTCCCAAGGAGCAAGCATGGAGCAAGAGGATTGTATCTGTGCCTTAAACTAACCTCAGCAGCATTGGGTGGGAGAGGAATAGGACTGGAGTGAAGCTAATAGGCGATGCTGATGGTGAAGCAATTATGCTGGAGCTAAGTCAGAGAGGCAGAGCAAGTGGAACGAGCAGGACCTGGTGACTAATCTGAAGTGAAGAGTAAAGGAACAGCAGGAGTCCAGGATGACGCAGACGTCCGCAGTCTGCAGACGTGGGAGGTTGGCACTGCTGTGGACTACGACAGCAGACGAAAGAGGATCTTCAAAGGGGCTTTAAGGTGACATATTTTAGAGTTCATGATTAACTGACTCAACAAAGATGAGATGTGAGTCTACTACATCGGGCACGTGGTGAATAGATGCTCAGTTTACAAAGATGAACAGGAGAGACAGTTTCAAATCGACTGTAACTGCTTCCTGCAGCCGACTGAGCCAGATTCCCTGAGGTTGCTACAGAGACTAGATTCTGAATAGAACGGCCTCTTGGTGTACTGCTGAGCACGCAGGAAGGACAGGAAGTTCAAGGTAGCCTCTCCCCATGATGCCCTCCACACTACAACAGTTACTAGATTAAAATAGGAGCTGAAATTAGAGTTTATAGGAGCATAGTTAAAGAATTAAGAGAGTTTCCATAGTTAATGAAATTCTTAGGTCAAACAGAGTAGTAAATCATGTGCTAAAGGTCTATACTTCAAATATATGCAACTAACAGTCCATTTGCCTCTTCTACTATCAAAATGAATACCAAATTAGTTTTTATTAAAGAAAATAAAAACCTGTGACATGAAATAATTCAATCACCTGTCCTGCCAGTTCCAGTCGCTTGTTCCCATAATAGTCCCGGTCATCAACTTTATTATCTCCTTGGGCCAGAATTACTCTGCGCACCATCACTGCAGTGTAGATACATTTGGCTCGGAAGTTAAATTCTTTAACCTGTAGTATATCAGAGAACATTTTTGAGACAATGGACAAAATTTATGGTGCCCTGAATAAAAACCAATGTTACAGCATTTAAATAAAATAATAGATTGCTATGGCTATCCCTACTCAAAGAAATTCAAGTACTTTAAACTTCTTGGGAGGCAAGATGACTTTTCAACTTTCTTTAAAAAAAAAAAAACAGAATTACTGCTTTAAGATTTTTACTTATTTTGCATCAAACTGGGGAATAGGCCAGAACTGCAGGGAATGAGGATTCCCCAGAGACAGAGTGGGGCGCAGAACAGGTGGATCTGCTGAAACACACTGCTGAGGGGAGCAACGGGGAGACCGCAGCGGTCTGCTAACATCTGGGTCAGCTTCCCAGTCGGGGATCTAACTCAGGCTGCTGGAAGAACTGTCATCGGAGACATACCCCTAGGCCACTGAGGAGGCCTGACTTTTCAGCTTTCTGTACTCAGTTTCTGCAGGAGCTTTTCTTCAAACAGGATCCCTATTAACTCCAATTTATTTCAAGCCACTCCACTCACAGGTAGAGTCTAACCTCTTTGAGTTAGCATCTAAAATGGCAATTTCCATCCCCTTTTCCAGCTCTGAGGTATGACGCGGAGTCCAGGACACTGTCCTGGGGGAGAGGCTCCCTGAGGAGCCAGAGATGAGTGTAGACAAGCCTCGTCCAGCCCCAGCTCAGATATCCAGCCCAGTCTAATCCTCAGAGACTCCAGCCGCTGCCTTTCCTCCCTCACTGGATTATGTGCTCCAAACTTTAAATGGCAAGTCAGGCCTACGGCGAGCCTGGGAGTGCCAGTGTTCAGCTATGGGTCTTTAGGAAAAGCTGTCCGCAGTTACAGACAAGGGTGAGTGAGGTGCCCCACAGTCTGTGATCGTGTCAGCGGGCAGGAGACCAGGGCTCTGCAGCATCGTGGAACCGCCACAGCCTCGTGAAGAAGTGGTACAGATGAGGAAACTGAAGCTTAGAAATAGTATGATTTGTCCAAAGTAAACAAGCTACGAAGTAAGAAATCCAGATTTGAACTGTTAATCTCTAGTGTCAAGGCCCATATTACTTCTACTCTCCATCTTGTTACTTTGAGTTTTAAACTCCTTTACCAGTCCTCCAAGAGTTTTATTCAGTTCAGACCCCGCTTCAGCACGAGGAATTTTCTAATTCTGTGAATTAGGTTAAGGACACACAGAAACAGATGGCAGGTGAAGAACTGAACCAGAAGCCTGAGCTGTCTGGCCAGGCAGGTGTTCTAAAACAGGGAGCATATATTAGGGGGTATGGGATGACTCCGGCCAGCACCCCACTTGCCAACATGGTCAAACTCTGCCTCGTGACAAGTTGACAGGAGCACACAACAGGCAGGGCGGGGAACATGGCTCAACACAACATGGCTCAAGGGCGGGGAACACACCAGCTCGCCTGGCCATGACCCGGTTGGGTGACAACATCGGTCAGTCTCATCTGTCAGGACCTGAGCACTGTCATACAAATTGAGGTGAGACAAGGTGGACCTAGGATTCAAGTCTAGGAGGCGAATTCTTCTGATTGCTGTTAAAATATCTGCAGTGAGACTCTCCCTGGTGGCGCAGCGGGTTAAAGCACAGCACTAAGAAGCTAAAGCCACTTCCGTATGAGTTCGATCCCCGCCCCAGAGGTGACCACATGGCGTGGCAGACCTCTCCTGACCTGCCCGCTGCTCCCCTCAGCAGTGTACTTCTTCCATCTGCCTGTTCTGCTCCCCACTCTGTCTCTGGTGAAGCCTCTCACCGCCCCCGCACCTCTGGCCTGTACCCCAGTTCTGTATGCATAAATAAATAAATCTTTAAAAAAAAAATCTGCAGTGAACATGATCATACAACCCCAAGGCTCTGCTTATGCCACAGACCTGTGTGTGAACATGGGAACTTCTGTGTTACACAGAGTTCACCAACTTTTCCCCAACCATCTAGATGGTTCAGATACCATAAGCTGGCTTTAATTTAAAACATCTAAGATACCATTTCTGTCCTTCAAGACCATGGCCTCAAGGAGCAGCATCAGTAATATATTCACGGAGATCAAAAGCTGTCAGTTCAGACTGAAAGAAGCAGCACAAGAGAAGACACAAGACGGTGATGATGATACTACAGGAAATCTGCTCTGGGACCAAACCAACCATGGGTGATGGAGGGTTATTTGCAGCAGGGAGACCAGCCCTCTTTCAGAGTCTCTTGCTTAAGGAACTAGACTTTAAAGGACTGGACTTTAAACTCTTTTCAAAATGCTTTCACAGAAACACGCAGACGCCACAACTGCCATCATTCACCGCAGCAAAGATGTAACTCACAGGAACGTGGGTCAGGATGGTCGAAGCCAGGAGTTCTCTTGCTTCTTCTATCTTGGTTTTCTTTGGTCCCCCGCCCCACATTCTCTGCCTTCTTACTTTGTTCCCTATGTATTTTAATGCCTACAAAAGACAGAACATATGATAATAATGTCTGAATAACATTATCGAAGAGAATGTACTACGCTCCCACCTGTGTGTGTAACGCTATAAGCAAATGAGACGCAAATGCTGACGGAGGAGAAAGATGCACGGGGCCTCCTGAAAAATCATTTTGTCATGTCAGCAACAAAGCAACATGACGTGTGTCTAATGAACTGTTTCCCTTTTATTTTATAATTTGTTTTCTTACTATAAAATTGATATATGATCCTTTTAGGAAATTTTAAAAATATAGATGAGTGAAATCATCATAAAATATCTTATACTTTATAAAGCAGCTTTCAATCCCCCACCCAGAGAGAACCATAGTCCACAGTTAACATTTTCAGGAAGTAGTTTTTTCCCCTCAAAAGAAAAAAAAAAAGCCCCACATCATTTTCATAGAATGGAAGATTTATGTTAAGGTGACTTATTGTTAAAAATTATCTTCAATTTATCATAATTATAAATTATAATCCTGGCAGGCTTTACCCACTGATTTTGAAATTTATATGAAAATGCAAAAGATTCTGCTAAAATCACCTTATAAGAAGAACAATTAACCTCATTATCTGATTTCCATCATAAAACTACAATAATCTTGACAGGGTGATACTTCTATAAGCAGAACAGACAAATAATAGAAAAGAATAAAACATTCAAAAATAAACCCACACTTCGATAGTCAACTGATCTGTGACCGAAGCGCCAAAGCAATTCGATGCGAAGGGCAAGTCTTTGCAACAAACAGTGCTGAAACAACTAAAGATCCCAAAGTAAAAATTAACCTTGACCTCTACCTCCAATCAAACAGAAAATTCTGATTAACCTGGAGGTGAAAACAGACTAGGCAAGGCATCACCGAACTTCCCAGGGCAATGGAAATATCCTACAATTTGTGAAAATTATGTAATTAAGATTTGTGCATTTCATGTCCATAAATATTAAAAATGGTTTAACCAAGTAATGGGTGAGGAGTTGGTAGATTCAGATAAAATAAGAGCAAACAGTGAACTGTCTAGAATTATGAATCCAAGTGATGGGGTTCATAAAACTATTTGGTACCTTGTGTGTGTGTGTGTGTGTATATGTAAAATTTTCCAAAAAAAAAAAGCTTCTGAAGAAGAGGATAATGTGATTTTTATTATAACAACAACAAATGCATTTTTTTTTTGGTCAAATTAGCTTTCAGTTAGAAGAAAGTTCCCTGATTCTTTACCCCAGAATTTCTGTCCCCAGTTATCTGCATAAGGAATTTTTTTCCAGGCTTCAAAACCTACAGCAGAATCACTTCCTCACTGAACGAAGCCTTCCCTGCTGTCAACTCTTTTCCTCTGCTATTTTAATTCCTTATGTATATAAATTGAGTACTTTCATCTGACTTCTTAATTCTCTATGTATCTTTATGAATCCCCTACTGAACTGTATCATCTTTTTCTTAGATTCCTAATGACTTAGCACAGTGCCTGGAACTAAACAGAATTCCCCTGTGACTAAGACATGAGCATCAAACCTAAGATCTTCCTTGCTAAAGGGCATTAGAGCATAAGATCAGCTGAGACCCGGAAAGGCTTGCTGCAGAGACCTGGCCGTAAGCAGCACGCACAAAGACAGTTAAAGCAAGCCAGCAGTTGGTGGGAATCAGAGCAGACTGGCAAGAGAGCTTCACTGAACTAAACTGAGCTGTCCTCAATAGATTCTGGTCTTCTGGTTCCCTTGCATAAAAGCTAGAGATCCTTCACCTCTTTAAGAAAGAAAGAGAAACATAGCAAAGCCTTCCACCCCTTCTGAAAAAGCAAGAAATCACCTTTTGCCTGGAATACCTAATAATGTTCCCAGAGTTTCATGGTGTGAGGACCCCAATCTGTTTATAAATAGGCCAAGGAAATAGCCCTGATGATATCTAACCTCCCAAAAGGTAATAATTTCTTCCCTATATACCAGTAAATGATACCTAACGTTCATGACCAATATATGCAAAAGGCTTCATGAGCAGAAGAAATGCAGGAAAGACTAAATAGGCAGGCATTAAAAACAAAAGGCAATGCGGGCTTCAATCAGTCCTCTAAAGTACCATGCATTCGAAAGTTCTATTATGCAAGAAGTATATCTGGCATATTTGCATTTAGAATATAAAATAATCATGGAAGATTACTTAGGCCCCAGCACCTTTTATTAGCTGCAAATATTAATCAATACCTTAATTTTATGCTCCTGTTTATTTTTCCAATGTTGGGAACACTTTCTGCTCAATGTTAACTAATTGCATGTTTCCATCTTTTCACTGAACTCCTCTAATTCCATTAGCAGAAAGTTTCAGTCAGTATCTAATTAAGAGAAATGAATGACTTTCTGGGCTGTGGATTAGCCCTGTTTAAACAGCTCTACAATGCCAGGGTTACGTGACCCACGATGATGTCTGTAATAAAGTGAGTAACGGTATCAGTGAATCCACTGGGGTGTCACCGAGGTAAGCTGCTCTTCAGAGCATTACACAGCTTTGAAGGATGGGGTATATCACCTCAAATTGAGCCAATTCCTGGGTATTTACTCCTTAATGTTTTCTCTTCATGTTCTTGGAACCCTTGGACAACATCACTTGAGTTCGTAATAAGAATTCATGTTCACTTAAACCATTATATTTTCCATAAAGACCAAACCCACAACTCTCAAATTAAAACAAATTTTCCCAAACTTAGAGGTGATTCCTGGTTAACTGCAGAGAAAGAGGAAGGCAGTGATGGGACTAATCTCTAGATTTATGTTTGGGGGTTACATCTATTTGCCTGATGACAACTTACCTCCCTAAGTGTGTGGCTCAGTCTATGAAAATATTAGCATCTGTTTGACTTTCAGAAGATAGATAATCAGAGCTAAGCGGGAAAATGTATTTGTGCAAGCATCCTGGGTGACAGGAAAACAGCAGCCTGGAATTTATACCTTGTTACAAGAAACCCAGAGCAGAGACAAGGAAACTCCGAGCCCCCAGGATGGCCACGAAGACACCACCATCGACTGAGCAGAGCACTTTACAACTGTGGGACCGAAACCCCCAAGTATGGCTGCCGGGCTCACGGCACGTGGGGAGGGAAGTGCCATTAAATGCCGAAGGTCGGCGCGCGGACACACGCACACAGCTCTCGTCTTCGTGGAGTCCAGTCCCAAGGTTCTTGGGTAATCACCTGGAGAGCTGACGCAGACCAGTGAGGGCCCTCGGAGCAAAGCACCTCTCCTGAGGTAACGCTGGGAGCAAAGGGGAAAAGGACAGAGACCACGGACAACTGGGTGCTGAAAGCGACTGGTGGTAGTGACTAAAGAGGGGTATTAAGGAGAAAGGCATGAAATTAGAACCTTCTATCTCAGAGGCACTAAGCTGACAAATTAGCTACTCTCAGGCAAATATGGGAAAAACACAACACTGCTATTAAATTAGAACAAAGCCTCTCAGCCCCACATTACCCTTCTGAGTTAGAGACACAGGCTGAGAAATTGTCCACGCAGGCTCCTTTCTCCAGCCCTAAAAAAATGAGTCAGAGCAGCTTCTCTACCACTCTTCTCACCTCCCCCGACGTCCTTCCCAAGCCTGCAGGCCAAAAAGTTATTGCATCTGAGGCTTTATCAATGGGCAGCATTAAATCTCTGATTCCCTTTCATAGCAAAGGACAACATGAAAAGACACACCTGCATCTGTGTGAAAATCTGAGCCTTCTGGCACTCTTCCAAACTGGGCCCAAACGCTGCCATCACGTGCTCCTCTGTCCCAATCATCTGCACAATTTCCTGGTCACTCTCAACACCCATGGCCTAGGAAGGAAAGAAAAGATAGAAAGAGTGTTGGCTTTGTGTTAACTCACTGACATTTGCTTATGCTAATTTGGCATTGTTTGTGGGTATTACTTCTAAGCAAAAGCTAGCTCTTTTCTCAGAAACAGTGCCATCTGGCACTGGCAGCCACAGCCTGAGCTGAAGAACCTGAAACAGAAATTTTGATTAGGAAGAAGAAAACAAACATTCTCAGGCACTTTCCGCATGTGTGCTATCTGCAAAAATGTTTAAATATACTATGAATTTCATCATGGAAAAAAGCAAAGGAGGCAGGAGGGGAGAGTGGAGACAGAGGGTCTGCACTGCAAAGACAAAATGAAAAAAATAAGTCAAAAAAATAAAAAAAAAAAAACAGCAAATCAGAAAATACTCATTACTGAAAATAAACAGAACCCCAATGAGAGCGGTCAAGAGATTAGTTTTTCTGAGTATTCTCAAATCATTCACACTTGGGTTGAAAAAGTTTTCCTAAAGGATGTTTTACCTCACTTTTCTAGAGCTATCAGGCTATGGTGTTGGGCAGGTTTTAAAAGAGAATCATTTTAAAGAACCACGAACACACTTATGGGTCTAAGAAACCCACTTATCTTAAGTGTTTCAAGGTGACAGTCCGGCACCACAGGTCTTTGTAGATTCCATATGGTACCAAAGTTCACTCCTTCACACATTCGCCTGGAATTCTGCCATATCGAGAAACGGAGCATAATCTCCCTAAACCTCTCTTGGCAGAGAAATAATCCCGCTTCTCAGAGGTGCAGGGAAAAGTTAGGTTTGCATTAAAATTCTTCTATTAGCTTTGCAGAGAAAACAGACCCAACCCTAATACAATGGTCTGGCTTGGTTTTGAGGCTATTTCTCAGTTCTCCTCTGCATACACGAGCAAGAGAGGGAAGAATCGGACCCCAAGTCCCCAAGACCGAGTGCGCAGAGGCATCTGACCAGCCCAGCGGGCCCATGCGAGCTTCAGACTCGGAACTCACACTCCTCGCCACCCCCCTTCCATGCAATTCCTGCACTTCCGTGACAAAACCAGGCTCTTGCAGTTCTGAATTCTACAACTGAATTGTAGTGGTCTGTCTTTTGTAAATTTGGTCTGGATACTTTAGGAATCGCTGTAAATTTACTGCATATTTTGAACCTGGGGTCGGGGGAGGAAATATAGGCTATTTCTCTTCTCAGCCAACTCAGGTGGTTTTAAAAATGTTGCCCATTCTTAAAGATGGATTCTCCTGCTCTTGAGTGTACATTAAACTTAGGACTCAATTCTCCAGCCAAAAAAAAATGGCGGCAACAATGCCTGACTTTGCTGGCTGCTCCTAAGAGACACGGCAGCTTCCCACCCCCACACTGGGGGAGCCAGGACCCTGTGATGGAGACACCACACCCTCCACGGGAAGCCTCCTGCTGAGGAGCTCCTGGCAGCCTTCAGATAACTACAGCTGAGCGGACATCTTCACTCACGAATCACCCCGAGCAGGAACCCCCCCCCAGCTAAGGGACTCCCAAGTCCCTGACCAACAAAGCAGTGCACCCAACTGTACACAGCACAAATAACCTGGCAACAACTTCTGGTAATAAATTGACTATTTAAATTTAAAAAAAAAAATTTAAGTGTGTAACTTGCTAAAAAAAGTTTTTTTAGCAAAGTTCTTAGGACACAAATCTCTTTTTGATGCATTTTAATTTTCTTATCTCTTTATACCTAATTTGATATGATGGATTTATTCAAGCAGACACTATCAACTCCACAATTAAACATTCATTCAAATTTCATAGAGAATTCTGCCTCTGGTGAATCCTCTCACTCCTGCACCTCTGGTCTACAGTGTAGTTCTTGTATGCATAAATAAAATGAGTCTTTAAGAAGAAAGCAGAGCAATCCTAAAAGATTATCTCTTCTAACTTTTAAATAAATGAAAAACTTAGATTATCAGTGGGGTTGCAGCTACTCAGCAGACATGGAGAGCCATGGACACCTTTGCAAGCAGCCAGTCAAATATCAGAAGTGAGTATTTCTCTGTGAAAAGTGAATCAGCGATAAGCTAACTTCTACTGTCAAGCTCAAAAGTCAACATCATACAATCAATGGGTTTCAACGGAATTCAGTAAGTCCCACCACCACCCATTGGTTCTTGGCAACTGTGACTATGAAGTGAGATGACATGAAACAAAACCCGTCCTTGAATAACATGGCTTTGCTCAAGACCAGGCAGGATTTATTTTCTCATCAATGTTGTAACAAAATAATGTTATGGAGCTGCTCTGTGTGTGTGTATATGTAAATGCAACTCATTTGCAGTAGGCTCCAATAATCTTTTTCTAAAAGCCTTGATAAAAAATTTCACAACCGGGCCCTCCCTGGTGGCGCAGCAGGTGAAAGCACAGCACTGAAAATCTAAAGCCGCTTCCGCATGAGTTCAATTCCCGCCTGCCCCGGAGGTGACCACATGGCGTGGCAGACCGCTCCTGACCCTCCCGCTGCTCCCCTCAGCAGTGTACTTCGTTGATCTGCCTGTTCTGCCCCCCGCTGTCTCTGGTGAAGCCTCT
>NW_004567105.1:8613781-8642860 GCF_000260355.1 Condylura cristata
ACAGAAGAATATACTATCGTCCTCTTGTCAGCTAGTCAGAGAAAAAGTTATTTAAATTTTTTTTCCGATTATAATGCACACACACATCTAATTATGTATTTTCCAGGAATGACATAAGTTGCTATGCATTAAAGTTAATTTGTAATTTCTGGTCTCAGGAAAACAATCTTGAGGGATCTTCCAGCTGAGCCACAGAAGCCCTTGGATGCACGGGAACACACTGCCCCCTGCAGGCAATGTAAGTTCGCCTCGCTAGATACAATTCCAGGCTGGGTGCTGCCTGCAGGACAAATTTTCTTCTGTGCTTAAAAAACATAAGCGCTTGACTATCTGCCCCTTTCAACATCTTGAATTTTATATGTTAAGAAAATAGATTCGATTTTTAAAACTGTATGAACCCCAGTCTTACCAGTGTTCATCTGAAAACTCCATTAGCTGGTAGCTGACCCGACCACTGATCTTTCCATTCCTAGAACTCCTTGTGTTCCACAGTAAAAATTATATAAGAAAATAAGTGGAGGAAGAATTCTTTATAATTTTCAGCAGGCACCTGCAGCTTACCTTAAATATGATGACAATGGGTATGTCCTCTGACAAGGTGTTGTGCCTCAGGTAGAATCGTCCCTGTTTCACCGCCATGTTGGTTCTGCTCTTTTTCTCGTGGGTAGAGCTACGGGAAGGCACGAGTCAGTTAAACTGCATTCTCACTCAGTTATCCGGCATCAACCAGGTGCAAGTGGCCCATGACGACCAGTCAGGTCCTACCATGCTTTAAAGATTCACAACTCCTCTTTCACTATCCCCACTTCTCCCCTCCATAAGTAAAAACTATGTAAATGCTTCTTTTGCTTTGACTTTAGAGTCAAAGTTTCATGGGCAAGTGAGTCACAAGCACCCATTCACCTTAACCCATTTCACTCTGATCCCATCTGAATTGCATATTCATGATCAATTTTACACATCTGAGAGGAAAACCTCAAAACAAGCCTATGCCATAATGAGAAAAAGATGAAGAAATGAAATTCTGGTCTGAGTTTCTCAACTAATAATCCAATAAAACGTACCTACAGGAAGACCTGTGTTTAAATGTGGCTTTAAACAACCACCTACAGAACCCTAGCAGTGAAATGGCAGTAGCTTTCAGGGTCAGCTCCAAGATTATTTCAATTATTACTCTGCAATTCAGGGATGTCCAAGTAGCAAAACCTTTACACTTGATGGCCTATTTTGGTGTTCAATGATCATGAAAAAAATCTTTCCTCACTGAACATATAGATTGCGATTTCAAGTTGTCCTGACGTTGAATCTAGGCCAACTTTATATATGCATAAAGTTTTCAAGTGCCTAGTAAGGACCTAAATAGACCACTTAGTCCTCCATATATTTCTGAGCTATGACGCAAAGGCATGCCAAGCACGTAGTAAATGACACCTGTGTGCAGGAAGAAGACCAGTAGCAAAGCTTTGCTCTGAAAGGGCTAACCTCTTACTCTGCCAGGTCACCAAAATCTGGGTGATAACTCAATCAGGTTATCACTGCAAGTGCTCCAGCTCCCAAGACTGAACAGACTTTATAACCATTTAGCTCTTGGAAGTCACAGCTACAAGTAAATGACATATTGCTATGGAAACGACAGCAACATGCCCAACCATTTTTGCTTTACAGACATAATTTAGACATTGGAAAACTAGCTTTATATGAAACTCTTTGTGCTCCAGACATCGGAAATCATTTTGGCTAACTAAGGTGAGGGTTCTACAGTAACTGTAGGAAAAAGCAGAAATAATACCATCAGCAGAGGTCGCCCACAGTGGGGCACTCAGCACCAAGACGGAGGAATAAGGGCAGGTGCTCTTTAAAAAGGGGCATGCTGTCTTCGTGGATAGCCACTAAGTGTGAAAAGAAGTATGACTTCTAAAGGCAGAAAGAAGAATGCCAATGAGCAGAAGAAACTGATAGAGATGTGAATGGCGGGATGGTGACATTCCTTATGTGAAGGAGGGGCAGGAGCTAAGTCCCTAAAATGTTCAGAAATCTCTAAGCTTCCTTCAGAGTACACATAAGTCAACCTACTGTTAGTAAAAGCAGTCCTGGCAGATAGCTATTAAAAGAACCGTGATGGTCCTCTTTAATGTTGGTTGCTTTTTTCTTTAAAGATCAAAAACAAGGAGGTTTAAACAATGCCCAGCACCCTTGAAAGCTGATCCTCTTTTCTGTAAAAACATGCAGACTACAGATGCCCTCATAGTGCAACTGCTGAATGCTTGGGACTAGTGCAGGGCAGGGAAGATTCATGGGCGAGAGAACCTTTGTAGTGATTCAAGTCCATAAATAAGGCTGATCCAGGTCCTTAAAAGCTTTATCCATCATATTCAAACTCAGCGTGGAATCTGGAAACCCCGCTGTCTCTGTCACTTTTAGCCAATTGTTAGTTACAAGTAACAACCATCAAGTCCTAATGACTGTCAAGGTCTGTGTTAGGGCCACACAACACAAAAAGAGAAATGATGTGACTTTTCTGGTAACGCAGTTCTCTTTCCCGGGCTTCTGACTTTCAACGCATAAGGAGGACTAAGGAAAGAGAAACCGCATCCTCTTTCCCGTCAGTCTACTTTTCAAATACATGATCTCATTTGCTCTTAGGTGACATTTTCACTTTAGAGATGTTATCCAAGAGCAAATCCGCACCACGTTACATCGCTAGTAAGTGGCGAAAATGGCTCTCAACCTAGGCCTCACATATTTGATACTCCATGCTGTCTCAATGGAAAAATTCCAACAGTGGATCTCAAACAAGTTCCCCACCACCGAGCAGGATCCCAAAACAACCAAACAAAGGCTATGTGTGAACAATATATTTATCTCAACTGAAAATCTTTTAAATCTTTTTATTTTATTCCACATAGACTATGATGTTTTGGGGAGCAAAAAACTTGGTGGGTAAGGAAAAAGCAGGCATCAACTTTTTTTAAAAAGGTACAATTGCATTCCTGGAGTTACTGTCACAAAATAATCTGCCACATGTGTGAACATGCATGCGTAAGGACACCCAGGGTGGACTCCAAGACTTAGTGTCCGTCCAACTGCAAACTGGCTAGAACGATAATAATAAACCGCACCCCACGTTATCTACAAAAAGTAACTACGTGACTCATGTCTTAGACAGAGGAAGCTAGTCAAAATTCATTACTAAACGAGGAAAGAAAAAACAACAATGTTTGCATTTAAAAAGTATAAGAAAAATGGCCTAAACAAATCCAAAAATGCAGTTACATTTTCCAGTAATTTTCTCATTGTTCACAGGCAAAGGTGCTGCTTTAGAATCAAAAAGAAGTTTGAAATCTCAAATACAGGTGACACTCGTATATTAATTGGAGCCCCATTCTAAACAGGAAGTGAGTCAGCTATCTATGTACACATTTACAACATTAATATTAAATTGGACAGAAGAATATACTATCGTCCTCTTGTCAGCTAGTCAGAGAAAAAGTTATTTAAATTTTTTTTCCGATTATAATGCACACACACATCTAATTATGTATTTTCCAGGAATGACATAAGTTGCTATGCATTAAAGTTAATTTGTAATTTCTGGTCTCAGGAAAACAATCTTGAGGGATCTTCCAGCTGAGCCACAGAAGCCCTTGGATGCACGGGAACACACTGCCCCCTGCAGGCAATGTAAGTTCGCCTCGCTAGATACAATTCCAGGCTGGGTGCTGCCTGCAGGACAAATTTTCTTCTGTGCTTAAAAAACATAAGCGCTTGACTATCTGCCCCTTTCAACATCTTGAATTTTATATGTTAAGAAAATAGATTCGATTTTTAAAACTGTATGAACCCCAGTCTTACCAGTGTTCATCTGAAAACTCCATTAGCTGGTAGCTGACCCGACCACTGATCTTTCCATTCCTAGAACTCCTTGTGTTCCACAGTAAAAATTATATAAGAAAATAAGTGGAGGAAGAATTCTTTATAATTTTCAGCAGGCACCTGCAGCTTACCTTAAATATGATGACAATGGGTATGTCCTCTGACAAGGTGTTGTGCCTCAGGTAGAATCGTCCCTGTTTCACCGCCATGTTGGTTCTGCTCTTTTTCTCGTGGGTAGAGCTACGGGAAGGCACGAGTCAGTTAAACTGCATTCTCACTCAGTTATCCGGCATCAACCAGGTGCAAGTGGCCCATGACGACCAGTCAGGTCCTACCATGCTTTAAAGATTCACAACTCCTCTTTCACTATCCCCACTTCTCCCCTCCATAAGTAAAAACTATGTAAATGCTTCTTTTGCTTTGACTTTAGAGTCAAAGTTTCATGGGCAAGTGAGTCACAAGCACCCATTCACCTTAACCCATTTCACTCTGATCCCATCTGAATTGCATATTCATGATCAATTTTACACATCTGAGAGGAAAACCTCAAAACAAGCCTATGCCATAATGAGAAAAAGATGAAGAAATGAAATTCTGGTCTGAGTTTCTCAACTAATAATCCAATAAAACGTACCTACAGGAAGACCTGTGTTTAAATGTGGCTTTAAACAACCACCTCTTCTCGTCAATGTGAACTCAGCCTACAGCTGTGGACTGGAGAGAATATCAGTTACTTAGAGGGCTGGAGTGAGAATTAAATAATGTAGGGAGGGTCCCTAGTGGTTCATGCTTATCTACGTCTTAACTATGGCACAGATTTCTTATTCTCCGAACTGGTTAACCTCCAAATTTCAAATTGCATCTGATAATAAGCCAGTGAAAAGGAAGTTAAGGGAATAATAAAAGGAATGGAACAGCAGGAAAATGAGTGCACTGGAAGAGGGGCTGGCCAGGAGCACCAACATGAGATGCCACATCCACTCATAATTCAGGAAGTGCTGAAGTGTAAAGTGACCCCTGACTACAGTGGTAAAGGCGTATGGGTCTGAAAGACTGAAAAGGAACATGAAAAACTGCATGGTTTAAATTTCACCTTTCTTTTTTTAAAAAAAGACATTATAAAAATAAAATAAAACAAAATAAAAAAGATTTATTTGCTTACGAATACAGAACTGGGGCAGGCCAGAGGTGCAGGGGTTAAGAGGATTCACCAGAGACAGAATGGGGAGCAGAACAGGGAATCTACTGAAATACACTGCTGAGGGGAGCAGCTGGGAGACAGGAGAGGTCTGCTGTGCTAAGTGGGTCAGCTCCCTGGCCAGGGATCAAACTCGTGCTGCAGTAGCTGCGACAGCTTCATAGTGCTGCGCTTTAACCAGCTGTACCACCAGGGAGGGGCCCTAAATTTCGCTTTTGAAGTTCCTTTAATTTTATAAATTAACACAAAATTCAACTTCAATAAAACAACTAGTGGATCTAACTAACTGAAGATCCACGCCATCATGATCTACACAGTAACTATACAGGACCAGGAAGGTCACGATCAACCCACTGTTTTGAACAAGTGGTCAATGATATCCTTCACCCAGGAAGGCACCAGAACCTAGACAGAAAGCCAGAGGAACTCCGCTCAAAGGTGTAAGGCCACCCCTTGTCTTCTCTGTATCTGGACTCAGAACCCATTTTGGTTGAATTAGACAACCAGCCTTGGCGTGACCTATGACCCCTTGGATACGCAAAGCAAAAGGAATCCAGACACAGACTTGCCAGACACAGCCTGCAGGAGAAGGAAAAGACCTTCAGAAAACAGCAAAATGCAAGAACAGAATGAAGAAAGCCCGGGGGCCAGAGGCCGGCGTGGTGCTGGGAAAGGATGGAGTAAGATTCTGCATGACCTAATCTGAGGGAAGTGTGAGGATGTTCATGACCTTTTATGGGGAAAAAAAAGTAGATTTTCAAACAATGCATCACGCTCATCACTGAAAATTTTACATCAGTCCTCTCTTCTAAAAGACTTAAACTGATGATAGTGGCTTAACTACCCCGCATGTTAAGAGAGAAGCCACTGGCAAACTGTGTACCAAAAGACACCCAGCGGATATTTATGGAGTTAAGGTATTTCTTAGCAAGCCCATCCATGATGTGCATACCTGGTAACTGAAGCACCAACTGCCCCTTTCCTGTCGGCTTCCACAATGATTCTGTTCTTAGACAGCTGCTCTTGGATAAGAATAACTTTTTCTACACCTTTAACAATGAAGTAGCCACCTGTCCAGAGGAAACAAGAAATGCTTCACCGACTATTCTTTATACAGTGGGTTTTGGTAGTGATCTCCAGAATCAGAGACCAGGTCCCCCCGCTTCATGGTCTGTCTGTCAATTCATCTGGAGGGGCTTCCTGAACAGATATATGAACTGGGAACAGAGTGATCACATAACTGTCGGCAAATGGGTAACCACTGCTTGGAGACAGGGCTTGTACAGACCTGACACATAGGGGAGGGGAATGAAAAAAACATGTTCAAGAAATTAAGACTTCAAATTTCTCAAGCACAGAAGAGACCAAAAAATTCAATGTGAAGTAAAACTTGTTCTAAATTTTCTAACAAATCAGTGACAGGGACAGTGTAGGATTAGGTTTTGAAAATAATAGTCTATATTCAATAAAACTCATCAAACAATACCATCCTTTTTTGCATACAACTCAGAATAGGATTAAATGAGGCTTCATTTTACCTTCCCAATATAAGTTAAAACAAGGCAACATATTTGGCTTATGAAACATTTTGTTCAAGCCTGACAAAGTCATGTCTTTTGCTAATCTCTTTCCAAAATCTTTTGGAACTCTACATCAATGCAGCTTTAAAGGAAGTAGATTAAAGCAACTTTAAATTAAATCAATGTGAAATATAAGTGAAGGAAGTATAAGAAACTTTCTGTTAAATGTTAAGGGTGAAACTTTAGGAAAAAATAGCCCAAAAATAAGTACAAAAATGTGATTTTTAAAAAAAAGTTCCCCTTTTTGCCCCTCCACTGCCCAAAGTGAGTTGAGTCTTTTCAGAGCA
Organism: Condylura cristata; assembly: GCF_000260355.1. Lineage (NCBI taxonomy): Eukaryota > Metazoa > Chordata > Mammalia > Eulipotyphla > Talpidae > Condylura > Condylura cristata. The sequence goes on from NW_004567105.1 coordinate 8,620,720, forward strand.
GTTAAGACAAGAAACTGTGTTGGATTATTCTTGACTTTTTAAACTTCAGAAACAATTGAACAAAGTTACAAAGACTGGCAAGTCATGGTAATAAACCAGAACTTACAGTATTAAAGTATGCAGCCTGTCATAAAAGAGGAAACGGCATCATCTAGAAATAGAGACTAATAGAATAAAGTTGGAGGCAAATTTCAAATGTTTAGAACAAAAGTACTAAGCTAGCCGAAAGGCTGATGTTTTTGAGGAAAAATGCTAAAACAACAGCAAAGGCAAAACAAAAACTGAAGAGAAAACAAAAAGGCAGAGGGAGAGATCCAAGAAACCACACATACCTGGGTCTAATGGACATTCGTTCAGTTTGGCAAATTCTGCGGGCGTTTTCCCTGTGAGCACACAGTTGGAGCTGCGGAGCATTATGGGCATTCTGGGTAAAGCAAAGCAAAAGAAAAAACCACATACAAATTATCATCAGCCAGAAAAGGTGCCGCAAATATTACATTTCACCCCGGGGGGTGCATTCCTGCTTATTTGTTGAACAAATGGATGTTTACTAAGCCTTTAGCGCTTTTAAGGGGGAAAAGCAACCAGGAGTAGGTTTAGGCCAATGCCATAATTAAACCCACAATATTGTCAGTTTTCCCCTTCTATAGGAGAGGCAATCTATTTCTCTAATTAGGTAAAGAAGACCACAAAACTAGCAGCTAGAACTGTTTCCAAGCTTATTCTTGTCAAATAAGTAACTTCTCCCTTAAATATTAAATACTGGTACACGGGGAGAGTCACCCTTCCAGCAAAACCCATATTTTAAATATATGAAACCTCCAAGAAGACCAGCCCTGGATAGTCAGTGAAATGCGATTTTCCTAATGCTGCTCTAGCAGCCTGGAGTCACAGGAGGAAATGGAATTATGTTCCTTAATTTTTAGGAAAAAAAAGGTTTCACATTTTAAAAATTACCCCCGCCACCCCCATCCCCCAATGTCACACTGGACAGTGAGTTGCACGTGCAGCTCAGAGGACCCAGCGACCATCGGAGGAAGGAGGCGCCACTACCCGCCTTTTATAGATGAAGAAACTGGGCACAGGGAGCGGAAGTGCCTCCTCAAGGTCACCTCAGGGGCGGAGTGCAGGCACCGTGACCTGTGACCTGGCTTCTCACCTGCCAATGGGTAGAGCATTGCGGATGATCCTCTGGCTGCCCCGGGTGTACTCAATGTCCACGGTGATGGGGGCAGAGTACGTCATGTCCCGCAGACGGCACTGAAACAGAATCAGACAGAACCACTCTCCTCTTCTCTGAAGAGACAAAAGTGTCTCGACAGCTTCAGAAAACTTGTGTCCCCACGAGGAATATGGCTCCCAGTGACCTCTGACCTCACCACAGGATGCGGAGCTGTTCCCTATGCTGCCCAGTGCTGAGGAGCAGAGCCCCCCTCCCCACGAGGGAAAGACTGCAGGGTCACAGCACCCCGCCGGGGCAGCCCGGAAAGGAAGACTCCTGCTCCTCACGCCACCAGCAGTCAGTGGTCCTGCGTCTGGGCTGCAGCTGGCTTATTCAAAGTTAACAGTCAAAACAGCATATTACTAAGGATACACACATGGCAAAATTTAAACCATATTTCCTTTTATTCTCCAAAGAAGCTACCCTAGATGACAAAATTCCTTACCCAGTGCTATGACAGCACAAATCCTTTATTGCACCATTCTAACAATTTCTAAATTACCTGTGAACTTCAGAAATTGTTGATGTGACTTTAGACATACTTTAGATGACGCATTGCCTGAGCCTGAGCTGTGATCAGACACAGGGAACCCTGTGAGGATCTTCAACAACCTCCCCTTTACACTGATGGTCGCCAGGTAGCTCATAGCATCAGCTAGAGAGTTTCTCTGAACAGCTGCCATATGACTCCAGGCGGGACCGTCTCTCTGGCTTCTGCAGCACTAAAGAGCTACGTTCTAGCCCATTCTAGACTGTCAAACAGTACATGGGACTGTAAAATTTAAATATTCCTATTATTGACTAATAAAAATTATTGCCTTATATGTCATTAAATTAAGTCTTCCCCATCAGACCAGAAGGCCGTGTGGCAGAGGTCCAGGGCATGGACTCTGGCCTGCATTCAAATCCTGGCTCTACCAATTAAGCCTGAAAGAACCTTTCTGTAGCTCAGTCTCCTTGTATGCAAATGGAGCCACAATTAATTTTATCTGACAAGAGAACAGCTGTATCTGTTTTGAACGTGTCTTGTTCAGAGCACTAGGTGAATATTATCACTTTTGTAGTCATAGAACAAATGTAGTGCCCATGACAGGCAAACATTTGTGGGTTTCAACAAACCTCCTCTTTCAAAGGGAAGAAATTCAAGAGATGTGATAAGAGCAGGGACCACTCCCTAGTCCCGAACCAGCCTCCCCTCTCATCACAGGAGCAGGCTGTGTGGGGAGAGCAGGCCCAGCACCCCACCAGTCCAGCCGAGAGCCCCGTGGCCGCCCACTCCTGCTCCACCTCTCCTGTCCCTCCAAGCATCAACGTTCCACCCAGAAATTTCTGCCCCCCATCTCTCTAATTACAAAAATGCCCACGTGTTTTCTTCAACATTAGGGAGAATAATTACAATGAGAACTGTAGTCTCCTTGGACCACTTCAAACTACTCTGACGTCTCCCTTCCTGAACTCACTAATGCAGGTTAGAAGGTGACTTGAAAAACACTTATTAGTTCTTGAAAAAGTGGTACATTCTAGAAAAATAAGATGGGAAAGTGACACAGGGGCATCTCCTATTCAATCCAACTTGGCATCTTTCTCTCTCCCCCTGGCCCTTCTAGGCTCTGCGGTCCCATGACCCGGTCTGTCTCCTGCATTTTGCTACTATGCCTTCCCCACCTGAGCCGCTCTCCTGTGGAGGCTACCTTTTACAGCTCTTTCTTTTTCTCATGCTGAAGCACAAAATAAATGATCAATACTGATTTCTAAGTAATATCAAAATTTGCCTACATAAGATGCTTGGATCTAAAGCATAACTATTTACTCCGGCTTAGACAACACTCATAACACTCTAACACCTTACCTGCTCTTTAATAAGTAGTTAATACATGTATCTTCCCTAATTTCTATTTTAGCTTTCCAGTCACCAGCCAGTCAAGCCTCACGTAAGGAAGTTTCGGTGAATGACAGACCGTATGTGATGGGCCCTAGGGGTTGACTATCCACTCATGGTGTGTAACAGGCTGTATGAGCTAAGTTGTAGAATTACACTATGTTCACCTGATGTTGAAGTTACCTCATGCTGCATTTCTCAGGAGAGTCCCATCTTTAAATGAAATGCTACAAGATCTAAAATTCATTCTCTTTCCTGAACGAATCCCAGTTAAAATTCAAAGAAAAATCAGAAGAAATTCAAAGAGAAATCTGGAATCTGCTGAAAGCCAATAAAAAGGTTTCTTCTATAACCATACTCTGTTAAAATCTTGGATTTCCAATTCTCTTCCCATCCATCTCTCCTACTAGACTGTGACCTAACGTTACTTCAATAAAGATAAAAATAATAATAAGGTTTACAATTACCTCATGAGGAGACACTGGTCTAGTTACATTGAAGCTTTCTTCAACATCAGGAAGTCCAACGTAAATATTAAGATATCTGGAAAACAATGATTCCATTACTGGCTATACTTCTTCAAAGAACATAGACAAACTGGCCCTTTTCCTTCCATGCCCAAGGATTATGCTTTGACAAATACTCATGTTACTGAGGAAGACAGACAAATTGACAATTACTCGTTATCTTCATGAAGTAATAGTAGACATATCTTTAAAAAATTCCACCAATCTCTTTACAAAAACATAGGAAATACAGATTCCTGAAAATGATATTTGACGAAAAAAGCGAGGTCTGAAAGAGTATCTATAGCATGTTGTAGTTCATGAGAGCAAAGCAGATACATGAGAAAGAAATAGTTAGGTATCCCTCCTTTTCCAAAGTTCGCCTATGCCACTTTGCCTTCATGAAAGACCTTCACTGGTATCTGCAACAATTCCCTGAAAATACTTCCTTCTATAGATCGAACTAATCTTATAACTATAATAATGCTTTACACACTCCCAAAATATATAATTAAAATCAATCATTGGGGGGCGCTCAACATGGAATACAAACCTTACTGTATTACAAATGAGTAACACAGCGGCACTGAAACATGGACAAGAAGCCACCGACCTACATACAATATTCTGAGTGGATACTGTGAAGATAAATACGAAAACGAGGGCCACAAACACTGGACTCCAAGTAGTAAACTCTATTCTCACAGCAACAATGCCGAAACTACTTTCAACATCCTGGGATGGAATCAATTCATAAATAGTGTGGGTGATGAACTCTTTGCCAGGAGCAAATGTGATGAAAAGGAAAGAAAGAAACGTAGGTTGAGTCCTATGGAGCTGGACTGGAGTCAGAGACCTTCCCGTGCACGTTTGTAAATAAATGTACAAACAGAGGAAGCAGGCTTGCTGACGTGGATGTGAGCGCAGGCAGCAGCATGAGCAGCTATCTCCTGGGCTAGCCCCTGAAGCTTCAGTGCCCATCTCCATGGTCTCCAGTCATGTTCTCCAATAAAAAGGGCCGAAGTCAGGGCCCTCCCTGGTGATGCAGCGGGTTAAAGCGCAGCACTGTGAAGCTACTGCAGCCACCGCAGCACGAGTGCCGCCCCTGGCCAGGGACTGACCCACAGGGGCAGCAGACCTCTCCTGGCTTCCCGCTGCTCCCTCAGCAGTTATTTCAGTAGATCTGCCTGCTCTGCTCCCCACTCTGTCTCTGGTGAATTCTCTCACCCCTCAGGCCTTTGTATACATAAATAAATAAATCTTAAAAAAAAAAAAAAGAAGAAGAAGAAGGGGGCCAGAGCTGATTTTAGGAAAATCAGCTGACTCTAGGCTGATACCAGAACAGGGAAAATACCAGAAGGACCATACCTAGGGGTGTCAAAAGTTAAGGAATGCCTGAAAATTAACAGGGGCATATTGAAAGGATCCAGGAGTCAACTTGAAAAATGGCCCATGATCAAAGAAAATTTGGGAAAATTTGAGGAATAAAGAGAGTTCTGGATTCTGACCTACAGAATAAATTAGTATCAGTATAACTATTAATTTTATATCCTATCAATAAAATCCTTATCAATACAATTATCAGATGAGAGAAGGAAGAAAAGTTCACCCACACAGTTTGAATCCAACATGCTGTAGAAGGAACAATGGAAACAGAAATTCACCATTGGAGAATCTCCAGAATAAAGAGTTAAAATTGGTGGGTAAAATATGATGAGAAGTAAGAGGCTCACATTGTCTCAAATGATATACCCAGAACCTACTAATTATAAAAGAATTTGTGTGTGAGGGGGGACTTGGAAGATACCCCTTAAACCAAGTGATCCCAGTTCAGTCCACCAGGACTTAACTAGTAAGCTAGTCAGTTTCTGCGCCTCTGAAAGCCAGAACCTGCGTGCTGTGGGTTCCTGCCACAAGCGCACAGCCCAGTGTAGTCACAGGCAAGCATCAGACAAACCCGAACTGAAACAACTGGCCCGAATTCTCTGAAAGTGTCACGGTCAGGCACCACCAAGAAAGCCAGAGAGACTGTCACACGCTGAAGGAAACTCAGAAGACAGACGCCCGACATCCTGCACCCCGAAAGCGGGGAAACTTCAGCATGACCTAGATGAGCTCACAGTCCTGGATCAAGCCAGTGCCCTGCTTTTGCTACCTGTGCACTGGAGCGTCCGGAAGGTGTTGATATGAGCGGACGCCAGGTGAAGGACAGAACACGGGAACTTTCTGTCCCACTTCTGCAAGTTTCCCTATGGCTAAAATTATTTCAAAAGAAGTTCAGAAATAGGTAAAGCCTGCCAGTTTCAGGAACTCCTCAGTCATGACTCTGCTATCATGGGGCTACCAGTCATAATCAAGCACTTGGTAATTATCTTACTGAACGGAAAGTGAATTCTCTCAGGAGCATTTTGAGAGCAACTACCGTCACTTCAAAGGCCACGCAAGAGACATCGTGAAAAGAGCAGACTGAGCTCCTTACTTCAAGTACCACATAGGGTCGGCATCACTCGTGACCTTCTCGTTGGCTTTCATGATCTTCTTTATCTGAGAGGAAAGAAGAGCAGCGTCAGGAAAACCAGCTTCCCACGAAGGCCTACCTGTGTCTGTCTCGGGTGTGACCTTACCTCCACGTTGATGAAGTAGTTGAATGAGTCTATGTGCTGCTTCACCAGGCCTTTCACCTACACAAACACAGAGTATGAGGCTGAGCAACCAAACGGAACGCTGTCAGACTCGGGCGATCACTCAATTCTTCTCAAAACCAAAGTGAGGCAAATGCCCCTGAATTTTACTCAGTATAAGTTTGCATTCAGGCATCCTCATTGCATTTCCCATCCACAGTACTAGTACTTTATACTTCTATTTTGAACAAACAGATCTAAGGTGGCCTGAGTAAAGTGAAGTCAACGAGTGAAACAACTGTGATCCTACGTTCTCTGTTAGGTTCCCTCTCTCTTCTGGGACGATGTGCCACCAGCTCTTTGAGCCTTAATAGCAGCCCATCTCTGCTAACATGGAAATCCTTTATTTAAAAAAGTTGTAATTTGAAAAATCCTTCCGCTCACCTGATCACCACTTTTTCATTCTTGGGCTCTGCTCTACTTAAACCTTCTTCTGTTGCTTCTGTAATATCCTCACGGCCCAAGCTGCCCAGCCTCACCTCCCGACACTTTCTGTCATGCATGCACAACAGAAGACTTGTTCAGTCAGACAGATCCCTACCACTTTTCCAGTCTCTCTACTCCTCCACTTGCTAGATGCGCCCACGCTGTGGATGTGGAGGAAGCTGGTTTTCTTTACTGCATGGTATGGCCATGGCCCATTTTGTTTACCCATCAAGCAGCTGACAGTCACACAGGTGTTTCTGCTTTTGGCTCTCACAACTACACTGTCTTGAGTAAGTGTGTGGCATGTGTTCACTGCTCTCAGGTGGACTCCGAGGGGCTGAGTTGCTGGATGCCAGGTGAGTCTGTCTCACTGCCCGTGGCAATGGCCGCCTTTTCCCTTCCCCCTTCCCTACAACACTGTCACTTTTCCTTTTGGTGACACCCCTCCTGGGGTGTCAAGGGCTCTCTCCCTGCGGAGCCCCTGGGATGGGTACGCTCGCTAACCCTTCTATGAGCGCGGTTCCTCTGACTACCGAACACCCATTCTAGCCAAACAGACCAACTGCTGTTCCCACAGACCGGAGGCTTCTTCCAAGCTGCTTTACCAGGTCAGGCGCTTGCAGCCTGCCTTTCAGCTCAGGCACCTTTCCTGGAAGATGTGGCTTCCATCTCGCCTCGCTGGAGGCCGTCTCTGACCGCCTGCGCTGCCTTCACTCTTGCCAACAGCACGCTGCTCCTATGTCTACTGTTTCCTGTCTCTGAAGCTGGACTGCCCCTCCCCGCAGGGCATAGCACTCCCTGTACCTCCAAACCCCAGCAAAATGCCAAATCTAAAAATCTTGGTCAGTGATAAACAGTGAATCTTATTTTAAAGAGATGCATTTTGAGATCTATTTGAAAAAAATAACTAAACAGTATCAAAGGTTAAACAATTACCTTCAAGAATGCTGGAAGCAGCCTCCATTTCTCCTGTGAATGAAAACAACAGCTGTATCAGGACTCTGGGCTGGCAACTGCAATATCCATACAAGTTATTTTCGTGTATCAGTAATCACTTATTTTATCACAGAGAAAATCCAAATAAAAAAAATTTAAATGGCAGCCACTTTGCTGGTAAACATGTACGTGTATATGTATATGTGAACGTATGTTTTTAAACTGACTTCTCCAAGAGAATATCATTTGAATTTCCTTGACGGGCACTTTCATACTCTTGCTAGGTAAGCTGGGGCTGTCAGTTTGAGAAAGGAAACCTAAGTTTCAGTGTCTTGGGGAAATGCATTCCGTGGCCCAAAAGGAGCCCTTTCTCACGCGTTCCTTCTCAGAGCTCATCTCAAGGCTGGGGACAGCACGACACTGATCTCCTGGCTGTGCCAGTCTCCTTCAGTTCCTGAGCCTGCCCTTCACCCCTGCCTGAGACGGTAAGTGGCCCAGAACGATATGCCGCTTCTCATGCCTGGCTCTGATATGCCAGTGGGAAATCGCCACATGAGCAGAGAGGAGCGCCAAGTGTGAGGAAGGGCCGGTGGGCCACAGAGAGCCTTGCAGCAACTGTGAAAACCGACAGACAGTAGCAGCACTGGGAGGCTGCGAGCAAAAGGGTGAGGGCGTGAAGGTTCACTTCAACTGAACTGCTCTAGCTCCTGAGTTGAGGACAGACAGGGTTAGAAACAGGAAGATCATGCAGGAATTTATGAATTCTAGGAGACACAATCTGAAGTCGGAGCCTACACGATGTGCTAGATGAGATGGAGACTGAAAGAAAAATGAAGAGCATCTCCCTTCAGGGAGAAGGGGAAGGGGTTGCAGACCCTGTTATAGCAGCAGGCCTGGGTGCGGAGGGAGTTGGGTTGGGGCCATGCTTACATCTGAGATGCCCATTTAATGCTCAGTGGAACTGTCAAATAGCAGCTATGAGTCCAGAGCATGGAAAGAGGATGGCCTGGGCCTGGAGGTAGAGATTAGGGGGAGGATGGGAATAAGAGCTCTGCAAATACTGAGATCATCTAAAGAATGTGGCTGCAGAAAGGAAGGATTCCATGAAATGAGAGAGACAACACTGAGAGACAACCAACAGCAGGATGCACAACAGAGATGGAGGTGTGGTCGGGAAGAGGCAGAAGAAGTGAAAAATATCTTTCAAGAAGTATTTTCAGGGCCATAAGGGCACAGCAGGCCTGGGAGACAGTAACGCTAAAAACTGCTCTCAATAAATAAGTCTTTTTTAAAAGGAAGTCAGGCCCTCTCTGGGGGCACAACGGGTTAAAGCGCAGCACTGCAAGCGAGCCGCAGCCACTTCAGTGCAAGTTCAATCCCCCGCCCGGGAGGTGACCCACAGAGTGCAGCACACCTGTTTCGCACCCGCTGCTCCCCTCAGCTGTGTATTTCAGTCCATCTGCCTGTTCTGCTCCCCACTCTGTCTCTGGTGAATCCTCTCACCTCCCCTATACCTCTGGCTTGTACCCCAGTTCTATATGCATAAATAAATCTCTCTCTTTTTTTTAAAAAAAAAAAGGAAGTCAGGCAAAATTATGATGGTTGAAGTCAAAAAGGTGGTTGGGGAAAGAGAAAGACTCAAAAGGATGATCACCAAACTCTGGTGATGGTAGTGTTCTGAATCTTGGGCCGTAGTTATTCATGTATAACCTAACAAATGTAACTGAACACTTTATAGCCATGCATTTTATGCTATGCAAATCTACAAAGAAGAATGAGAGAAAGACACCAGGTAGAACTGTCTGTGCAAAGTAAAAAGATCTCAGCAGGCTGAGGTGGAAGGATAGGAAAGCAGGAAAAAGAGGCCCAGCTGAGGAGAGCCACAAAAGCAGTCCAAAGCCTGCAGATTCCGCCCTGAAAGCAACAGGAGGAGAGAAAGACACTTTAACCAAGGAAGCACTGTGACCAAATGTATGTTTCTGAACTGATGGCTTTGGCTACAGAGCACAAAATAGTGGAGTGGAACAAGTCAAGAGCCTAAAAGTAAAAGGTGACTGGTTTGCATAAAGTTTCAGATTTGAGAATTTTTCAAGGGCAGGCTCCCTGATGGGATGGTGGGCTGGATTCCTGAATGCCCTGCAAATTCAGGCAAGTCATACATATCCTTTTAGCTTATTTCTTTAACTCTCTGGAGAAACAGTTCCATTAGCAGTTAGGGATGAGGACTCTGGAGTCAGGCAGCCCCCATCCAAATTCCAAATAGGACATTTATCAAACCCCCCTGACACTGGATTTGCTACTCTCAAAATTCCTCACTGAACAGGGGAGGTGAAGATAGCACTTATTTTGAAGGATTAAATAATGTCATGCATGTTATGCTTAAACGGAAACTGACATTAATTAAGTATTGGCTCTTTGTATGAGCTCAAGAATTAAGATCCAGTTTTGTCTGATTATATCTCATAGGTATTGCAGGCGGTGGTGGGTCGAATCTGATGGGCTGATTATAATTCCACTTCATTAAGTGGCAATGACTCTGAGGTTCTTATAGTCCAAATGGTGGACTTATCCTGTCGTTCTGCTTCTCATTCCTCCCAGAAGTCAGTCCAAGCTCCTCGGATGTCTAACAAAACCTGTCTCAGTCAGGACCTTACCCATTCTTCCACTTTTCGTACCTTCTCTATTTTGCTTCACTCTAGCACTACCAGTTTTATTTCAGTTTCTCAAAACCTTCAGATGTTTTAGCCTATTCCAGGCATGCTGTCCTCTCTACCTGAAATCTCTTCCCTGACTATCCTTTCGGGTATGATAGTCCAGGTCGACGCCAGTGTGGAGCCCAGACAGGTTGTCAGAAAACAAAAACTATGGGGCAGTTAACTTCTGAGCCCCTGGTGAAAGAAAACATGGCCGCAAAAAAATTGAATAACATTTCAAGATGTTTAAAACAACCCTGCAAGCCCACCCTGGAACTCCTTCCAATGGGACAACTACTAGCCTAGGAGTCCGACGGTTTGGTTATGCAGCAGTCTGTAGTGGAACTTCAAGAAGGTGGCGGGCTCTCCCTGGAGCTCAGCGTCCCCTAGAACCCGCAAAGATGCGCGGGACCCCCAACGTGACGCAGGGACCAGACCGCCCCTGACACGCCAGGACACCGGAAGGGGTCCAACCCAGAGAGCGGTCCGCGGGGCTGCTCCACCCACGTGGCAGCGGACAGCTCCTCTGAGTCCCGCCCCTAGACGTGCTAGCGGCTCCGGGCCGGGCTCGCGGACCGGATGTGAGCATGCGCGGAATGCTGCGCACGCGCAGAGCCCCCACCCCGCGGCGAGGGCTCCCAGCGCAACGCCTCCTCTGCGCGCGTTCCGACCCCTTCCGCTCCCCGCGGCCCCGCGCCTCACCTCTACTGTCGGAATCGGTGCAACCAGCTGCTCCGGAGTCAGGTTCCCAAACTCTTCTGCAAGCATGTTCATGCTGCTCACGACAAAGGAGGAGGCAAACGGAGTCCCTACTCGGGCCTTTCCTGCCCAAGCAAAGCGATGCACCCGTGGAGAACGGTGCGCAGAGGCCTAAATGGCCCGCACTGCGCAGGTTAATTGGAGCCGCAGTAGAAAGGTTCCGCCTGCTCCTTGTCCTATCCTGCGATGGAACCCGGATGTGACTGAGCCGCTCTTGGGAAACTGCGCCTCCTGGTGGCAGTCAGAGGTCCCGCCTGAGTGATCCAGCCCCCAACTTGATTGATAATTGTCCCAATCCCAAGATTAAGATGGAAGCATAAAAAACGAAGAAAAGGGTGACAAATGAGCCACACGACTGAATTTGTTTCAGCCTGAAATGGTGCATATTGTGTGAAAAAATAAATTTACTGAATACCTGACAGTCGTTTTTTCAGTGATAGAGATCTCAGAGTTGGCTTTCCACGACCGCAGTGTTTCTCTAGCCTGCATCTGAGTCACTTGGTGAGCTTGTGGAAACAACCGCCACTGTCTGACTGAGTAGGGTGGAGCTGGGATCTGAAAGAAATGCAACGCTGGTCGGGCCATGAACTTGCCAGACATCCACACTGGGGAGCAGAGGTGTCCTGACCTGAGAACCTGACCCAATGTGGTGGATAGGCAGCGAGGGCCCCATGCCCACAAGCAGCAAGTGGACCCATTTTCATTCTTTGCTTGGGATGCCTGTCATCCACACACGCCAAGGGGAGGGCAGCGACGGAAAACAACAGCAGAGGAGCAGAGGCATAAATATCAAGGCAGCACTTGGTAATAGCACAACAGCGAGAAACACTGTTTGGCTGACCTCTGCAAACCAACATGGCAGCCAGTTCAGGGCACGTTCCGGAGTTAGACTCCTGGGTTCCAACCCCCAGCTCTGTGCTCACGGACAACGTCCTTAGCTTGAGTTTCATTGTAATACCCACAGAAGTGACACCATAGCTGCCTTACAGATTGTTGTAGTCATGGAGAACATTTATGTGAGTGCATACTCTTCTCAAACGGCGACTGTTTGTGGCCATTACTATTTGTTACTATCACTTAAGTCTACTCTGGAAGAAAACAAGTGTATTTAGTTGCCCCACCAAGCCTGCAGGTATAACTCTGGACAGTTTCCTGGATTTCCCTTCTTCATAAAACCTTACCATTGGGCCCTCCCTGGTGGTGCAACAGGTAAATGTGCAGCACTATGAAGCTATCTGCAGCTCCTGCAGTATGAGTTTGATCCCTGGCCAGGGAGCTGACCCACCTGGCGCAGCAGATCTCTCCCGAGGTGGTGCCCGCTGCTCCTCTCAGCAGTGTACTTCGTCAGTCTGCCTGTTCTGCTCCCCACTCTGTCTGGTCAATCCTCTCACACACTGCAACTCTGACCCAGTTTTATATGAATAAAAATATTTTTTTTAAAAAAAAAAAGCTTTACCATCAGCCCCTCAATCCCTTTCTCTTGATGAAAGAGGTTAACATGGTAAGCTTAGACATGAAAAGATAAGCTTCATTTCAAAAGTACACAACAAAAGTATACAAGTTGATCTGCAAATATATTTTCTAAAGGGTTAAATCATGGGGTAGGGGGATAAAGTCACAATTGAACACTAAATGCAATTGGAACTTACTGGATTTTGTCACTGCCCTTTGAGGTTGACAGCAAGGACAGCAGCAGCTGCCTTCTATACCCTTGTGTGTCTCTGTCAATGACAATACCGGACTTAACGAACCATGGTACTGATGAGATATGACAATTTCTGTTCGGGTGTGTTTAAGTACTTGATCACCACATCTCCCAATAATAAAAACTCTTGGAGCTTGAAAGAGATTCAGGACTAATAAATTAGTTCTTAGGATGTATTCCAGCTACATTGTGCTTTGGAATTTGCACACAATTTCAAACACATTATCTCATTGGATTATCACATTATCCCAGTGAGGCAATAGAAAGTGGGGTGAGCAGGTATGGAAGGAAATGAAGACATAGGGGGATTAAAAGATGGTTGTGGGTTCCCACAACTACTAAGTAGCAGGGGTGAACTCTCAGTCCCATGCTATGTTTACTAAACAAGTGGAAAATTGTTGCAGCTTAACTTCCTCAGAGGTACAACAGGCTGAACTTTCGTTTCAAGGAGGTTCAAGTGTAGAAGTAAAAATGTGCCAGGGGGCCCTCCCCATGTCCGAGGTAAATGTTCCGATCAGTCACAGAATCCTTTACTGCTTATCCAAGACCCAGCTCCAAAATCCTCTCAACCCCTGCTCTAGGGAGCTTCTACCCAATGATCAGAGCAGGCACACGATTTTAAACCTGTTTTCATACAAGGAAGGTTTGGAGTGCATCTTCAGGGGAGATTGCTAACGCTCACCAATAGCCACAGCAACCTCATTCTTCTGGGCACAACTGCAGCCTCCCTCAGGTAGATGAGGCCACAATCCAGTTTTGGCCACTGGGCTATTTTCCCATCTCCTGAGTGAATGAAGACTCTGAAGATCTGAGGGTAACTGACTCACCTGACAGGTGGAAATTGGGTCTCTTAATGTATGAATGATGTAACCACCATTCCCAAGCTACCTGCTACCTTGAACTGTAATTTGAAAAATAAGGTTTCCAAGGCCCTGGGGGCACTCTCTTCAGTGGCTGATCTACATCCACCAATGATGTTTAATTTCACACAACTATGCTCTTCCTTGAATCCCCTTTTATCCTCATTCTCAGAGGCAGTGATGGGCATTTTCACATTCAAATTTCAAAGACCTCGATTTATCTTATAAGTGCATTTGTTTAACTTCTGTTCCTCAGCTTATCTTTGTTTGGGGGGAATCCCTTGTTGGAGGATGTTGGGGGGACCATGGGAGTCTAAGGGTCATCTTCATCCTGGTCTCATCGTGAATTAGAACCTGGATTCCTGACCTAGGTCTTTTCCACTGAGTGTATTGCCTGGGGCTTTAGCTCCTGAGCGAGTGAAGCAAAGCAGCAGGGAATTGTGACTTCATGCTGAAGCATTAGCACTGACTGCAGCCCAGCTGTCATCCAGCAGCTTTCCCTGCTCTGGCTCCTATCAGATTAGATACTTTTTTTTTTTTTTAAGATTTACTTATTTATGCATACAGAACTGGGGCACAGCCCAGAGTTGCAAGGGTGGAGAGATGATTCACCAGAGACAGAGTGGGGAGCAGAATAGGAGGATCTACTGAAACACACTGCTGAGGGCAGCAACGGGCAAGACAGGGGAGGCCTGCTGCACCCCGTGTCAACCCCGGCTGGCAGGGGATCAAACTCACGCTCAAGTGGCAGCCAGTTTGTAGTGCTGCGCTGTAAACCATTGCACCACCAGGGAGGGCCCCAGATGACAAAGATTCTGTATTTAATTATCTACCCAGTAAAGTCCCTTTCTATTTCACCCACACCCGGATGTTCACGTGTGAATGTGTGCAAACACACGCCTCATACAGGACGAGTCTAGCACCACCGGCTAGAGCTTTAGTCCAGGCAACTTTTCCAACCTGTAATTTGTTCACACCCTTCTCCCATCTCATAGCTTCATGACCCTTTCAGGGGCAAAAAACCAACCACCACTTTTCAGCAAACATTTCAGACCCTTTTTACTTTGTTCTACCTCCCATCACTTTCACTTGTGGACCATCGGCCGCTGGTTCCCAGACTCACCGTCTACACACCACTGTGTTCATGGCGCACGGCCTCTTGGGAGTTCCTGTGTTCCCTTCATATTTAAACTCAAGAATGATCTCCATAAAATGTTTATGTTTTCCTCTAGCATTTGTGTGCCGGTTTCCCCCACTATCTGAAAGTAGAACTTTCCTATTGGGTATGATCTGGTACATTAAATCACTTTGGGGACTGGATATTGCTATTAATTTATATGGGGAAAAGTCTGAATATTCCCAGACACCTCCCACCCAACCTTTCCCCCCCAAAACAAATAACAACAAAAAACCTATCAAGACATAGGAAATAGAAACATTCTTCTTTCAGATAATAGGGAAAATCTGTTCCTGTTTTATTCCATTACACTGTCATTGTTTATAAGTTTGTCCTCCTTACCAGGTCATGAACTTTTTGAAGACCGCGTTCAGTCATGTGAGCATCACAAGACCTAGGGTCCACATAGTACATGCTCAGTAAATGTTTGTTGATTGAATGAATGAGCAGGACCTGATGTCTGTCAGGCTCTGATGATCCACAGAAGAATCATTCTAGAACAAGTACAGTGAAGACTGTACAAGACTGTGGCACCAAGCTACCCAAAGGTGGTTTAGACAATGGCTATCTTGACATGAGTTTTAAATTTTCCCCAGTAGAGATAATACATTTTTTAGCAGAAAGCAAATGTATTTATGATATTTATTAAAATTGACATTACAAAACAAGACCATGTTAAGAAAACCTCAAAAGTAGAAGTAAACATTTAGAGAAAATGAAATAAACATGCTAAGGGATATGAGTTTAAAATCTTATAAATGTAGTTGCCTAACTCCAGACTTGAGACATTGAGATTTATTTTGTCACTTCAAAAAAAAAATAAAAAAGCAGAATGCCCTTCATTAAAAATTAAAGGTTTAGACATTGTTTTCCTGTTGGCAGCTCAGTGTGATCGATTCTGTTTGTATGCCAGCCGGATTCCAAGCTGATAATGGGAAGCCACTACTATCTGGTAATCCTGTTAAGCGTCTGGGTCCCCTCAGAAGCAACAAGAAGCCAGGCTACACGTTACTTTTTGACGTCAGCCCCTCCCTGTCCTCTGTGGCCCCCAAGGTAAAGGTAGCTGGAAATGACTTCAATTAAAGAGAAGAAGAAAGCAAAAACCTTCAGTACCTTAAGATTCCTAAGCACAGGAAAACATGCAAAAGACAGAAATACAAGAAGAGGAAAAAGTGGGGAGATCTAGTGCTCTTTGTTTAATGCCTCTCACACACAGTGGCTCAAGAGTGGCAAAATGTATTAGGTGTGAGTCACTGTGGAAAAGAGTGGACTTGCAGTTTCCTCAAGTTTTGGCAAAGCCTCCAAAATGTGAAGATTGCAGATATTTGATCTGTATAATCCTTTCCTAGCACTATCAAACAATTGAGTAGCACCATCATGGTGAAGGGCGTGGCAAGGAAAAGAGGCAGGAAGGAAGAAATACTCCTTCCACTTCCCCACCCCTCCCCACCAAACTAAAGTTCAATGCGTCCTTAGAAAACAACGGAAATTATTGTTCACATAAAGCACTTTCTAGACCAAATTGTCCACCAAATTGTAGTGCTTCTCTTAACACTTCAGAAGACACACAATTCGAGGTGAAGCAGGTTTCTCTAAGTTTCCATAACAACCAACACCAGCTTGGTGGAGTTAGATTTAATACTCAAGAATGGCAAATCACGAGGACATTCAGGAAAGCAACGTGGTCACAGCAGGGTAAGAATTTAATCAGCACAGAATGCATTTGCTGTTAACTTATATGCTTAAAGATGTCAGAGTCTGTCTCTTTTTCAGATGTGAACTTCACTGAGAACAGGGATCTCCTGGGGCCCTCAAGTTATCATTACCTTCCCATCTTACAACTAAACCATACAAACCAGTCCTGCCTGTTTACATAAAATATTTAAAAATCTCTTAAAAACTTTATTAATGGCCTGAGAAATTCACTCAGAGATGTGTGTAAAAATTGTTTCTCTTGGTGAGCAGGTTAAGGTGCATAAAGAAATCATTCTCTAGAATAAAATTCTAGAAGGGATCTGTTTCTAATTTCATTAAATGAACAGGGAGGTTTTATCTAAATTTTGCATATAGTTTTAAATGTACCTAGTACATTAAAAAATTCTAAACACTGGCCCTTGGTATTATAAAATATGATTGAGTACATCTTTGAATGAGGACTTATAATGTGCGTCACACCATAATAAAATTTCATTGTACATTTCAAACAAAATTATGCTTATGTCACACCATCTAATTCAGGACAGTCATCCCCTTAGTTAATCTCACAGCTTTCAGCCCTTTAAGAAGTTGTATCAAAACCAAAGATGATTAGATGTGAAAGGAACAAGTGAGGAAATACAACTCTTTAAAGGTTGAAGGAATAAGTGAGATACATAAGTGCATAAGAAAACATTTATAAGTATTATGTAGATAATTAAGTACAAATTGCTCTCTGTCCACTAAATGCCATTTTTGACCTCGAAAACGACGCAGAAATAGGGCTGATAGCATGTGCTTGGCTTGTGTAATGCAAATGGTACTGGCTCACACAGACTTGGGCTGCACCACCACAGGGCTGCGGCTGCCACGTCTGAGCTGCAGCGATGGGACAGCCTGTCCTGAAGCGCCGGGTTCCCAGCCTCGGGGTCAATGTCAGTTCCTCTTTAGTTCCCCGAAGAGGAAGTGTCTGCCTTCTCCAAGGCTTCCTCACCGAACAGCAGCTTTCGAAGTATATTTGCATAAAATGGTCCATATACTTGTTTGTTGAGGTTCACAATGTTTGCGTACTGAGAGCCTAGCACTTCTAGCTCCTGCTGGATGACGGCAAGGCCTCCGGGCATGGGAGGCATGCATTTTTGAGGGCTTGGAAGACAAAGGACACTTTTCATGTACAGCTGGATGCGTTTATCTGGGGAGAAAAGAAGATAGCTTTATCTGTCCCATTATGAAAGCGCATCACTTCAGAAAATGAGAACAGAAACTGCAGTAAGTGAAATGCAATAATATTCCCAATTAGACGCCCTCCCTCTCTCCATGCCCTTTAAAGGCGGTTTCACACTTCTCCCCATCAAAGGCTGGACTCTGTTTCCCTGTGCCGTGCGTTGGGGCTGGCCTCACCACCTGCCTTGGCCAATACAGAATCCAGGAGCCCACCCTGGTGGTGCAATAGGTTAGGACACAGCACTGCAAGCTCCCCACAGCCGCTTCAGGGCAAGTTCGATCCCCGACCCGGGAGGTGACCCACATGGCACAACAGACCTCTCCTGGCCTCCC
This sequence comes from Condylura cristata, assembly GCF_000260355.1. Classification (NCBI taxonomy): domain Eukaryota; kingdom Metazoa; phylum Chordata; class Mammalia; order Eulipotyphla; family Talpidae; genus Condylura; species Condylura cristata. The sequence continues at coordinate 8,638,816 of NW_004567105.1, forward strand.
GCTACTTCCCTCAGCAGTGCACTTTGTCGATCTGCCTATTCTGTTCCCCACTCTGACTCTAGGGAATCCTCTCACTGCCCCTGCACCTCTGGCCTGTACCCCGCTTCTGTATGTATAAATAAATAAATCTTAAAAACAAACAAAAAAAGAAGTTACACACCAACTGTACACTGAGTTTCCCTAGAGTGGCTGCCTGGCTCTTGGGAGCCCAGCTGTTTTCAGCACAGATATGGTCCACCTTCCTGTAAGACTGTGTAAAGAATGGAACTCTCCGAAAACTGCTATTATGCTGCCAAGTGGTTCTGTCTCCTCCGGGGACAAGTCAGTTTGCAGGCCAAGACTCAAGTGACCAAAGCATTTGTCCAGATCGGAGCCTCCACGCCAAGTCCCCGCTGAAGGCGTGCCCTGGCTCCCAACAGTAGGAGAGACGCTCTAAGTGAGTCATTTGAGTTACCAGGCAACAGTACTTTAAAAGAGGTTTTTAAGTGTTTCCAACTTGCAAAAGGAGAGTAAAACTGAGCTGCGGAGAGCTGGGTGGAAAAAACTCGCTTTCTCTGGTTTTCAGAGCCTATCTCTGGCCCAGGGTCCCCCTCCTCCTGACACTGCAGGTGCATCCCCACCTAAAGCAAAGGCACAGAGGACACCCAGACTTGCTGGCCACCCCACGACAAGCAGGGTGCTCCATATGGCTGCTGCAGGCCGGAGTAACCCAGCTTCTGAGCTCCGCTGAGCCTAGGCCAGGAAGGAGACATGGGAGAGGCCCTGAGCCCAGTTCACTTCCTGAGCGGCAAAGCTGCCCTAGCTGCTGAGAGGCAAGAGGGAGAGAAAAAGAACTTGCTGTTGTGAAGCTCCTGGGCCTGGGGGCTCTTTGTTACACAGCCTTACTCCGCCAGCATAGCCAACTGTTAGAAAGCTCTGATTAGCATCTGGGAGAAACGCCAGATCCGAACTGTAGAACTTGGGCCAGCCACCTGGAGGAATAGCTCAGGTTCCCAAGGATGTACGCTTTAGGAAGAAAAACCTAACGTTTCAGAAAGGGAGCCCCGGGGAGGACTGCACGAGCTGAGGTTGGCAGGCAAAAGCAGTGATGCTAGTGCAGTGAAAAGAAATAGTAACTGTAGACAACAGACAGGAAGCAATGTCTCAATATAATTATCTTCCATATGCTTTTGTCCACATCAGTTTTGGAAGTTAAAAAAAGAAACTGATGGGAAGCCCATGGGGGTTACAACTGGGATGAAAACATGCACAAAATGATGTAAAAAGAAAAAAAGAAGGAAAGAAACTGAGCTCCAAACAGGCTCGACAGGACTCTCTACTCTGCAACTGGATAGGTACGTGACCTCAGGGCAGAGTTTTCTGGCCGCTGTGACTTCCTAACGCATTCTTTCACTCCGGGCTTGTTGAATGTCACCCTTGGCCAGAGAGGGTACTTGGGTCTAGGAGTGAACAAGCATCACCGTCCTAGCAGGCCTGCAGGCTGGGGAGGTCTAGCAGTGTGGCAGTGACCACAACAGCCTGCCCCCTGCCCCTCTCCTCTGAGGACACTGCAGGCTGGGGGGAGTGGGGAGTGGGGGAACAGGTGCACATCAGCCAACAGGGAAGGGATCAGCCACTGGGCGGAGGTGACACTGTTCCTGTTAGCAAGCGGCACCTCTCTGCAGAGTCCTGCGGGCTGCCGGCCACAGGCTCCTTTCCGGGGAGGAGCTCAAGTTCTGCGCTATTAGGTGGCCTGCAGTGGCCTAGATCTCCATATTCCATGTCCTCGGGGATACAGATGAGAGAAACCATTTGACAGCCTCAAATACTAATTGTTTGTATTCTGAGGGAGTCAGGAAACTTGCAGGTTAGTTTCAGCACGCTGGTATATTCTAATTATCTTGAATTCCAATTGTAGGTGACACTCTTTTCCTCCCTCTAGACATTATTCCTCACCCTCCGCAGAAGTCTCTGCAGGAGACACTCGCTTTGTGCCCCACTCCCCTCTCCCCTTCGCACTGCCTTGGTTTTGTGTGGGGGAGACCAGTGTCCCCTACTCTCAGTCCAGGGGTTAGAGATCAGGCCGACTCACCCTGGCTACAGGAACTGAACATAATGCCCAGGCTGAAGTTCCTTTCTCTCTGGTCACACCACAGATTCGAGACCTATTGGCTTGAGTCAAAACACTCAGATTTTGGGGTCACTAATTAGGCTAACAGGGGAAGCTCACTGCTTATTTTTCATCTGGCTGAAACACGCAGAGACACAGGCCAAAGCTGTCCTGCTTTCGTGGGAAGGTGGCAGCCCGCCACAGCAGGGGGACCGACACAGGGCCACCAGAGCTCTTACAAGCTGTCCTGCAGCCAGTCTGGCCCACTCTTTCAGCTGTGTGACAAATACATTCCTGGCCCTTCCTGGTAGCACAATGGGTTAGGACACAGCACTGCCAGCTGGCCGCAGCTGCCTCAGTGCAAGTTCGAGCTCTGGCCCCGGAGGTGACCCACACGGCACAGCAGACCTCTCCTGACCCGCCCGCTGCTCCCCTCAGCAGTGTACTTCATCAAGCGGCCTGTTCTGCTCCCCACTCTGTCTCTGGTGAATCCTTTCACTGCCCCTGCACCTCTGGCCTGTACCCCAGTTCTGCATGCATAAATAACTAAATCCTTAAAAAAAAATACATTCCCTTTTTGCTTAAGCTATTTTATAAATTTACATTCTTTGACACAGCTAACAAGAAAAGTGCTATACTGATAGGTTCTCCATTTTCCCAACTGTGCAATACAACTTAACCCCAAGCTACTCATTTTCTTGACATCAGTCACCCATCCTGCCCCGCACCCCAGAGCCTCTGGGCTCTGCCAAAGGAGGATGGAGGACCAGGACTCAGCTCAGGCAGGGCTAGTTCACAGCAGAGCCCACACCTTTCTGTGAACACACGGCCCACTGGTTTGGGCTGTCCAATGCATCGAGATTTTATCATCAAAAATCTTCCAGCTGGGTAATAAGATAGAAGGCCCTGAACGTCCCCAACTTCACTATCCAGCCTCACAGAGGACGGGGTCACTTCCAAACCTGTAACACGAATAATTCACTCATATTTTTAATGTTGATGCTCCAGAAGCAGGTAACCTTAAGTCTAAGATCTTACTGACACTTAACACTGGTGATACTGGAAAATTAAAAGAAATGGGAATTGAAGCAGAAACCAATCAAAACATGAGGACTCACCAATCAAAGACCAGATAGGATTGCCCTCCTCTTCAATACTTGAAAATTGACCTAGAAGATTAGCTTGAATCTCAGCATTTAGAGTAGGTAAGCCTCTCTCCTTCAAGGTCTTGTTAACCTCAACACACGTCTGAACACCGATAGAATTCAAGGCTTCTTTCAAGTTAAAGGTGCTACAAAAAATAAAACAAAAGCCCATCAGGGTTAGTTTTGCTTTCGCTCATCAATTTTTTGCTGTTTTTCAAAAAACATACCAATTTCTAATGTCTACCAATTTTCTTTATACAACAGTAAGCTGTATATTTATACAAATTATAACTTCTACTATTAGAATGACTCGAAAAATAGTAACTCTTCCAAGTACCAACCAATAAGTAGCATATGTTTAAATTTTTAAAACCACTCAATTTTACAGTGTTTGAATAGGAAAATACAGACAGGAAAATGTAGTCTAAATATAAGTCTGCAAAGCCATTTTCTAATAACAGGGCTAGCAGAAAGACAAGGAACGTCCTTATTTACTTCTTAACATAAGTCCTTTGGTCTGAGTAGCATAGATCATTCTTTAATGCTTGCTTGTAAATGAGGAAGAATTGATTCCTATCCGTGCCTGAAAAGTAAATTTATATCCCTAGTCAAAAACATGAACCAATGATATCAGAGGTCAATACTGTGACAATGGCAAATTACCTAACACTCTTGACCCATCATGACCCAAAGATAAGCAGCTTTTCCCCACTGTTAAGTCTCAAGAAACTGATTGATAATCCCAAAGATATGGAGTCCAGAAAATTGTAAAGTGGTGGGTTATTAAACAGGTTAAAAAATAAGATAATGG
>NW_004567105.1:8643180-8645392 GCF_000260355.1 Condylura cristata
TTGGAAAGCTGCACTGTGAAGCTAAGCCAAGCCGGGGCCATGGCCACTTCAGTGCGAGTTTGATCCCAGGCCAGGGAGCTGACCCACATGGCGCGGCAGACCTCTCCTGACCTGCTTGCTGCTCCCCTCAACAGTGTACCTAGTTGATTCTGCCTGTTCTGCCCCCGACTGTTTCTGGTGAATCCTCTCACCGCCCCTGCACCACTGCCCTGTACCCCAGTTCTATATGCATAAATTTCTGTATGTATAAATAAAATCTTAAAAAAAAAAAAACAATGAGAAAGGACACTATTGGGGTCACACTTTGGGAAATGATGATGGAAAATGGCATCTCACCATCCTGAAAGGTACTTCAAGGTAAGTCTGCACAAAATGGGTGTCAGAGGATGAGAGAAGAGCCTGGTGACAGGAGGCAGTGTGGGGAGTGGTTAGAGCCTAAGCTGTGTGGCTGTGTGGACCTGAGTTCAAATCCTATCTCTACCACTAACCCTGCTATGTGATCATGTTAGCTCGTAGCAGATAGGTAAGCATGACCGATGCTTAATGAGAAGAAGAAAAAGAGAAAAACTGTTTTTCATCAGTAGAATCACAAACAACAGGAAACAAGTCCTTAGTGCTCTGCCTCAAGTGACCCCTGTTAAAAAACCACACTGCACGTGCGTCTGGGGTCCCACAAGCCAAAGGTAACCTTTTCACGGCAGTTGTTTTTTGTTTTTTTATAATATAATAGTTTATTTTCACATCTCATCTCAGTTGTAATCCCCATGGGTTTCCCATCACCAAGCCACCCACCTTTTCATGGCAGTTTCTATTTTCTGACCCACTACAAGGGACTATCCCTAGCGTTCTCCTGCTTTTAATCAGTGAGTTCTTGAGCTAAAGGAAAAATTAATTTCGGCATAAACCGTGGCTTCCCTTTCACAACAAAGAAGGCAAAACTCTTGTTAGTTTTGGAGACGAATCACACCCCAAGTGTAAATCACATCTGGACGCACTGACTGTCTGGCATCATTTCTTCTCTTTGATATTATGAATGGAATGCGGCTACGTTGCCCAGGGTGAGGGTAACTGAGAATTGACCTGTTCATTTTCTAATACAAGTTGAGGAGGGGACCAAACAAAGTAATAAAAACAACCAAAAAGGCAGAACAACAATGGAGAGAATGGGTGAACAGCTGAACAGGGACTGGAAGCCGACATTCGCCAAGCAGTCAGTGCGCGCCAGACACCCATGCTAAGCGCTTCATGAATCGTCTTAAGGTCTCAGCTCTCCAAGCTAAGTACAATGCGATTCCCCTACGACCGTGAGGCAGCGAGGCTCAGGGAGAACCAGGACCTGTTGGAGGGCACATGACATGTCAGTCACCCTGGGGCTGAGACCCCGGCTTGTCTGACCCCAAAGCCCGTCCTCCTAGTAACCACATTACCCATCAGCAGCATGTAGGAGGGGGCAGCCACGAAAGGCTGAATAGTAAACAGTCCAGAGAGCGATGGTCACCCAGTGCCGAGAAACTCTAGGGGGCGCGCCGCTGCAGACCCAGAGAAGGCTCCTTGTCACCTGAGGTCCTGGGGCCGCTGACAGTCAGAGCTCAGGCCTCGGTTTGGCCCTTTGTGCTGTGCTGCCTGTAGCCAGCCTCAGTCTCTCTCTCGAGCATCAGTTTAAAATGAGAACTTTGGGTTCTGTAACCACGGAGGCTCCTTTGGACTCTTAACCAATAGTCTTTAATAGTCTAAGATTTTCTTTTTTAAAAAAGTGTGTTTTCTGAGTAGTGGACAGGCGTGTGGGAGGGTCAGTGCCTCTCCTTCCGGAGAAGAGTGAGGGGTGCAGTCCTCCAGCACCGTGAGGGGCGCCAGCAGCAGGAGCTGCCTCCTCCTGGGAAGATCTGCTCGTTGCCCAACACCAGGGCTCTTCTGGCTTGGGTAGGACTCCCAAAAGATGACCCAGAGGCACAATCAAAGGGATTCTCGTATGCAGTGAAGGCTTGACACTGGGGAGTGAATTTAGCTAAACCAAAATCTCCACTGGATTATGTGACACTTCTGAAGGACAGAGAGGTCACTCTCCTGAAGACTTTGTAGCAGGCTGGATCAGTAAAGCTGGTGAACATTTCACTACAGGAAAATGATGGCGTCAAAACAGCCTGGCGGGCCCCCAGGTGGTGCAACGGGTTAAAGCACAGCACTATGAAGCGGTCAAGTGGTCACAGCCATG
>NW_004567105.1:8646322-8658647 GCF_000260355.1 Condylura cristata
GAAGAAGAAAAAAACTACTCACCTCTGGAAATACTTTTTTCTGACAATCCCACTGTAATAGTTTCAAGTAACTGTTATTGAGCACCGATGTAGGGCTGACACTCTGTTTGGTAGTTTTTTCCACTCCAGGGGTTAATGCAGTCTCAGAGAGAGCGAGCAATTCTTGGAGAGATTCTTTTATCCACTCTGTAGTATATTTAAGAGCACCTAAAAATGAACAGGCCACATAGTTGTGCTGCAGTTGATGGCTCCTTTTCTTTGCATACTCTCCCCACAGCGCTCTTCCCACAATGGCTGACCCAGTTTACAGTCCCACCAGCAATGTGAGAAGGTTCTTTTTTCACATCCTTGCCAACATTTGCTGTTTCTAGAGGTTTTTTAATTTTTTTGGATACTAAGTGATATTGAGCTTTTCTCATATGTCTGTTAAACATGTCTTTGAGATTTACCCATTATCTTAAGTACCACAACTCATTCCCTTTTTACTGCTTAAAGTAACTTTATTTTGGAAGAATTTAAGACTCAAGAAACTATACACAGTACAGTGTTCTTCTATATCTTCTACTCACTTTCTCCCAGTAACATCTTACAAAACTATAGTCCATTATCAAAACCAGGAAACTATAACTGATTTACTACCACTAACTTCCAAACTTTGTTCAGATTTCACCAGTTTTTACATGCATTATTTGTGCAAATATGTACTTCTTTGAAATTTTATGATTATGTGTATTAGTGTCACCATCAGGATACTGAACTATTCCTTATCATAAGAAAGAAAAAACTCCTTCATACTATCTCTTAAAATCATATTCTGTTCCCGACTCTAACCTCTGGCAACCACTGATCACTGTAATTATGTCATTAGAATGTTATACAAATAGAATCATACAACAGTTAACAAACTTGGAGATTTTTTCTGTAATGCAGCATCTAAGCTAGTGTGTGTATAGTCCAATAGTCCAATCCTTTTTCATTGCTGAGTAGTATTCCATTATAGTTTTGTTTATCTATTCACCTGCTGAAGGACTCTTGGGTTTTTTCTCATTTAGGGTCATACACGTAACGGTGCTATTAACATTTTCAGATAGGTTTTTGTGTCAATGAGAGTTCACATTTCTTTGGGAGAGGAGTTAGTAGTGAGATTACTAGGTTGTAATCAGTAAGAGTATCTCTAACTAAAAACTAACAGTACAAACTACTTCCAACACACCACTGGCAGTATCCATAGAATTAATTATTTGCCAAACTGAACCCAATATTAAGCATGCAGAGAGGTACTCTGCATTTAGTTCTTGAAACATTTGTCAAACATAACTTGGCAATGCAGAGAGGCTGATAACCAACCGTCTCTTCTCCAAGAGCTTAGAAAGCGCACCTGGAATGGGGCAGCAACTTGACTTTGGAATCCAATTTGCATTTGCACATGTTGAGGGAAGAGATGATAAAGAGATGAAATATTTGAACTTGAGTCTTAGACTTAATTTTATTTTTGAACAAGTGTGGCAGTGTCATTAGATTGTCCTTTCACCTTAACCAAGTTTATAAAATTCAATTCTTCTGCATTAAAAATATCACTGCAAATGAGGTTCTAACCCTCAATTCACTTTATTTTCTAAGTATAAGGCATTGAGATAATATAATAAAAGGGATTTCTGTTACTAAGGAAAACACAGTAATTAGAATTTCATAAACGTTAGCAGTTTGTTAGCAAGCAACAACTATAACCCACATAGATTTGTTCCTAAAGGTTCCTTTCCAGCTCCTTTAAAGAGACATCTTCCAGGTATGTAAAGGAGGCAAGAGGAAGGCTCCTGCCATCGAGTCTGGTGGAAATGAGCCCGCTCCCAAGCACACAATAACCCCAGCCAGAGGCCTGACTGCCACCACACTTCTTCGTTTCTTGGAGACCAAACCACCCTTGAGCATGGAAAATACACATACACACACACACACATTTCACACATTTTTTTTCTCCATCAGGAAATGGATTCGTTCCAATTCTTTTCTAGAACAGGGCGTCTCACCCTTAATACATGACATCTGGACTGAATAATTTTTTGTGCTAGTGCTGCCTGTGAGTTGTAGGGTGTTTCCCAGCATTCCTGACCTGCACTCACTAGACACCGGTTAACTCTCATCTCTCCCAGTGCGTGACAACTAAAAATGTCCTCAGACCTGGCCAATGTCCCCAGCAGTGCAAAACCACTCACAGTTGAGGGGAACAGTGTAAATAATAACATTCATTTACTTTTGTTTGCAAGTATTGCCTTACTTGAATAAAGCAGCTCTTACATCAAGAACAAATGAAATTTGACATGTTGAACTTCTAAGGTTTCTTACTAGAAACAAATTGCTTTTTATACCAAATTTCCTATGAAAGTATGTATCAGGTAGAATTCCTAAAGTGGTGATTGTTAAAAAAAATAATAATAATAAGCCGACTAAACACCAGCACAGAGTTTTTAAGTATCAGAGGACAAAATAAACAATAGTCACCTTGCAAGTCTTCCTCAAACCCAGTATTTGAACGGGGGTGACTTATAAGTATTGTTTGCTACATTAAAACCACCCCTAGAATTTCACAACCTTGTGTCTATTGGCAAATGTTGTACTTGGTCTTTCCAATTTGGTTATAAAGATATAAAAGATTTGCAGTCTTTTATTTAAGGAGGAAAACAAATGTAATCATAGATACAAGTATAATGTAGCAGTAATAAGCATTTAGACTGCAAGCTTGATCATTTACAACTGATACATTTAAAAGCCCATTTAACTATCTCAAAGCAAGCCAGGAAAAGACAATTATAATGCAGTTTGATGTATTTTTTTTTTTTAAGATATGCCCTCTAGGGTTTTTAAAATTTATTCATGAAATGAAGCTCATGAAAACATTTTATCAGATAAGGTATCATCTAAACAAATACAACTTTCTTTTCTAAGTTTCTTCAAAATTATTTGTCCTAATTACCCCCTGCCATGGGTTATCAGTTACTCTTTCCAGTTAGTTTTTTTTTTTTTTAGGACTTATTTATTTATTTATGCTTACAAAACTGGGGTACAGGCCAGAGGTGCAGGGGCAGAGAGAGGGTTCACCAGAGACAGAGTGGGGAGCAGAACACGCAGATGGACAAAGTACACTGCTGAGGGGAGCAGCGGGCAAGACCAGAAAGGTCTGTGGGGCCATGTAGGTCACCTCCCTGGCCCGGACCCAACTCATGCTGAAGTTTCCTAGTGCTGCGCTATAAACTATTGCCCTACCAGGGCAGACGGCCAGATTAAACCTGTGGGTGCCTACCAGGGAGGGCCTCCAGTTAGTTTTATTGTTGGCTCAACATGGCTACCTTGTTAGAGCCCAACCATTGCCGGGGGCTTTCTTAGATATATTCTAAATAATGCAATTATATAAAATCCCCCACTAGGCAAAATAAAATCATTTTTGTCAATTCAGAAATCCACAGTTCTCCTCTGTATTCATTTTCCAGTAATTATTTTATAAGTCACGCACACATAATATTCCAACAATGCTTTCATCCTTCTGCATGACACTCGGGCTCTTATTTTGACAGCAGGCCGCCACAGTGGCCAACTTGGGCAGAGGGACTCGAGGATATAATTAACAGCTGACACACACTCTGCTTCCTGGACTCTTTCTCTGAGAACATATTTAGAGCTGGGCAATAATGACCTATATGCACAGCTGGATTATTCTATTCTTAAATCTCTGGAAATAGCCAGGCTCAAGTGAGCCAAGGTCCAACTGCTATACGGGTCAGTAAGCCTAGCTTTTACTGTCAGAAACATATCCCTTGAGCTAAGCAAAATTTTCATTCAACTTTCTATGTATAATCTGCTCAAGATTTCAAGCTAGGTGACACTGGACACATACACATATGCACACGTATACATAACACACACACACACACAGACACAAGTGAAACCAGCTACTCTCAGGAACGTGCTAAGAACAAGTTACTATAGTGAGGGTTTCAAATTCAGCCTCCAGTTCCCTTAATCCCTCTGTCTTTGGAGCTAAACCACAGCCCTGGAGCACAGGATGTTGGCTGTAGGAAGGAGGATCCCTAGGAATCACCTAGTCCTCTGAGCCACCCGCTGCCAGTGCTCCCTCTGCAACGCACCCCCCAGAGATGTGCATGTCTTGTTTGAAGAAGGCAGTGTGCGTGGTGGCTGAATGCACGTGGCCTGGCCACAGAAAGAGCTGGTCTCTCCAAATTTTCCCACTGAGTGGCGGCCACCTAGGGTAAATACCTCCACTTCAGTTTTCTCATTTGTAACAGTGGGTGTCAATAATTCGAGCCTCACGGGGCTATTATGGAGCTTAAATGAGCTATAAGTGTTTGGCACATTGTCAAGACTTGGCTGTGATGAGTCTTTACAGAAGGGGTGTGCTAGTGTTGACTACTCTGATAAGAAGGAGTCCATTCTGAAGTTAACATGGTTCCAGCTGCTAGGGAGGTCTAAGCTGGCTCTCTGCTGTTTTCTTCCCTGTCAGCCCTCTAGAGCGGTACCCCAGGTCCCCGACCGATGTCGACAGAGCAGTACCCACAGCACGTACGTAAACTGTGTCTGGAACACAGCGGGAGCTTAATAAGTGTGTGTGCATGCTGTGTGTGTGAGAGAGAGAGAGATAAGTGCTTAGCATACTTCCTGAGACACAGGAAATTGTTCTAAGTTGTGATAGGAATTTTAGACATTAAACATGTTCATCAGAAAGGCTGAAATGCTCGAGTGACCGTCCTCAAGATGGCCACAGAACAATAATGTATCTGCATCACATTATACTTACCTGGAGTTTCTTCTAAAATTTCCTGGAACTTGGTCCTCTCATAATCCACCAACTGGTATTGAAGATGGGGTCTAATACTCCGAATTGTGAAATTGACCATATCCAGTTTCATGAGGTCCAGAACGTGAAATATTTGCCTAAAGAGTGTGCAGTTAAAATAGGAAGGTAAGTAAGCTGTTGGGCTGAAATTTATTAGCTTCTACCTACTGCACATACTAGAAAAGATACACCTGCCCAGAATGGTTTTGAAATACCAAGTGCCCTCTGGTAGGTCTTTGTGCAGACAGCGTTACGTGTGCCCCGAAGTGTATTCTTCCACAGGTGTCAAGAGTATTTGGCTAAGCGATTAATTAGTATCTGGGGTGAACCATTCCTTCCAGTGACAAACTGACAGCCAAACATTGTTAGTGGGACAGTGCTGGATGTGAGGAATGCAGGGATGGGAAGAGAGAGACCAGACCCTGACCTCAGGGAGTTTTCAGTCAGCGGGGACACAGACATTGTGGGGATAAAGAAGCATAAACCATGAGTTTCAACCGTGAGACAAAAAACATTTAAGAAGCAATTTTCGTTTGAAAACCCCTTAAATTTTAAGAAGCCTAAACATGATACATTGATTTCGTAAGGGAAAAAGAGGAAAGAAAAGAGAAGACCAGACAGAACAGGCCTGCAAAGTGAGGCCGGGAGAGTCCTTAAGCTGGAGTAGGCGGCACATGTTAAGACAGTGTTGGCCAGATACGCAAGCTCTCTGAGCCCCAGATTCACCGTCTGCGTAAACAGAGGACAAGATCGTCCTGGGAGAGAGAGACTGTGAAAAGTCAGTGAGATAATCCACAGAATGAGGAACCCGGTGGGTGCGCAATAGATATCTCACCGAACACCACAGACTTGACATCACAAATGGCACTCAAGTCACACAAGTAAGGACTCCCAGGCTGCAGAATCTCAATTTACCAAAGTGGAGCCAAAATCTAAGGGTCTGTAGGTCCATTTTACAGATGGGAAAAGTGTGACTCTGAGCAGCTAGCTCCTTGCCCAAAGTCATAAAGTCACCTGCTATGTGTAATTTTCTTCTCCTTCCTTGCCAACAGTATAGAGTGAGATTAAGTTCCCCATGGGGCCACATTCACAGAAAAGGGGAGAAAGTTCCCTTCAGTGTTGCAGATGCCTCTTTCCTCCGGGGTCAGAAAGAAGGTGCTGTCTACACAGCAATATTAGATTCCTACATTTTAGTTTCACCTCCTCCGGGAAGCTGTCGCAAAGAAGACTTGCTGACTAGAGGCCACACTCCCTTCCCGACAAGCAGGTTTGGGATGGAAAATGTGTTTCCAGACATGCAACCACATTTCCCAACACCCCTTCACTCCAGTTGGCCTGGCGGGACCAGTTAGAGACAGTGAGATGTGTCACTTCTGGGCCAAAGTGGTTAAGTACTGAGTGGGCTTATTCATGATCTTTCCTATTCGCCAGATGAATGTTAAATGCATCTGAGGATGTGGTGCAGCTCACGGGGCCTTACTAATAAAGGGAGCCTCCCAGATCCTGGACTAGGTTAGGTGCCCTGCTGGTGCTCTAGTGAAGTCTTTCCACTTCTACAGCAGCTACCACAACAGCAATTCCGCTTCATTGTCTGTATCCCCATTGACTGACAACTCCCTGAGGTCAGGCACTGGTCTCTCTTTTTCCAACCCTGCATTCCTCACAGTAGCACTGGCCAACTAACAAGGCTGTGGTGAGTGACAGTCTTCCTCCTTGCTTTATCTTGGCTGCCTCTGAAAGTCAGGGGTCCTTTCGAGACTAGCTACTACTCTGTGTTCCCAATGCTCTGCACTTCCTGCGACGCACTGAGAGAACAAAGCCCCACGTGCTCACCGCAGCACCTCCACGATATTGCCGGTGACCTTCAGCTCCCGGATGTCGTCATCCCGCACGGGGGCACACAGCTTTCCCATCGTACTGATGATGTAGTTGGCCAGGCCTTGGATGTCCACGGCGCTGTGCTCGGCTTGCTGCCTGATGAGGTCCGTGTCCAAAACTTCACAGATCTGGTCACGAAGGCGGTTGCCGCCATTAATCAGGAACGAGAGGAGGATCTACACAGGGGAGGGAAAGAAAATTAACAGCCTCGTTATGCGAGCGAAGGTTGTCCCTTTTTACTTCAGTGTCTTGTCCCTCCTGCAGAGCCCCAGATGGCCCAGAAGTTTCCTGTGTTGGGTGGTGGGTCAGAGGATCTCTCCGGTGCCTCAATTCTAAAAAATAAGACTATTATGGGAAATCACTAATCCTACCAGCATGAAAACAACTGGCAAGGAAGAAGCATTACTCGGTTTACAAGTTAACAGGTCGTGGCTTCAAAAAATATTTTTAAAGAAGTGAAAATGGGAATGCCCGTGGGCTCCATTAACACGGTACATTTTACGTATATGTGCAACCTACACAGAGTGTCCCCCACACAGCAGTTCAGTTACAGACGCACAGCCCATGGCTTGCCACCCAGACTATGATCAGAGCCCCAGTTCAAATCCTTTTCACCCCTCTGAGCTGTGTGACCCTGGGTGAGTCAGGAAGTTGGATTTCTCTTTCCAAAACAGTGCCAGAAGTAGCTACCCAGTGTTAAGGACAAATGAACCATCTAATGCTTGGTATAAAATAAGCACCTTGTAAATGTAAATACTAAGAAAACTGTAACTGTCATGTCTCACATCCTTACACTCCCCTGTAAGTTCCCGGGAAGCCGAGAGTCAAGGAGAGGCGGTCACCAAGCCAGACCTGACTCCAGATTCGGACGTCGCACCCACCACGACCTCCAGTCCGCACACCAAGCATTGCCCTGTGCTCCTTTTCTTCCTGATTGTCCCTGCCTCCACCCCATTCTGGAAGGTACAGGAAGGAATCCTTCCAATGCCATCCAATGCTCTTTGGAGAATTTGAACATGATGGTTCGGGGTGGGGGTGGGGGGGAATAACTACTAATGAACAGTGACCACAACAACTCACCTCTCTGATTTCTTCAAACAGTTTGATGGCATATTCGTATTTGGGAGGCTCGGCATTCAGTTCTGACTCCAACAGGTCCCAAAAGGCCTGGTGGACGATGTGCTTCACTTGACCAAACAGGCTGTAGGAGCGAATGGGTGGCTTTTTAAAATAAGCATTTGTACTGATCGTAAAAATATGCTCCAGGTAGGGCATTTAGAAAATGCAGAACAACAGAATCAAACTTGCCCGTAATATCACTGATACTTGACATATTTCCCTAGGTCAATGCATTTAACATAATAAAGAATACCCCAATGGATTTCTTTATTTAGACTTTCTCTTGCTTCTTTAATAATCTGTCCTAAGTATCTCCTTCTGGCTTTAGAAGTGCTTCCTCCCACTAGCTTCCAGTAAATTCATCAAAGTCTGGCCTAAGCAGATGCTGTTGTTTACCCTGCTCGCTCCACTCATGGATCTTTTGACTTGGGTTCTAATGGGGTAAGATGGCTGAGTTGCTCTTTCCTCAACAGCTGAAGTTTCAGGACATGGAATAGAACAGACTGACCACGAGGGTGCATGCCTTTGAATGCCTGCCAGCTTCAGCTTAAATGTTCCATTTAAAGTTAGCCAGACCAAACTGCTTGGCAGCGTTCACAATGGCCAGGTCCCACCTCGCTCCACCGTTATGTCAAGGCCATAAAATAGGTGTCCATCAGCGCATGGGTGATTTGGTGATGGGAAACCCAAGAGGATTACAACTGAGATGGGAAAATGCACAAAATGATGGAAAAATAAACTAGTATATTATTTTTAAAATAGTACCATGGAAATAAATCCTTCAATGTAGTTTAAAAAATCATATAAAAGGAAAAGAAAAAGGTGCACATCAAAATACGCATTCCTACTAAATACTGACACTATTCTGGTGCAGTTTCGAAAAAGCACATTATTTCTCTGCATTATAATTCTTTTCGAGTCTTTCTTGCTCCCGGGTGCTATCCCTCTCCCAGACAGCAGTGGCCCTGGCCTAGGTGAGCAACAGAAGTGATATAAAGGCAAAGATCAGGTGAAATGCAGTTACCCTAGAAAACCACACAGATACACCTACCTCCCACACTCTGAAAAAATACTGGTTATTTTGTAAAAAGAATCACTCATAATGATTATTATGGTAATATCCCCAGAAACAAGATTATGCTTTACATTTTAAAGATGGAATATGATTACATTTACTATGCTCCTATAAAACAAGTAAGTTCTAGTTGGAATCAACTATTATGCTTTCTTAACTCACAGAGAAGATGCCTCTGGGTATATAAAGGCACCTGGAGATTAGGGATTCAGGGTGCTGTTATCTATAAGCCAACTTTGCCTTTAAAGATGATTAATCTGTAGTAGTGGCTTGAGGCCTTTCCCTCATATTTGTCCCAGGAGATCTAGAGCCACTGCAGTCAGAGGCCAAAGTGGGACCTCGGCACCCTCAGGAGTGAGGCTCACCAGCCCTGTCCATAGAACTGTGATCTCTCTGTCAGAGGCTTCTAAAATCTTCAGTAAAGTTTATATACAACGAAGGTCCCCTGGTTACCTGTTCTCAGGGATGGGAGTTTGTTTCACTTCGAAGTTCTCATTGACAGCAATTTCATGAGCAAGATTCAAATCTAACAAGTTCCCCGCCACGGCCATTACTTCATCGTATGTGAGCACCCTGGGAGGGCTTGGTGCTAAAAGAAAAATAAGCCAGTCAATGTCCCTGAAGAGAAGCTGTCATCCAAAGAGCCCCCACTGCAGTCAGGGTGTAAGTTTATACAGTATGTACTTTCAGGGTTTTACATACCAAAATAGCTGGTGAATAAAGACTTCAAAAAGTCAAGAACACCTTTGATAGCTTCAGTTACTGTAACTGGTAATAAATTCTCAAAGGTCTCTGAGACAACCTTATTCACACAGACCACATAAAAGTTACTTTTTTAATCACCTCAGTTTTTAAGTTCCTATTAATAGCTGCACCATTACATGTACTATACAGAAGTTTTTACTCAGTAACTCCAAACTCATTAACTTAAGCAGACTTATTAAATAATAACTGGTTTTCTAAAACTGCAATTTCTGAAAGTATGGGCAGTATAGCATGTTTAGTTATCACTTGAAACTTAGAATTAAACCCAAGTTGTAGTTATTATTTGATCTCATTGAGGTACAATGAGATTACCTTCCTCACAGGGCTGTTCTGTGGTGACTAAATCATTTAAATTAAGAACACAACAAAATCTCAGTGAAGGTAGATAATTTAAAATGAAATAAATATAATAAACATGGTCAATTACTTTTCAGGAAGAAGGTGGAAATAAAGGATTAGTCTACTTATTTCTAAAGAGTATTTAAGAAATTATTATAAGAGGTGAGAAAACACTTTTGGCACTCTTAGCTTCTTTAACTAAAAGGTCATGATCACAGGTCACCTTACTGATAGGCAATTCTTTGCAATCTAAATTAATAAACATGGTAACACTGATGACATTATAATATAAGGTAAAGGAAAGAGTAGCAAAAGTTGGGGGAAAGGAAAAAGGTGGTGATACAGTTTGTAAAACTCTTCTTCAGCATGCCTGGATACGACGTTAGCAGCATCAACTCCAAATATGGTGTAAAGAATGAGAAGAGGCATAGAAACCTGGGTGGTGGGTCATATGTTTTATCAACTCTCTTCTCCATTAAGAGTCTCCTGAAAAAATGTCAATATCCATTAGTCCAATAATCTAATTCTACCCAAAGGAATTCCTGGAAAAGCTTTATGCACCAAGATGCTCACAAAGCACTCTTTGGAACAGAAAACAACAGCAAAGGAAATGAACTAAATGATAAATGAAACACCAGTGTTAAATACATTTACAGTACATTCACGTGAGACGGCATTCAAGTGTTATAAAAACAACACTTAAAAATATTATCCTGAGTGAATGTTTTAATTATGAGACTGAGTGAAGAGTCCACACAGACACCTAAGTGAAAACTGAAGATGTGACCGGTTCTGCCAGCTGTCATCTTTAGGGGTGGGATAGGGAGCATCTTATTTTCCCTGCACTATTATGCACTTTTCAAATTTGAAAAAATTTAAAATAAATATAAATGTACAAACTTGTTTCAAGTTGGCACTTGATCATATTAAACACAAGCTGATCCTTTCTGTGTTCGCTTTTGTCAGTGTAAGTTGTTATATTTCCTATCAAAGTGCCAAAGGAAAAAACCAAGAGAAAAGACAAGCACACCCTGTTACCATCTCTAGCTTCCACAGACATAAAAGGAGGTTTTTTTTCACAGCAGCCACGCCTTGGACCCTTTTCTCACATCCTGTGGTACATGTAGTAACTTTCTTCCTGGGTACCTTTCTGGGGGTGCTTTGCACAACAGTTTTTGAAACAGGCAGAAAACCCTTTGTATTACTTCACTTCCTGCCTAATGACTGATTTAGGGCCTGTTTCCTTCAATGTAAGTCAGAAACGATCAGAAAAGACTGATTTGAACTGACCTAGAATGAGGCCCCAAAAGTGACCCTGAATGGCTTTCAGCTATTAGAGACAAGACCGGTGGGGTTGAGGGGCCTGATTTATTGTCAGAGCAAAGTAGATCAGAGACAGGGAAGGAAATAAAAATGGGCAGGTTGTCAATTTTAGCAACTATTTATTCCCGAGTACATGTACCAAGTAGCGGTGGGGCCTCTGCAGTGTGATCCTGGTACATCGAGAAAGGGGAGGAAGTGGAGGAAGGAATGAGTTTGAACTCGTTCTTTACTGAATTTTAAAATCCGACACATTTCATGTGAAATCACCCCCAACCCTAAGCCCCTACTCCGGTCAGCTTACATGTAGGAGAGCTGGATTTGCTGGAGGAGTCGCTGGTAAAACTCTGCCTGGAGCACTCGCAGTCACTGAGGGAAGCCATGCTTTCGGAGAACTGGGATGAGTCGGAGTCACTCGGCTGGTCCTCGCCCATACACTGCTTTTCGCCATGGAAAGGCATTTTGGGTCACTGGAGTGTGGGTCCGGGAGGGCACCTGAGGAGACAAAGCCCGCATCAGTGCAATGCGGTGCATCCTCTGGCGTGCTGATGCTTCTGCCTGCAAGTGTCACGGGGATGGAGAGCACCCCCGAAGAGTGCTTCAGCCTTCCCCTAGCACCCTGGCCAAGCTATTCCTGAGCTTTCAAAACTGCCTTCCAGTGTGTGTGTACACGCCGAGCAACTCTCAGCAATAACACAGCTCTGAAAAACATACGCAGGCGGGACGCACACACTGTCCTCCTGATGCAGAGCCAAAGCATGGCAGGGTAAGCATGCCGGCCTGAGGCACAAGCCAGAGCGCCTCCTGTTTTTGTCAGATGACCACGGGGAAGTTACTAAATCACCTCCCTCCCTCCTTAGCAAAAGTGGGTTGAAAGACACCCCACAGGGTTACTGAAAATGAGAGAGGATTAATCTTTTTAAGGTGCTCTCAAAGTTAGCTTGCTGTTATTGCTCCTACGTCTTTGTTTTAAATAAAATATC
>NW_004567105.1:8660037-8666767 GCF_000260355.1 Condylura cristata
TAAACTTATTTAAAAAAAAAAAAAAGCTGCCAGATGCCAAGCCACAACTACACAACACGTGCCTGGAGATGCCTCCAGGTTTCATTCTTGACTGAGGGCCTGCTGTGCACCCGGCCTGCAAACAGAGTAGCAGAGAACGCAAACAGGTCCCGCTCTCATGGCTCCAAAGCCCAGTTACCTCAAACCGTATGTGCCAGATGCCAGAAGAAGAGAGAAGGGAAAACAAGAAACAAGAGACAGAATAGGCAGGGCCTGGAGGAAGGGAGGGGAGCGGCCTGGCCTTTGTTGAGAGAAACAGTGTCAGTTTTCACTGTGATGACAGAAACAAGGATAAGCCTGGCAGGAATTTATTAAGGGCCAAGGGCCAAGGGCGTGTGCAGCTTGTCTCCCCTAAGCAACTTTCTTCCATCCTGTAGAGATGATGGGTGCCCTTATCTGGCCCACTGCTTTACCAGACAGCCACTAGCTCAGAGGCTGTGCCAGACCAAAGGGCCTTCCCTCCGCGCAGGGGGCAGAGCTGAGGCACTGCGTGTTTAAACCTGCAGCACCTCTCAGGACACATGTGGTGCCTGGACAGCTACTTTCCTCCACGGCTACTTCTGACTCTCCTAACAAGGCAGGGACTGTGTCCTGTCTGTTGCCAGTGTCGAGTATGTGACAAGTATTCACTTGGCGTCAGCTGAATTGGAGTCACTGAATCCCCTTTAGAACAGCTTCAGCGGGAACATTTGCAAACGGACACCACTGCACGTTCACGGGCCTGGTCCTGCGGGCTCAAGCCCTGAGCACAGAACCTACCACCCCAACCTCCTTCACTAGGTGTGAGACTCAGTATTCTCTGGTCCTTGTCACAGTCTAACCAGACTCTCTTCCACTGTGCTGTCACTTTTTTCTTTTTCTTTTTTTTGTCATTCCAGTGTAGCAACTGTATTACACACTTTGCTCGTCACTTCTTTCCACTTTGGCTGTTTTTTCAAGTAAAGGTGAATGAAAGCTATCATCTGATAGCAGTTATGAACTATGCTAATAGTTGTAATTGTCAATTTCATTTTTCTATTCCAATGGGAAGTGCATACTGCATAAGTTTATTTGTGTTTAACAAGGCAGCAAAGTACAAAGATTGAGAATGTAAAAAGGGCCTCCCTGGTGTGTGGGGTTTAAGTTCCAGCACTATCATGCTGTCACTGCTGTGGTCTGAGTTCAATCCCTGCCAGAGAGCTGACTCCCATGGTGCAACAGACCTCTCCTGACTCCCCGCTGCTCCCCTTAGCTGTGGGTTTCAGTAGCTCTGCCTGTTCTGCTCCCCACTCTGTCTCTGGTGAAACTTCTCACCCCTTGTACTGCTGCCCTACACCCCAGTTCTTCTATGCATAAGTAACTAAATAAATAAATCCTTTAAAAATGAAGTAAAATGTAAAACTCGATCTAAGTCAAGTTCAGGGTTTGAGGCTTCGGCCTGTCTTTCATTTATCGCATGGCTTTATGCAAATCGCCTCTTTCTTTGCCTCATTTTTTTTCCTGAGGGGGCGGGCCAGTGATGGTCCCTTTCAGCAAGGAATTGCTGAAATGCTCTAAGAACAGAGTTCCATGAGGCATCTCTACACATTCTAAGAAATGAAATGCATGTAAGGCAGGCGTCCTTGACAAAGTGCTACCATGCCTTTCCCCAACAAGTCACTAACGGCAGAGTTTCTGGCACAGGGGATGCAACAGAAAATTCCAACGTTTCCAAATTCATTTAGGGAGACCTTTACGTGGAAGCTGGGCTTTAGTGCATGCCAGTGGAAAGGTTTTTCTGGATGCCCCGTTTCTTCACACAGTCATACTAACAATACCTAACCCAGAGGGCCAGTGTGAGACTTCATTTGTTCAAAATATGCAGTGTCCAGAACAGCATCTGATAGAGTAAACAAGATACAGATGTTTGCTATCAGTATTGCTTTGCCACTGTTGATACTATCATCATTTCAGGCTCTGAGAACTCTGGAGGGAAGAAGGGTTTATCCCTGATGATAAAAGCATGTTCCCTTACTGATAAATATTGGCAGTTAACCTAAGGAAAGAATTCTTGCACTTGCTTGAAATACAAAGACCGAAAGCAAATGGCTGATTCCGAGATGCTTTATCTTCTGCAAGCCCTGTACCCACACCTGTTCTTACTGTTTTTGGTCTCGAGGTATCATGAAAGTCATCTGGGAGAAAAGCTACTTGACTCAAGAGGCACTGAGGGTAATTAGATGGCTTTTAAAACTATTTTGGATTCTTCTTTAGAACGTGATAATGAAGCCAGGCTGGTTCTTTAATGCTTCTCATACTGACAGACTTAGACTTACTTGTCTTTGTCACCACCACAGTGCAAAAGGGAACCACACTTTTCAGGAAAACCACATCTCATCCTACTTGGAGGACTTACTCAGTGGCCAAAGGTAAAGCCAAAAGAGAAGAGAGAAGACAGCTCTGATACACTATTCAAAGAAAATGGTCACTGTCACATTTTTATTGTAGTGTTGCATATTTTATAAATAAATGCAATTATCACCCCTTTCCTTGCAAGGCCAGTGACTGGGAGGCAGCAGGCACTTAACCATTTATTATCAGATGAATGGAAAAATGAATGGCATTGTGACCACTGACATTTCAGAGAGGAGGGATGGGTGTAGGGCCCAATGGCTAGTGCCACATCCCACCATGCACCGAGGGGCCTTTTTAAAAATTTGCTAGTGATTCCTCAGCCTCTGTCCAAACTACCAATTTTATTTTATCATTTCCTTTCTGCAGCAAAATATCTACAAACAATCCTTCTGTGACTCGTGACTCAGATTTTAAAGACTCACCTGTGACAATGTTCATGCCACCAGTTCTGGAGGCAGACAGGCTGAGTTCTTGATCCTGACTCGAATTCTGGCTGCAGACAGTGAAATTACCATTTGCAAAATGAACATAGTAATAGCATCTACTTTGTACAATTGTTGCGGAAATGAATTAAAACAGTCTACATCAATTACTTAGGTTCCTAGCAAGTACTTGACGGATGTTATTTTATTCTTATTAGAAGTCAGGAATCCTGGGCCTCCCGGGTGGCAGCCACTGCAGCATGGTTCAATTCCCAGCCAGAAAGCTGACTCACAGGGTGCAGCACACTTCTCCTGTCTAGCCCACTACTCCTCTCAGCAGTGTATTTCAGTCAATCCACCCCTTCTGTTCCCCACTCTGCCTCTCATGAATCCTCTTACCCCCAGCAACTCCAGCCTGTACCCCAGTTCTTGTATGCATAAATAAATATTAAAAAATAAAGTCATGAATTCTGAAATTGTCAATATACTTAAGTGTATGTAAAAAGTGTACATAAAAGTATAGGCTGAGGCCCTCCCTGGTGGCGCAGTGGGTTAAAGCACAGCACTGAGAATCTGAAGCCGCCTCCGCATGAGTTCGATTCCCGCCTGCCCCGGAGGTGACCACATGGCGTGGCAGACCTCTCCTGGCCCGCCCGCTGCTCCCCTCAGCAGTGTACTTCATCGATCTGCTGTTCTGCTCCCCACTCTGTCTCTGGTGAAGCTTCTCACCGCCCCTGAGCCTCTGGTCTGTACCCCAGTTCTGTATGCACAAATCAATAAATCTTTAAAAAAAAAAAAAGTAAAGGCTGAAAATATGCAATAGATGAAAGATTTGTTTACCAATGATGAACACCTAAAACTCGTAATGTTACTTCAATAAAAAAATAAAACAAAAACTAAAAAGGAAAGATACTTAACAACGGAAAGCAACAAATAATCTTACACTGGAAAAAAAAGATCCTATAATGGACATTACTGGATCAATTGACTGCCACTGTCCTTGAATCTACTGTCTGTATTACAATGTTACTAAAGTTAAATGTACTGTGATTATACATTTAGAAATAAAGGGTAATGATGTATGCAGATTTTGTTCAAATTATTCAAGAGCGAGAATAACAAAGAATATGGAGCAAAATGTTAATAGGTGACTGCAAAAAAGTAGACCAGAGGGATCTTTTACGCTCTTGCAACATTTTCTGCAAATCTGAATTTATTTTCAGACAAAGGGTTGAAAGAAAAAGCAGTACTGGAGTGAAACCTCAAGATTTTAATTCAGAACAATCCAGTCTTGCAGTCTTTATATTTTGTTTTGTTCCCCACCACTGTGATAACTTAGATCCCACTATATGATAAAACTCTTAGTCAAACTTGTCTCAATGTCTGACAGCGTTAAGAAATAAAACAGGAAATAGGTCGGAGCCCTTCAAGAGAGGCAAAATAAATCATCCCTTTTAAAGTTCATCTCTTCCAATTGGTTTCCCTTTCGTTTCTGACACCTCCTGCGGTGGTCTGTACTTCCTGTGACCTTGCCTCTGCTGACCCCTCCTGTCCACGCTCCCTCCAGCTCCCTCCAGCTCCCTCCCTACACTCTAACACTGGTCTGTCTTGGCTTCCGCAGGCACCTCTGGGAAGCACCTGCACCTGCTTTCTCTCCCCCTGATCTCAGGTTTCAATGCTATAATTTCGACTCTTATCCCCTCTTACTCCAGCTGTATTATCTATAGAGAGCTCCTTGGGCTAGAGCAGCAGCTCAAAGCCTATCACTGAGCAGCAAATGAAGCCATGTTCTTTTTCATAGCAACATGGGGTTTCCATCTCTTCTGTTTCTCACATTGTCCATATTCTCATCATGCAGTCACTTGGCAAGTACAGTTCTCTAAATAGCTGCTTCCACACTAAATTTGCTAGAAGGAACTGTCCCTCACAATTGCTAGTGCCTACCTCAACATATTTCCAAGGTACCAATAATTCTAACTAGCCAAAGACTCACAGATCCAGAGTTTAAAGAATCGTTTACATTGTATCTGTCCTCACTGATAGAAGATAATAACAATTAAAGCCAATAGTTATTGAGTGCTTAGTCTGACCCCATCCCATGATAAATGCTTTAAAGTCGTTTTGGTCTCCTTAGGTCTTCATTTAACCTTATTTTAGCTAGGTAGTAGTACTATCCCCTGAGACTCAGAGAGGGCTTACAGCAGAGGCAGAAGAACGGTGCAAATCCAGACAGTGGATCCTTAAAAATCGACACTTTCTGGGATGGGTGGAAAAATTCTAGTGTACTGTTCATTCTCTCTACTCCCACTCTGCTAATCACTCTACCCCTCATCACCCCATAAAAACCCTGGTTAGTCCCTCAAGTGTGAGAAGGTGTGACAGGGTGAAGGGCATCATTGAAAGTGCATTGTCTAAAATAGTTTTCAACCACTCCACTAGAGTGACTGCAAATTGTCTACTAGGAAACCATTCTATATATACTGCAAATCCCTCGCTAAAACCCAAATAACAAGAGTTAACTGCTTGCAGCTGGTATGACTCAAACACACTTTGAAGTGCAGATTATCCAGCAGGGCCCCAAGGAATGAAACTCATCCCATTAAAGTTGGGTCATGGAAAAAGGAAAATTTCAATACACAACTAGTAGGTATCATCCTTCAAGACCAGATCAAGGTCACACACAAGAACAGTAAATTAATTCACACAGGTGTAGCACAGGGCAGCAAGTTAGCGGATTAAGACTGGATTCTGAAGGAAAAATTGCAGAGGATATGGAAAATCTCCATCTTCTGTAAAATGCTGCTCTAGAACCCGTCTCAAGCAGCCAGGCCAGAGAGTTGTAAATAGCAAAGCAAAAACCAAAGCAGCCATAGATGAGTGTTGCACTGAGCTAGAGAATACCAGTGGTCACCAAATTAGAGCCAACAAAGAAAAAGACAAAAGCCAAGAAGCCAGCCACTGTCTGAAAAAGCATATGCTCCTGATACACATACCACTACCGCCTCAGGGAGGATTTCTGGTCACTGTTCACACTGGCACACGCTTGTCCTCCCACCCTGGCTGGCCTCCCCAATGCCCGTCTCCTCACCCTTCACAAAAAAGCATTGAAGCTGCTGCCACCCTCCCCTCCTGTCTTCAGCCCTGGGCCACCCGAAGTCAAGAAGACCCTCCAGGCAAGAGGAAGAGGCAGGTAGGGGCTTCCTTAGGGAGAACTGTGATGCCCTCATTATGCTCAGCGGGCTGAAGACCGTGGGGCCACGGAGATCTTGGGGCCGAGGAGCTTGCTGGCCACAGGAACATTCCTCTACTCTCTCCAAGGCTAAAGTAACAGAACCAGCATCGAAGCCACTATCTGCCAAATTCAGCAGAACACCTTTCTGCCCGTGGCTACCTCTCCCTCCTAGGTCACCCTCTAATTCCATCAGCCACTTTTCTTTACCTTGACCGCTGCATTTCCATGCACTTATTTCCATGGAAGTTATTTTCCTACTAGTAACGAAAACACATCCCCACGTTCGTCCACGTGCCCCGCTCCCCGGGGGGGCCGCCCAGAGAGCAGCTTGGGGCAGCGGCAGCAGCGCCGCCGCCGGGGCCAGGGATTCGACCCGGGGCCGGACGGGGAGTCCCCGCCTGTCCCCCCGCCCCCGACGGAGGGTCACGGGCGGAGGCCAGCTTCAGCACAGCCCAGGCGCACGGCTCCGGGCGCCCCTCCCCGCCGGCAGCACGTTTCCTGTCAAAACAAACCCTTGGGGGAGGGGACGACGCAGGCCAAGCCGAGTGCCGGGGAAACCCCGGCAACAAAACCCAAACAACAGCGGCCGGCCGCGCCCGGACCCCGGTCCAGCTCCGCGCGCCCATCCAGCCCGGCCGGGGGTCGCAGCGAGAACCCCCCTCCC
>NW_004567105.1:8667437-8692286 GCF_000260355.1 Condylura cristata
GAGCTGCTATACAACAGCTGTCTTCATGCGCGGGCGAAAGAGGCGAGGACAGCTTCGGGGGAGATAGTTCGGGGTGCTCAAAGGAGGGGCTCCCCCCGCGAGCTGCGAGTGCCGCGGCCCGGAGACTGCCAGGGGCGGGGAGAGAAGTGTTTACGGAACTGGGGCTGCCGTGCGGCCCCGAGCGCCCGGCGTTGGAGGCGGGGTCTGTCGGGGCGCTGGGGGCGGGGCCAAGGGTGTGTGTTAGTTGCGGGGCGTCCGGGTTCGGGCGGAGTCGCTGGCTGGCGGGACGCTGGGGCGTCGATGGACTCTGCTGGCCTCGCGTGGCGCACCAGCGTGGCGCACCAGCCTACCAGTCCCCCAGCCCGGGGGGAACTTTTCGTCCTCCCACGCCCCTCACCTGGACGGGCCGATGCAGGTCAGATGCCCACCATCACACTGCGCCCACACACAGGCGATCCCACCGACGCCGTGGCAGATGTGTTCCCACGCACGTCCGCAGCCCGTTGAGCCTCCCGCGCGTGTGTCTGCACCTCCACGTGGACACAGGTCCAGATTTGCATCTGGCTGGTCGACGCTTAGCTCCTGGAGGCACACCCACCCAGGCCCTCCGAAGAGGTAAACTTCGTGTGCATGCAAATGATAACGAAGCCTACTTCCTCCTGGGTTCTGCGCTGCACCTATCTCCGCAGAAGTTTCGACATGGTTAATGTAAATAACCAGCCGCCCCGGGGCCTTCTGCTCAGCTCCCGCTGTGGGCTTGCTTGAGATTGTCCGGAAACACCTCCCCACCCCCTCACCCCGCCCCACCCCATCCCACCCCACCTCCACGCAGGAAAACCACTGTGTGTCAGACCTAGTGTAAAGGGGATAGTTTCTCGCAGAAATGTAAGGGACTTCTATTGAAGTTTTTAGTGCTGAGATCATGTTTGGATTGGGAAGGCACACTCAGTTTTAGGGAGGAAAAAAGGGAAACTTGAAAGGAGAGCAGAAGCTCTGTGATTCTAAATGGAGTCATTCGGTGTGTCCTGATTCTGATCTTTACTCCCTCTAAAATCTTGGTCAGTGAGGCCAATGTGATGTCTCCTTATGCCACTCTCCCCTCCCTTGTAAAAATATATAATATGATACAAATCAAGAGATTAAAGAACAAACACTGTTGTCACCCAAGTTGTGCTTCATGATCCTGCTCTTGTTGGCCTATTTCGTTGGAATTAGCAATCCGCGACAGAAACCTTCAATTTCTTGCCAGATAACAACCAGGATACAACTGCCACCACCACCCGAAAAACTCCACAATAGAACGATTAACCAAAAATATCCCCAAACACTGGACACTGTGACAATGACACATCGCAGCTCTGCTTCGTTGAGTAGCTTTGCAGGAGCTGACTAAGTATTGTTTGTCCTATGACATAACTTGGAGCAGGTGACCATGAATCAGGAGAGTTGTCCAGTCAACTTGGGTCACCAGCTACCTGACCCTGGGCATGACCCTTATTTTTAAATTTCAAATACGTAACTCGCAAAGCCACAAGGAAGCAATTTTTGCTAAGGTCGGTAAGTCAAGTTTCAGCGTGTGCCAGAGTGAGAACCTGAAGGTGGAGTAACATCAGAGAAACAAGCCAGGGAGAGAAAGAATCCTGCAGACACAATCTTTTGTTACTTAGCCATTTAAAAAGAGCTTACTTGACCCATTGTGCGCCGTCTAACCTCTTTATAAACAGGAATAATATAGTGCTGGAATAAAATAGTGCTGCCATAGAATAAAATCCTCCTCACTCAGATTATATCCATTACTTTCTGAGAAAAAAAATCTGGAATCTTTTATAAGTCAAATAATGAGCTTTTTATTTGATGAAGACACAGTATCACACCTCATTTTTCAAACTCCCCTTTTTGAACCACTGAGAGAATTCATGTTTGCAATTGGTTTTATCCCTATAAATTATAGAATAGACTGCATTTGATCTAGGCAGGGCCTCTGTTAAATGACTAAAGGCAAATAAAAAATTTTGCTCAGTGAAGAAATATACTCATTTTCTTTTTACAGCTTAAAACTGAGTGTTAAGTGACCATGATTCCTTAGGGGGGGGGGGGGAATAACAACAGGATTTCAAAAAATGTAATATTGCCAGGGATTTGCTGTTGCTCAACATTTGTTTATACAGTGGAGCTGCATCTTGGGCCTGTCTAACAGATCAAGTTCAACTGTGCATATTTAAATGGGTGTGGGCGATACAAGACAATCACTTGGACAGGGTCATTGATTTTGCCCCCAGTTGCTCTCAGGGGGAGTTGTGAGGTTCTCTTCCTGAACTAATTCCAGCTTCCAACCTTCGCATTATGTTCCAAGCTTTTACCTAAGGATGTTTTTGTGGGCATGAATTCTGTGCAGTGGCACAAGACCCCATACTTGGAAGCCCCCCCAAACCCCCCCCCCGCCCATTTTGCTTTAATGCTCTGCTGCCACCATCTTGAAATTGTTAACAGTTTTTGAACAAGGAGACTGTATTTTCACTTGGCACTAGACCTTGCAAACTATATAACTGGTTGTGATCTCAGCACAAAAAACATGAGTTTAGGGTTGAAAGGTCCTTATTGTTTCTTATTCTATTCCTAAATACAAATTAATTTTATCTGATACTTAGTTGAAGACACACGCGTGTGTTTCGATGCTGAAGGCAAAAAATAAACCCTGGGTGTATCCCACGTCTCATGGCCCATTGAAGGAACTTTCTTTTGTAACCTGCTGTCCCCAAAAATTGTTTGGAGCAAAACTATCACATTTACAGCTACATGATTTGTTAGTAAACTGATGCCCCCAGATGTATTTCATTCAAATTGAACTATCCTGTTCCATTAGAAAACCTACTTCTGTGGGACTTTGGAGCCCAGAGTACCTGCGAACATACAAAAGTACAGCCACCTGTAATTATGAGCAGAATAAAGCTACTGCTCATTCACTTGCTGTCTAGGAAAGCTCGAACATATATATATACACACATATACATATATATACACACATATACATACACACACATACACACACACACACACACACACACATATATATAATGCATCCCCTCTACATACCTGGAAACCACTGTTAGCTCCTGGAAAGCAGAGAAGAGAGTGAGGGCCTGCCTGCCTTAGAAGGAACTGTCAAGGCTAATTCTGACTGTTCATGGTTTTGATCATTTCTCCCTTTTAGTACCTGGCCCCTTCCATAAGGTGACTCCACCTTATGTGGAGAAAAACTGACACGTGGAATCTCATCTCTAACTGTCCCCTGTCCATCTTAAAGTCTAAGAAGGGTGACGTAGCAGTAAGGGGCCGGTGGGAAAAGGAAGGCCACATAAAGCAGAAGGGAGAAAAACAATTCAGCTAGTAGAAAAACGATGTGATCTTCACTGAATGTTAAATGTTTAACCCGACCTTGTCGGATTTCGTTGTTCTTTTTCTTTTGGTCTTCAAGATAAGGTAGATTTCTATCACTGAGAAGTGATCTATCAAAATGTTAATGCTTGATGAAGCTGTCAAAGCACCAGCAGATTTTCCTAAGTCTACACCAAGCTGAATCAGTCGAAAACTAGGTTCTTTCTCATTCCCACTGCCTGTGCCTGCACACTGGGATACTGGACCCTGACCCCTCACAGACTAAAGTGAAAAGCAGTCTTAGTACCTCCCCTGCTTCATAAGCATATTTGAACATATATATATATATAAATACACATATATACATACACACACACACACACACACACATATAATGCATCCCCTTTACATACCTGGAAACCGCTGTTACCTCCTGGAAAGCAGAGAAGAGAGTGAGGGCCTGGAGGAAGACAATGCTGGGCAGGAAGTGGGAGGGGCCAAGGAGAGTTGAAGCTCAAAAGAGCACCTGTGACAGGCCAAGGAAGTAATGGCTCCCAGCGCTGGCCAGAGCAGCCAAGGTCTTTCCCCCACCTCTGAGCCTGTAGGTGATTGTTTTCTAGCTGTTTTCATAGTCCCCTTCATCCATGGATCAACATTTAGGCTCTCACTTTAAAAAATCAATTGGAATAGCCATTGGAGGTGGGGGATGAGCTTCAAAAATAACCCAGGAGGGCCCTCCTTGGTGGCGCAGCTGGTTAAAGCACAGCACTAAGAAGCTAAAGCCACTCCAGCATGAGTTCGATCCCCGCCCCGGAGGTGACCCACATGGCGCGGCAGACCTCTCCTGACCCGCCCGCTGCTCCCCTCAGCAGTGGACTTCGTCGATCTGCCTGTTCTGCTCCCCACTCTGTCTCTGGTGAATCCTCTCACCACACCTGTGCCTCTGGCCTGTACCCCACTTCTGTATGCATAAATAAATAAATCTTTAAAAAAAACCACAGGAAACTCAGACAACATAAAGGAAAGATTAAGAAATGTGACTGTTCTGAGAGTCCAACATAAAAGCATGAATCTGGAACAGTGGATGGAGGGTCATGCCATTTCTGCTTGAGTGAGAGCTTGCACCAGAGGGAGCATAAATGAATTCTCTACCTGTGAATTGCCCAACTGGTTATGAGGCAAGCTGGAAGGAGTCTCCGATTTACTTTATATAGAGAAGTGGTTTCTTTCTTTTTCAGTGAGAATGAATTTGTCCATATGTTACCCTGTAATCAGTGATAGTGCTCTTTCCACTCCTATCCTCATACCCTGTTGTGGGTGGGTCCTCACACTGCACAATAAATAACATTTCTATTTTCCTTCTACTCATGTTTTTAAGAAGTCATGAGAGCAATTCGAGCTTTTGTTATCCAGTATAGAAAGGAATAGATTTGCAAAATTTCCCTTACAAATGGCATGTCAAGCTTATGCTGGGTAATGGACTATTTAGATTTATTTTGAAGTTGTTCCCTTCAAGTTCAATTCCTAGATGGTAAAAGTACATGGAATTTACTATTATCTTATGAAGATGTTTTCCTACCTAAAGGCCTTCACAGGGCAGGCATTCTTTTCCAAAGCATGGAATATAAAAACTACACTACCTTTTGAGGATGAAAAATTGAAAGCCCTGAATATTCAGATACCTGTACAGTCACTTTAATCTGAGTTCCTGGGGGTTCTGGTGGAAGGTACTAGAGTATTGAGGGTTTATGACCAATCAAAGGTTATTCAGTGACTCACTGAAATGGCAGGTCAAAAATAGAAACTAGAACTCACTTCATAGCTTCTAGACATACACACACACAGAGTCATGTGCAAAATATGATCTATTGGCATAATTATCTAATTTCTATAACAACATGTCAACAAGTATTCTAGTACTATTTCAGCTAAGCACCCAGAGTATTTACACTCGCATTCCATCACTCCAGAGAAGTGCCTCGCCAGCTAATGGGGTGATCCTGTCTCTCTTGGAGCAAGGAGAATGGAATGCTGCCCTTCTCCTAACAGGTGAAGCTGTTTGCTTCCTCTCACACATATGGGAAGCAGCCAAAAATGGAAGATAGTTCATTCTGCTGTAAGAAAACCTGAAGAGCTGCCAGAAGGCATTCTGGGAGGGATCTCTGGCTGCCCCACACCGTTGTTCCTGTTACACGTGTATGCATGGAACCCAGCAAGTCCTGAGCTCCTGGCTATAACATAAAATTGTGTACAAATGCATGTTGATGCTTGAGCACAATTGATATTTAAAGGAAGGCTAATGTGGTTATTCTTGTAGGCTTAGAAGTGATTTTTTAAAAATTTACACATGTACATCAAAGGTTTCAAAGAGCAAGTCAGTTCAGGTACAGACTGACTGTATATAATGAGCCTGTGTGGTGTGGTGGGAGGAGGGGATGCTTTGGATTCAGACAGACCTGAAGATTCATGGCCAAGCTCATGATACAGGGGCCCATGTATGCACAGGTATGAGATGTGTATAATGGCATCATGGGAGCTATTTGTCTTTGAAGTGGCCCAACTTCCTGAATGGTTATCCCATTGTTACTGCTTATTATTGGTGGGGTATGGAAATGCCATTGATATTTTACTTCTAAAACGGAAAAGGGGAAAGGCATTCTTTTTCCCACCATGGGTAGATGGGGGTGGCTCACAGAGCCAACAGTGCTGGTGTTTTGTGCAAGGTGCTTCTCGCGGGTCATCCTGTGGCTTGGTCTTAGCTGTGCCTGATTTTCTTTAGTTCACACGATCTCCCCCAACTCTTCCCCTCCCCCATACCCAATTGGTTCATCTGCTTTCCTCTTAACTCCATAAATTACCCCAAATCTGGAATGTCTACTCAAAGTAGGTATCTATTTGTCACTATGAATCTTGAAAATACCCCAGTTTACTGCAGAATCAAAAGAGATAATGTGTCCAAGGAGGGGAGCGGATTCCAGGTAAACAACAGATGATAACTCAAACTCTTGTTATAAACACATATAAGAGCCATACAAGTTCAACTGGTCCTGAACAAATAAATGTCTGTGATACGTGATCATTTCTAATTCTGCCGAGGAACAAATCTGAGCCCAACAAGTCGATGGTTCAGGAGCCATTAACTTAGCTAATGAGTGAGCCTAATAGAGCCACCCACATTTACATATTTATAGAATATTGCTGTTATTGACTCATTAGGCCAGTAAGTCAGGGCCCATTCAGGAAAGCCAGAATCCTTCCTACACAGTTCACTAGAGAGAGTTCAATAGGGAGAAGAAATTATATGCAGGTAACAAAATGAAAAGTTGGCTGATGGGGTGGCAACCACCCAGATCACAGTCAGAGGACAGCTGCTTTGCACCCCAGCTGGAGGAACCAAGGGGCTCAGCTGGGCTTGGGATTTCTGTTCAGGTCCTGAGACAGCAGCTTTGTGCTTAGTGGTAGATGGCAGCCATTCCCGCCTGCCATATTTCTCTCCATTGTTTCTTTGTCTTCTGGTATCCTGCAGGTAAATGAGAGCACCACAGAGATCTGTGTTTCTTTGAGGAGTTCCTATCATGTCCTCATCCCCCGCTTTTGTTCTTTACAAAAAGCCTTCGAAGAAGTACAAATTGTCCTAACAAAAAACACCGGAGCACATTGTGACATGTGTATAAAGTCTCTACT
Source organism: Condylura cristata (assembly GCF_000260355.1). Lineage (NCBI taxonomy): Eukaryota > Metazoa > Chordata > Mammalia > Eulipotyphla > Talpidae > Condylura > Condylura cristata. The sequence continues at coordinate 8,674,497 of NW_004567105.1, forward strand.
CAAAATTTTTGGGGGCTTCCTATGATCCCCACCAAAAATTCACACTTGTTTGTTTAAAGATTTATTTATGCATACAGAACTGGAGTACAGGCCAGAGACGCGGAGGATGAGCAGATTGACCAGAGACAGAGTGGGGAGCAGAACAGGTAGATCGACGAAGTACACTGCTGAGGGGAGCTGTGGGTGAGACAGGAGAGGTCTTTTGTGCCATGTGGATCACCTCCAGGGCGGGGATCAAACTTATACTAAAGCGGTGATGGCTAGTTTCATCATGCTGTGCTTAAACCCACTGTGTCACCAGGGAGGGCCCCAAAATTCAGACTTCTTAACATGGATTTCAAGGACTTACTGATTGGGCAAGAACCAATTCTTTCTGCTTTACCTCTCAGTAAACTTTCTGTAGTTACAACATAATAAAACAAAAACAAATTTGGCCTCCCTGGTGGTACAAGGGGTTAAGTCTCAGCACTATGAAGCTACCTCCAGCCTCTGCAGCACAAGTTCTATCCCCAGCCAGGGAGCTGACCCACATGGTGCAGCAGACCTCTCCTGTCTTGCCCACTGCTCCCCTCAACGGTGTATTTTAGTCAGTCTGCCTGTTCTGCTCCCCATTCTGTCTTTGGTGAATCTTCTCATTCCCCATACCTGTGGCCTACACCCCAGCTCTTGTATGCATAAATAAATAAAATAAATGTTAAACAAACAAACAAAATACCCCACAAATGAACCCCCACATTTAGTGGTATGAAGCAACTTTTCATGATGCTTGTAGATCCTAGGATGTCAGGAATTGAACAGGCCTCACCAGAAATGGCATTTACATGATGTCAGGCCTTCTGCTGTTTAAATACAGAGAGAACTTCACCCACCTGGGTGTCTGGTGGTTGATCTCAGGAAGACTTGACTAGCTGGGGCCCCTGGGATGTCATTTCATCTTCCCATGGGGCCTCTTCAAGTACTTTCTCTACACTGGTGACTTCTGAATAGCTGCATTCCCTCCACATAGGTTCTGCCAGGATAAATGGGGAAATCCCCCACCCCTCCGCATTCTTCTCAGCCTGAGGAGTAATCAAACAGTGCCAGAGTAGTTTCCAAAGGAACAATTAATTGAAGAGTGTGTACATAGAGGAGATCATATAGGTCCACCTTTTTTTTTTTTTTTAAAGATTTATTTATTTGTACATACAGAACTGGGGTACAGGCCAGAGGCTCAGGGGCGGTGAGAGGCTTCACCAGAGACAGAGTAGGGAGCAGAACAGGCAGATGGATGAAGTACACTGCTGAGGGGAGCAGCGGGCGGGTCAGGAGAGGTCTGCCATGCCATGTGGTCACCTCCGGGGCAGGCGGGAATCGAACTCATGCAGAAGTGAGTTTAGCTTCTCAGTGCAGTGCTTTAACCCTCTGCGCCACCAGGGAGGGCCAGGTCCACCTTTTTAGCGGGGAGAAAAAGATTTAAATCATGAGCCGCAGGTTGAGGTAATGTGACCCCAGGACACCCAGGAGAGTAAGGTGAATATTATGTGCTAAGGAAGGGATAGTTTCTTAGTTATTGTAAAAAGAAAAGATGTGTTTCTCAGATAGAGAGCACGTGTTCACTGATAAACCTGCCCCTGCACAATCCCCCCAGATTGCATTCTTCTGGGTCACTGGAGAGAGCGCTGATCACTTCTTCAATTAAGGGTAGAATGAAGGAATTAGTAGGGGAGCAGCAAGAGCTTCACCTTAGCCTCCAGGGCCTTCCTTGATTAGCTCAAAATAATCCCTGTGCCAGAATGGGGCATTTGAGGAGACCAACTCTGAGAATCTTGGGATGGTCAGTCTGGGCACCTTCAGTTCCCAAAGTCTTGAGGGAGAGAACCAGGTGATCTTGAGGGAAGAGAACACTAGAGCCAAGGAGACCGGCTTGAGGGAAATAATAAAGTTAGGTGGATTCCCAAGCTACCCGCCAGGTGGAGGAAGTAGACCAGAACATCTTGATTGCTGGCTGGGATTGTCCAGGGACAAGAAACCCTGGACAGACAAGTCAAGAACGAACTGTAGTGATTACAAGAATTCTCCAGCAAAAACTGGAAGTGACCTAAATGTTGAGTTACCTAAATGTTAAGTTGAATACAAGAGCTTTTTTTTTTTTCCAGAAAACTTTGATATATTTATCTCATGGGTTCATCTTGAGGATTAAATTTGATTGATAACTAGCATGTAACATGTTCCCGGAATAATAGAACTTTCTATGACAAGCAGGTTGATTATCTTGACAACCGGTTTTTCCATGCTCAGAATTCAAGTGAAGGTTAAATAAGGCACCTCACAGTATTTTGTAAAGGAAATGTTGAAATTAGTGTCAAAACAGGCAACATCCTTTGTGATTAGGAGACTGCCCCACCTCCCTACCCCCATTTTTTTTTTTAATGAATTTGAAAGAAGAGCTCAGGTTTGCATTTGATTTTGAAAGAAAACAATAAACCCCCCCACCACAGGAAACCAGAAGCTTAGGTTGAAAATGGATTTTCTCTGGAGAAACTTCATCTTCTGTTGCTCAAACCAACTAAAGTTACCTTCATGTTCATGGTACCTTCTGGGTGGACCAGAGAGAATGTTCTGGACCTTTCCAATTGGGGTCATTGACAAGTTAGGGTTATTGGGGTTAGTGTTAATCCTAGATTCTGTTCATTGTGTAATGGCATGGACAGAAACTTGGCAGCCACACCTAAAAATAACTTTAGGAAGGGAAACGTATGCAACACCAGCTGAACCTGTGGCCAGAGAAAGAAACTCAGAACTCAGAACTCAATACTCCTGCATGGCTGGCTTTGGACTGCCAAGAGGGCCAGTCTGCAGACAGCTCTGTCCCCTTGGGCCCCATGGCCCTTCACCCCTGCCTCTGTTAGAGAGCCAGTGACCTGGTGTGGCGAGCGCTTGTCTTACAAGGTGTGACTTTTTATGCAACTTTGTGATTAACTTCTTAGGATTCTAGCAAATTGTTCTAATTTTGTGTATCTCTGGCATCTGGCATGTTGGGACACAGGGAAAATTCCCCCACCCCTCTGGATTATTCTGAGGCTGGATGAACAAGCATGTTAACACTAGACAGATTAGTGGAAGGAAAAGGCAAAATTCAATAACACATGTAAGGAGAATTTACATGGCTGTAAATTCTAAAGTAGATAAACAGTGGTTTATATCCTATGCTAAGGGATCTGGGGTGTTGAGGAAAGAGAAGGAAGGTTACAGATGATGAGGAGAGGATGGCTTTCTCTCTCTCTCTTTTTTTTTAAAGATTTATTTTTGTGCATACAGAACTGGGGTACAGGCCAGAAGCTCAGGGGCAGTGAGAGGCTTCACCAGAGACAGAGTGGGGAGCAGAACAGGCAGATCGAAGAAGTACACTGCTGAGGGGAGCAGCGGGCGGGTCAGGAGAGGTCTGCCACGCCATGTGGTCACCTCCGGGGCAGGCGGGAATCGAACTCATGAGGAAGCGGCTTTAGATTCTCAGTGCTGTGCTTTAACCTGCTGCGCCACCAGGGAGGGCCAAGAATGGTTTTCTCTTTAAAGGGTGACAAGAGGAATCTCTCAGATGGATAGGGTAGAACACATGTTCTCTGATGCGGTTACACTGATAATACCCCTGGCCGTCCAGCTACATTCTTCTAGGTCATTAGAAGGGGCAATGGATACTTCTTTAATGAGGGGTAGGGCAGAGGGATAGGGGAAGTACATAGAGCTGCTCCTTAGCCTCAGCACCTCAGCTAACCTTAGTTCCACCTAACTCCCTCTCCAGGGTGACACACTTTGAAAAAAGTTCTGTCCTGGACTTCTCGGAAAAAGCCTATTTGACTCCTTTTGAGGTACCAAGTCCCATAGGTACAAAGCAGGTTGTTGATCAAATGTATGCATGCAAGTGTAACGGGAGAGGGTGCAGTGTTCGCTTCCACCAGCACCAGAGCCTGGTAAGAAGAGTGGGTTCGCTGTAGTGAAAATGTCTGTTCAGCTGTATACCCGGAAGGGTCAGGAGACGAGTGTGGAGACGGGAGCTTGAAAAGCTGTGCAGGACAGAAGAACTTGGGGTTGCATGTGGGGTATGGGTAGGATAGAGCAGAAATGGGAAGGGAGGAAGAGCGAGAGAAGATGCACTGGGATACTCAAAGAGCAAAGCAGCTGATATACACAGATTCCCAGGGCCTGGTAGCCAAGTGGCTCTGTCCTGTCACATGTAGCCTGTTGGGGTCACAGCTTTTCTCCTTCCAGCATCTTTTTAATAGTCTACACATGCAGGTTCCCAGATAGTATGGGTTCCCTGTAGAAACCCAGGAAGGAGCCAAGTTTCCATAGGGTAAGAGGGTGAGACCATCTCCTGAATGATTAGTTGGGTAGAGTGAGGAGTTGGGCAGAAGTAGCCATGAGACAGTTAACTTCAGAATGTAAGCAGAAATTGGGTCAGGTTTTTAAATTTCCCTTAGGACATGTGTCTGGGTGTTCCCAGCTCATTTTCTCTTATGGCTGTACAGAGAGATGGCAGATGGCATCTAGGGTACAAAAGTAAGGAGAGATAGGCAAGGAGGAAACAATGAAATGAGAGTGAATGAATGAGGAGGGGAAGGAACGCAGCTGACAAGGTGGGAAAGCATGTGGCTGGAGGGAGTGAATGGAAGTTCTCATGAAGAGGTTAACGTTGAACGAGGCTTGAAAGATGAATCTGCCGTTTAAAGAATGTGATTATATATGTGATCAAGGGGATCCCCAAACCTGTATTCCTTGAAGGGGTCCAGCCATCCATGTACACAAAAGCAAAGCAGAGACAGTCCAAAAGAACTTTAATATGATTTGCGTGTGTGTGTGTGAGAGAGAGAGAGACAGAGAGAGAGGCAGAGAGAGAGAGTCAGAGAGAGAGATGAAAGGATAATCATTTACCAATAAACACCCAAAGTTACCCACCCCCTTGTGGGTAAATGCCAGCCAAACAAGGTATGTTAAAATGGCGGGGCCACTGAGGCCTGAAGGGTTGCCAGAAATTTAAGATACTTTCTGAGGGGAACCCCAGGAAAAGGGCAGAAGGGCCAGGGAGGTCTAGAACAAGTCAAGATGGCTGCCACTGTCAGCCTCCCCATTTGCCTCTCACCTGTGCGTCTCTTTTGAATGTCTCTGTATATCTCTCTCCCATGTATCTCCCCACAAACTCCCAAGTTCATGGCGCAAGTCCAAAGCCAAAACACACGCTCCCCACTTCTCCATGTGTCCCTCCTGGCGCCCACCTGCTGCTTTCTGTTTTATATCACCTGGCTGCTTAGCTCTGCCCACAGTTCCCAGGAACTAGGCCAAGGCAGGCATGTAAAGGGGCTGAAGAACATGATACCTTTTAATGCAGATGTCTCTGAAGATTCTTTATCCATTTATTTCTCTTGTGGGATAGTGGGCTTTGATCCTGAAAGCAAACAGGTCAAGCTTTAGTTCCTGGAAATCAGCTGTGTAGCTTTGGGCAAGTTACCCAAGGTCTCTGGGCCTCAGTTTCTCATGTGTAAACTGAGATAATAAAGTACCCACCTCATAGGGTTATTGGAAGATTGAAGTAATATTATCAGAAAAAATTCTGTATAGGGTCTGGCACAGGACAAATAGTCCTATCATTAAGTGGTATCCATTTTTATGTATATTATTGAACACAATTTGAACATAGAGAAAAAACTCCCCATGAAAACCATCACTAGTTCCACTACTCAAAAGAGAAAACCACAGCTAACATTTTGGAGCATGCCATTCAGCCATTCAGCCATTCTGAGTACAAATCCTGACTTGTATTTACTTTGCATAAGAATTTTTCCACCTACGATTCCTTCAAAACATTTTCATGACTGTAATACATTAAATCAAATTGATGTCTTATAATTTTCTTAATCATTCATTCTTCTATTGTCAGACTTTTGCTGGGACTCTAGGGTATTATTTTTAATCTTTTACACAACTCAGTCATAAACAAGTATGAGCAGAAACCCTATATTTTGAGTCCTTTAGAAACAGTTCTTAGATTGAAATCGCTGATGTGGAAGCTATCAGAGTTTTTTGTGCTGCTGCTGCTGTTTTCTTAGTTCTGACACGCTCTGCAGGAGAAACTTCCACCTGCAGGCTCTTCTCTCTACCCCTCTTTTTTGCATCCTTTTCAAGAGGAGGCACAGGTGGACTCACCAGCCAAAGTAAAGTCTGAAGATGGGCAAAGATTCCCTATCTCTGCCAATCTGCTGAGTACAGCCTGAGCAGAACCTCATTGCCTGGGTCTGAACTCCTTCCTGGAGAGCATCTGGATGTTTCCTCTGCTCTCATAGCTCCTGGTGGCCAGCCTCCACACTCTCAGGCTTCTTGCCAGGTGATGCATTTGCTCTTGAGCTCTTTTTCTCTGTGGCACCAGCTCACCCAGCGCTGATGGGAATGCTTGTATCCTCTTTCTTTACAAAAAGACTGATATACTATTTGGGTTACAGGAAACTGTTGTCCCCTTAAGTGTGTCTAGTGGTGACCTGCATAGAAAAGTTTCTTCCACCAGAGTTCTACTTTGAGCCAATGTCTAAAGCCCAACTCAAAATTTATCTCCCTCCCCCTTGGGGTTTTGCTTCTCTTAGGAACTGGCTAGGAAGGCTTCCTCAATTGCAAACTGGGGATCATAAAAGTGTCAGGTGGGATTTGGGTACGTTCAGCATTACTGATGGCATTGTCCAGAGTTCTCTGAATTGCTATCACCGTTCTGTCCAGGCATCTTAAGGAAAGTGGTGTGCTGGTAAATGATTATCAACTGGCTATCTTGATTGAAAATAAATCTTAAAAAAGCTCTGCGTTTGTATTGTTTGCAGATCTTCATCGGCTAGAAACTCTCTTGTGTTTGGAGAGTAAATACAGAGAGTAAATACCAAAGCTGATTTCAAGCACTAGCCTTTTGCCAACCAGTTGGCAAAGTCTAAACAATGAGCAACAGAAGGAAACAGAAGGAGCCCGCCCTGTGTACAGAGGCAGCACCAGCACATGTGGGACACGGATTGACTGCAGGAATGAGGAAGCCAGGCAATCTGTCACTAGGATTCTCTTTGCAAACCAACTTATTTTTGTTTATTCAGACAGATACAGTCCCCCCACAATTGAAGACACATGACTGCTGGCAGCTTCCAGTCACATCCTCATTGATTCACAGCTAAAGAAAAAGGAGGGTTTCTCCTCCTGCTTGTGTTGATTTAAAAAAAAAATCCCAGGAAAGGGCTGACCAGCCTTGAATGGTGTTTTTTTTCTCCATCCATTGGAAGGGGAGGTGCACCTCTTAAGATTCGGGGGTCTGCCAGAAGGTGGAAGGGCAGTTTCTGGTGAGACAAGATCAGTCATTTCCGTCTGAATCGGGTTCCCATTTCTAGTTGTCTCCAACAATTAAACCAACTCTCAGCTCATTTCATAAGCAAAATAACCTAGTTTTAGTTGATGTCAACACTATAACATTTCAGGAGCGCACCTTCGACTTTAGGTGTGTATTAACCTTGCCATACCGACCACTAACATTCAAGTACCCTTCTCTCTACCAACTTGATGCCTTCTACCATTCCCTCCTTCCTCCCCCTCATGCCCCCAGCTACCATATATTTCAGAGTCTAAGAGTTGTTTTTGTTGGGATTTGTTAGTTCATTTGCTTTGACTATTTATAGTCCACATGTGAGAGACACCGTCTGATAACTGTCTTTTATTCTCTGACATATTTTGCTTACGATAACCACTTCAAGTTCCATCCATGTTGTAGCAAAAGGCAAGGTTTCATCTTTTTTAAGCCTGAGTAATATTCCACAGAGTGTATCTACTTCTTTATCCAGTGTTTGCATGTCTTAGTTACTGTGAATAGGGAAGCAGTAACTCCACAGGGGCTCATAAAACTCCCGTTGGAATTCTAAATTCTTCTTTTTCTCATATCACATGTGAAATTGCTATAGGTTGGAAAATCTTAATTCCCTTTTGTGAATTATTTTCATCGTTTGCCCACTTTATCCTGGGTTTTAAAGTTAAAAATAAAAACCTCTTTGACTTTATGCCTTTGAATCACATACCAGAGTATTGTAAGCCAATGTTAGTGCAATAAAAAAAAGTTTTTTTTAAATTCAACAAATATTTACTAATGTGTTTTTATAGGACATGTCTATATACACAGGAAATGAAAAGCTTACAGGATAGATAGAATACTTCCCCTATTTATATGGTCTTTTTAGATAATAACATCTAACTTTTGCTTTTTAGATAATAACATCTAACTTTTGCTTCTCATATTAAAATACATGTTTTTCCTATTCTATTTTTCTTATTCTTCACTATAGTAGTTTCACATTTTCATGGAATTAAATCTGATCTATTTCCCCCTTTTAATATAAATGTTTTCTTCCACCCTTGGAATTCTGTTTCCCCAACACACTTTAAAGGTATGATTCGTTTTATTTATTCTCTATTTTTCAAGGCATGAAAAATTTTGTATTCAATGAACTAATTCATTTATCATTGTATGTAAGGTAAGCTGAGCACATAAATGAGTCATTTTTTCCTCAACATTTAACCCTTAACAAAGTCTCCCCTTCTCTGTTGACTTGCAAAGATGACAGACAGAATTTTGACCAATGGCAAGCTGAGGCAGGAGAATGTGGAAGAGCAACTGGAATTGCTCAGTTTCCGGAACGGACATGGAAATGGCAAGGCGGGTAGAGCCCAAGGCATTATGGGAGGTAGAGTTTGTTAGCACAGGACTCCGTGTATGTATAGTGATGGTTACTCAGGAGGGACATGCCTGTGGCTGGCGAGCTTTGAAGTACCCATGGCTGCATTCTTCTATTGGCTGGTTTGTTAGGGGGCCAGGTTCACCTATTTTTTAATAGCTCCCGGAAACCCCTATAGGAAGTAGAAAGAAAAGCGTGGGGGAGAAAATTAGAGTAGACTGAGCGAGCCAAGCTGAACTCAATGCAGGTCCAGGAGGCCTCTGACAGGAGTGTCAAGTGGGCATAAGGGTTAGACTCAGATGGAGGTTTCAACCCCACTGTCCCCCACTTCCAGGCTATCTAGTCAGGCAGGCTGAGGGTATGCTCAGGGTCTCATTTTTTTTTATCCTAAACAGACCTAGTAATATTTACCCAGTAGGGTTGTGATGATTCGATGGGAAATCATATATGAAAGCCTGTCTCAGCACCTGGTACATTCATTAATTTCCCCTTTTTCCTTTTGAATGAGCATCTGGCTCATGCCTGTCCTGCTTCATGGTCGCCTTCAGCATGAGATGCAAGATATTTCCAGAGACAATGTACAATACATGCGGGATGAACCGCACAGAGAGGCCCACGTCACCCTTTACTTCCAAGGGTTTCAGAAATCTTCAAAGAGATTGTACCTATGTGGGAGGAGCCCTTCTTCCCTAGAGGGATGGAGAGAGACTCTGGACTTCACAAAGACCTTGCCTTCAGAAGCTTGGCAAAGCAAAAATCTGGCTTTCCTACAGAGCACCTCATTTCAGTGGCAGAGATAATCCCAGCCCCGGGGTAGTTTAGCCTGCCAACTAAGGCCAACTGTTGGAAAAGAACACAGGCATAATATTTTTATAAAAGAAAATTCTCATGTGAATCTGTTGACAGGACAAGAATCTCCTTTATTGAGGAGATATTTGCCATTCTTTCTCAGAAGATCCACCTGCTTTAACACCATATCATTGATATTCATTCAGTGATTTGACAAATATTTATTGACAGCACTTCTCTTCTGTTTGACAATGACATTGCAACTGGTCTGTGTACAGTAATCATTGGAAAGTTAATCTGTGCTGCCCTGTATTACAAGTTGACATAAAATATTTACTCTGAGATTGGGTGCTAATCAGTATGTCTTGGAGGTCACCCATTCAAGAAACAGAGAGGAATCCTGGAAAAGGAGAAGGGCTTAGCGTCAGATATATGCAACATCAAACCTGACACTTGTCAGGGACAAGCTGTGTGACTTTAGGCCAATTGCTAAAACATACTGGATCCAACCTTCATTTTCTCTGCAATGAAAATGTTTTTCTTACTCTAAAACAAGTGCTTTTCCTGGAAGAGCAGCATTTGTTTGGGTGGAGAGGTAGAAAGATCTGGTTTATTCTAGAAGACAGGAACTTGGGACCAGAGAGGAGAGAGCAAGAGGCCATTTTGGAGGGGTGGCAGGGGGGTATGTGGGGCAGTAAAAGAAGGTCCTTCTGTGCCCATTCCAGGTCACACCCCATAGGCCAGGCTTTAGCACAGGGGTCTTGGAAGCCCCTGGACGATGGAGAATTGAGCTGCCGTGGTGATAAATGCAGCGAGGCACATTGCGACTGAATCGAAAGCTTCCTATGATAGAATTCTTGTTTGCTTTTCCTTCATGGAAACGTAGATCAAGGGAAGGAGGTATTTTTCTTTATTCCACTTGAAGAAAGAACAGGGTGAATGAGATTTATTGAGTGGAGAGCTTCTTCAGTCAGATAGTAATACTCATTTCCTCTCTGTGAGGAAAGTCCAAGATTATCCTGTGTCATCAAGGAGCTGTCTCGCTAAGAGGGCCTGGCTGGCCGAGGCTGGGGCTTGTTCACTAGACACTCAATCTCTTCCCCACACTGGAGAAGTCTCCCGAGTTACTCAGATGTACCTCAGGGCCTTTGCATTTGCCCTTTTCTGTACCTGGCCATTTCTTTTTCAGATATTGGCATGGTTGACTCCCTTCCTTCAGGTCTTTCCACAGATGTGGCATTCCCAGTGACAGCTCTCTGACTGCCCACTCTAAGATTGCAAACTGTCCTGCCCCGACCCACAGCCTTCCCATTCCCTTCCCTGCTTTACGGCTCCCCTTAATACGGCCTGGCAGGCTGCATTTTACTTATGGGCAGTTGTCTGGCCTCCTTGCCGGCGTGAGTGCCCCACGGGGACAGGCCTTTGGACCGCTTTGTTCACTGCTATAGACCCCTTGCATAGATTTGATGCTCAAATTTGTTCAATGCCTAACTTGAATGAAATAGATTCTTAGTATCAATTATCCATCCAGCAATAAATGCCAAAGGTAGTCTGGTGAGCAAGGCAGATCAGGATTTTTGCCTTCAAGGGAGGCGTCCATGAGCCCATAAACATAAGATCGTGCATGATTTACATAGTAATCTCCATTCACTTTTCTAAGGGTATGGCACTACCACTTCCTCACAAAGCCGAGGCCACTGGGGCTGCAAGCCAAGGTTTCCAGATACTAGTTTAGTTTTCACTGCAGCTGAAAATCACCAGCCAGGCTCTAAATTATAGAGGAGCGGGACTTCCTGGGCAGGCACACATCAGTGGCCGCTCTTCATGGTAGCTTACTTATGATGTCCTATTCATGACTTTCCATGAGGCCTGTGAATTTTTCCTCCTACTCTATAAAGGAGGAAACTGAGGACGGATGAAGTAGAATCACCTTCCAGAGCTAAAAAACCTAGCAAAACGCCCAGAGGAGATCAGACACTCCCTGCGCTCCTTATGCTAAAATCCCAAATGATGGCGGCACTGATGGAGGGGCGGGGTTGCAAGGGACTAAATTTTCCTGGAGAAAGAGGCAGTTGGTGCTTCCAGGAAGAAGCCTGGGACAAAGAGAGGAGCTGGAACAAAGAACAAAGACTTTCAGGTGACTATAGGGCAGGGAGAGGAGGAGGAGAGGTGAGCAGCACCTCCCTCTCTATCTGTGTCACTGTGGTTTGATTCTACAAGAATATAGGGAGGCCCTTGAGCAAGGCAGGGGCAGGGGAAAATGGTGCCTGAAAAGGAGGGTTTTGAAGCCACTTCTCTAGCTTCTTCATGTAGCACTCCATTATGCCCATGTACCTCTTCTGGGTTTTTCTTTGTTTGTTAAACCAGCCAACATGTATTTCTGTCATGTTATTGGAATCTGTCACCAGACGTGGCATTTCCACATAACACTTCTACTAAACTTTCAAAACTTGGAGACTTTCCCAGCACCCTGCCCCCTAAGAGTAGTGCCCTGACAGTGGGGTATGCTGATAGTCAGAAGCCTGGCATTGTGAGTTCCTTAATGCCGTACCTTTCCGATTATCTGTTGTGCACTGAGTTACAGTCTAGGCAGAATGCCTGGCTTTTGGGGTCAGAAGGGGAGCAGGCTGCAGTCCTTGCCCTGAGAGCTCTGGTAAGTGGACAGGTGACTGTGATACGTTTTGGAAAGTGCTGTGACCCCTCTGGGGACTGGGAGCCCCCAGGGAGGGGGCACTAAAGGGGACATCTTATTCAGGTGAGGGCAGGAAAAGGGTCCAGGTAACTGAGTTCCTGAGACAAGATGGCAAATCAGGGGAATTGTGGGCTTAACATACAGTAGGTAGGAATTTGAGAGAGAAGTGAAGCTAGAGAGAGAGAAACAGGGACTGTGTGTGCATGCACATGTGTGCGTGTGTATTTTTTTGCCTACAACACACCTAAGGAGCGAAATGCATTCATCGGCAGTAAGCCCAGAGGAGTCGGCTGTGAGGTCAATTATAATGTCAGGTTGTGATGGGACCTAATCTGCCTTTTCCCTTCACCACCACACTTTCCCAGTTCGTGATGCTCATCAGGAGTCTCATCAGGAGACTGGCCGGCCTTGCAAGAGTCACTTCAGCACACTGGGCTTTGTCTTCTCACCTTTCTGTACATTCGTGCTCGTGGGGGTGCGAGCTGTCGGGGTGTGACTGCTTGGGTTCCAGCCCGGCCCCCACCACTCTCCACTTGGGTCACCTTGGGTGAGCTCTCCACTCTTATGGTTAAACTGGATCATTATGGCTGTGAGCCGGAGTCAAATGTTCAATGAGGAAGGAAGGAATAATGCACCATAAGCTCCTGGCACTGTGCCAGGCACGCAGTATGTGGTCAGTGCCAACCTGCTGTGCTCCTGCTGTTCCTAGCAGCCTCGCAGGTCCACCAGACCCTCACTGCCATCACCGTCATCGTCAGAGGAAGATATGGTGCAGAAAGGACAACCTGTGTCTCCATAGAGTCAGTGGCCAAGGGAGACATCTGAGTGGGGGGCATAAAGGACACCCTGTGAACCCCCACACTATAAAGTTCATCAGGCACCAAAAACAGCTTGACACAGGTATATCAGGATCGGAACATAGAAGCCACAAAGCAGCAAGAAGTCCCTGAGACTGGACAACAGTGATCAAGGGGGTGAGGAAAAGGGGATGAGGAAGAGGTAAAAGGGGAGCAGAATGGTGGGACTGAGAGGCTCCACAGAAACTCTGCCTGCCTTAGAAAGTCTTCATAGGGTTTTGGAAAGAGATGTGACATGATCTTGTTAAGGGGAAGGATGTCCGAAAGGAATTCTGCAGAGTTTTGTGGACTCCACCCCCTATTCCAGCTTTCTGTGGACTCCGCCCCTTCCTCCAGTGATTGGAAACTACAACTCCCAGCAGTACCAGGGAGAGAACTGCGAGGACCCAAGGGAGGAGCTAAACAGGCATTCTGGGACTTTGGGAGCTAAATAGGGAGCCATTTTGTCCAACCGGCTCTCTTGCTCTGGCAACAGCTCTTGGGATGGTGTGACGGGGCCGGGGCTATCAGTTAGTTTGTTACCAGAGCTCCAAGTCAGCCAGCTGAGCCCGTAAGATACTTCAGTTACCTTGTATCTCTCTCTCTCTCTCCCTCCCTAGGTTTTTCCTTTTCCTTACCCTTTTGCAAATAAATCCATTATTGACCCTTTTGTGTGTGCCTGCAGTACAACTAAATTTTAGGTGCGTGGGTGAGGACCCACAGAAGGGGCCCAGTTCACATTGGGGTGCTCTGTAACAATCTCAGCTGTGTTCTCAGGGATTATCCTGGTTTTTGTGTTGAAAACAGAGCACAGGGCAGCGAGTGCTGAAGAGGGAGGTGAGTATGACGTTACCTCAGTGACCTGAGTGTGGACTGGTGGCTGCAAGGAGCTCATGGTGCAGGTCAGGGGAAGTGGGAGAAGCTGGATATACTTTGAAGACAAAGCCATCAAGTGCTAGCGAGATAGGTGGGAGGGAGAGGGAAGTCAGGGATGATTCCTTAGCACCTTGACTGATGTTACTGGAAAGAACTAGGAGGAGGAAGACTAAGAGTGGAACACAGATGCGGGAGAAAACCATTTTAATATTCACATTGCCACAATGGAGAAGGTACTACTTTACTTTCCATAAAAAGGGGGACTCTGTGGGTTGAAGCCTGTTCTGTTAGCCACACCCAGAGCCGAGTGCCCCCACATTTGGACCTGATGTGTCCTGGGAGTGTGAAGTGTTGAGGTTTGGAGGGCTGGTCCTAGCTCTTAAGGGTGAACCTATAAATGAAGTCCAACCTCGAAAACACACCCTGTTTGCAGGACATTTAGGCTCATGCCTCAGCTTTGGCAGGTCTCTTCCACCTGGAACAGAGAAGAGGCAACCCATGCTAGTGAGGGCTTTCTGTTTAGGCATTCTGACCGGGAGGCAGAAAACCAGGAGTGCTGGAGGCCAACAAATGCCACCCTGTAACTGAGGGTCCAGGCAGTGTGAGTTGAGGGAAAGGAAGAGATGTTTCTGGCTCCTCTGCCTCTCCACCCACTTCCCTGACCACCCAAGGAAGGACAAAGGAAAGGGATGGAGCAGTGGACATCGGGAAGAAGGGAAGCTTCCTATTCATACATTGGTGCCAACTCAGAACTTGTGTGCATGAGGTGGGAGAAGGAAATCTCTGAGGCACAGGCACCTCCTGCCTGGGAGATGCTCAATTGCTCCTCACTACTGCATCCTCTGGGTGTAACCAAACACCACGGTGGCTCCATGCTGCAGAGGAAAACACTGCCAGCCTTTTCACTGGAACTTGCGGTCTCTAAGCCACGTGCAATGTGGGAACTCCAAGCATCAACGGAGAATGGTTGCAACGTGGGTGCAGCAGTGGGCAGCCGGCCTCTTCGTTCAGTCACTGCGCATCTCACTGGCCGCCCTTCCCGTTAGGTCCCCAGTGGCACCTGGAGCCTCTCACTTAGTCCTGACAACCCAGTGATGTGGTTCTTATCAAGGATGGAGACAGGCGGCTCAGAGAGATCACAGTCCCCAGCCAATGGGGGAGCTGAACTTGAACCCTAGTCAGTCTATTCTGGGACCTGTGTCTTATATTTTCGATACCACTATGGCCAGGAAACCATGGAGAAGGAAACACTCAAAATAGTATCAGTCCCCTCCCCCCATTTCTCATTCAGTGCTCAGTTGAGAAACCTATTCTCTGTTGCCTACAGTCTAACTTGATGTAAACAATGTTAAGTCTCATTGAATGATTTCTGGTCAAGATCACACAGCCATTTCCTTCAAGAAATAGTTTGATATAGGCTCACTAGAGAGATAGAAAAGGTGACCTTGAAATCCAGACAGAAGGTTAAAGTCCATTTCTGAAAGCTACAGCAGTAGTTTGGTGGCAGAATCAAAGCTCAAAAGCAACTTCCTGCCTCCAGGCCAGAGTTTGCCTAGGCCTCCAAAGTTGCCGTGCACAGCGCCGCTGCCTGAGCACAGATGACCACTTGAAGGGAGGACACTGCTTTTTTGTGCAGTAGAGATTTTACAGGCAATGTAAATTTAGCTCAACAGTTTTCATTTATTTTTCAAAAAGATTTATTTATGCATAGAAATACTGGGGTACACACCACCAAAGTGTGGGGGTGGGGAAAGGATTCACCAGAGACAGAGTGGGCAGTAGGACAGGCAGATGGACTGAAACACACTGCTAAGGGGAGCATGGGAGAGACCAAGGAGGTCTGCCAGGCCGTGTGGGTCAGATCCCCCGCCAGGAATCGAACTCTTGCTGCAGTGGCTGCCGAGAGCTTCATAGTGCTACACTTTAACTTGTTGTGCCACCAGGGAGGGCCCGAGCTAAACAAGGTTTTTCTAGCACCTTCTGATGAGTTAGTTATCTGCTTCCCTCTGCCACCTCCTTTCCCCCATCTAGCTCCGAGTCCTGTTCCCTGTTAAACAACTATTTCCTGATGTTTGTCTGGAGTGGAGATGTGCTCTCTGACAGGGCAGGTATTACTAGTTTAGAACCTGCTATAATTTACTCTGGCCTCCCACACTAATAACGACTCTCCTGGCTGGCTGGCTGGCTTCTGCAGACCTCTGCAATCAGGACCCATTCTACCCAGCTCATCTTTTCTTCCCTGTACAGCAGCACACACCCTTCATGTGTTGTGCACGCACCACTTTTTCACCACGCAAATATCCCCTGTGCTGGCCTGTTATGCAAATCCATTCTTCAAGACTTTGCTCAAGACCTTCCCAACTTCCCTATACGCTGCCTGGTGGTTTGCTTTTCAAGTTCCCTTTGCATTTATAACCTCAACTATATAATTTCGCTCTCAAAATGTTTCTGGATATTTCTTCAAATGTACTGAGCTCCTGAGGGCAGGCACATGTGTTCATTCACTCATCAGAAATTTCTAAAAATACCTATGAGGTGAGTTACAAAAAGAAGGAGAAGCGAAGGTTGGTTTTAGAGGGGGAGATTCTAGTAGCTTAAAGACACCTGTCTGACAAGTAGTGGAACCTCGACAAAATTTGCTGTACTGACATGTAGAATGCATCCCTTTTCAGTGTGCTGTCTCAGGAGAAGTTTCAGGTGGTTTTACAGGCAAGAGATCATGAAAGAGGTATTAGGACAATTGCTTTTAATTGCCTTAAAGTAAGGCAATTAAAAAAATATTAAAGCAGAATTGGGAGAAGGTTCCAGACACACATAAAAATGTCCCTTGAGTACACTGCTAGACACTAGTTCGGGGGACAAGATGGACTGTGGGGTCCCTCACTGCCCCAGCCTGCATAAGATGGGCTATTTGCCACATCCCCCCTGGGGGCTGCTTCCTACCTAATTTGGTGATTAAGAGGCACAGAAAGGGGGAGATCCTGGATGAGACTTTGGCTGCTGGTGACCTTGAGCCAATCAGCTGGGGTAGGTGCTCAGCCTTCCTATAACACCGGTAAAATTCCTACCTTACAGAGTTTCTGAGAGGCTGGAAGGACATAGGTAAGTTGCTAAGCACAGCACCTGGCATTATTTTATCTTCTACCAAAGTAGGGGTGACTGCCATGCTCGGCTTCCCTCTCAAGGGGGCTGTTGCTGTTTTCCCAGCACACAACGTGGAGTCTTTCCTAGTAGGGGGTGTGAACAGATTGTGTGACCCCCCTAAAGAGAAAAGGAGTTGAAAAAGCTTCAGAAAAACTAAAGTGTCCACAGTGGACTGGGTGGGCTAAGTGGGGTGCTCAACGAACCCTTGAAAAGACTTCACACAGAGCAGGTATCTTTGCAACCTCCTCCTGAGCATGTCTCCGGAGTCTGCTGGTGTAGACTGACACCCTCTTCGGTCACTGCCTTCAAGCCCAAGGAGAGAAAGGCCCAAGCCCGCGGCCAACCTAGGTGGGTGGCAAGAGGTGGGGAAGATGGGGTCTCCTCCCCCCTTCAAGTCCCAGCGTCCGAATCCGGGTCCCTGGGGCAGGGCTCCTCGCGAGCGCCCCCCCACCCTCCCACCGTTTCCTGGCTCCGCACCGGTCAAGAAGGGAGGGGCTCTCGCCCTTGGCCACAGCATCCGGGGTCATGCTCCCAGTCGCTTCCCTCCAGTCCTGCCTGGCCTCCCCACCTCGGCCGCCGATCCCGGGGTCCTGTGGTCCGGGCTCGGGCGCTCCTCTCGACCCCAGTCGAGCCTTGACCCCACCCAGCCTTGACCACTTCGGCTGCCGGCCCGGGTCTCCGGGTCTCCGTCGCCCACGCCTGGGGGGCCCCTCCCCCGCCGCCCCTGGGACCACGC
>NW_004567105.1:8693125-8720793 GCF_000260355.1 Condylura cristata
CCGGCTCGGCCGGGCGCTCAACTTTCTCTTCTACCTCGCCCTGGTGGCGGCGGCCGCCTTCTCGGGCTGGTGCGTCCACCACGTCCTGGAGGAGGTCCAGCAGGTCCGGCGCAGCCACCAGGACTTCTCCCGGCAGCGGGAGGAGCTGGGCCAAGGCTTGCAGGGCGTCGAGCAGAAGGTGGGTCCCCCCGGGCCCCCGCCGCGTTCATCCCCGTCCCCACCCCCACCCCTGGCCGCGACCCGACATCCACCGCCAGGCCCCTGGCCCGCGATGTCTCCACCCTGCCCCGCGATGTCCCCACCCTGCCCCCCAGGTCCCAGGCTGTCCCCAGACCCCCTTTGTTAGTGGCCGCGGAGGAGTGGGCCCCAGGGATGGACCCCCGAGACACGGTCTGGCCAGCGGGGATGGGAGGGGGCCGTCACCGGACGTTAGCGGTGACCTGTACGGCAGCCCGCAGCCGGGGCAAGCATTCTTTGTGGATTAGGAAGCGCTGGATGGACAGAGTTGGCTGCAACGGAGGTTGGCAGGGCCGCCAGCGCATCCCTGGAAGCCTCCGGCAAGGCCTCACCTCAGCTCCCCCAGCGGGAGACTCCCGAGCCCGTTTTTAATAGACCAGAGCCCGGGGAAGGCAGCGCTAGTCCTCGTATTCATTTGACGGGTTCATTGGAGACATCACCTACCTCTAGGCCCCGGCCCTTTCCAGGACCGGCTCTCCTTGTGGGCCTGTGGGTAGCTCCTTCAGCGTTCAGCGTTACAGGAAGGGATGACAATCCTAGCTCCTGCTGGTAAGGAGCACCACCGGCAGGTACGCGGGGTTTGAGAGCTTATTCGCTTATCTGGTCCCCATAGTAACCCCGCGAAGGACAGCCCATTGGCAGCTCTGACTCCATTTTTCAGGTCAGAATATTGAGGTTTAGCTAGAGCAGTGAATAGATAAAGCCCCTACCCAGCTGGCTGCGTGGCACTCTGTGGGCCACTGCTCAGTTGAGTCCACCAAGTCCAGTTTCAGGTGTGGATGGACCTAACTTGCAAAACCACCCCCACTTGTCCGTGTTTTTGCACGTGCAAGGCAGCTGTGCCGTCTCATTCCTGCCCCTCGCCTCCACGGATGCCACTGCTCAATGGAAGCTGGTTCCCTGATTGAAACAAAAAATCCCGCCACCAGTTCTGAGCCCGGAACTGCTGCCTCCTTTTCCCAGCATGCTGCCTGGCCTGCCAAGTTACTCTCTACTTTTGTTGAGTGTGCAGGGCTAGGAATTTCCTCTCCAGACTGGCAGAGCCACTGGGATGAGTCAGCCCCTTCCATGCTGCAGGCCAAGGGAGGTGATTTGCTGAGGAAATTAAGCAGGCCGTGTTGCTTTGCCTCTCTCCTGAATGTCACATCAGTCTGAGAAAAAAGACATGCTGCTGGAGCGTAATCACTAGCCGCTGGTTTCCTCTCTCTCATCCACCCACTTTAATCCATGGTAATATTTGTGGGAGTTTGATCGCGTGCGCCCCCGCTTGCGGAGAGCATGGAGCAGCAGGAGACTCGACTGTGTTGGTGAAGCAGCAGATGAGTAGCTGGCGGTTGAGGGTTGCGGCCCTGGCGGGGCACACAGGATGTGGAGTTAGCTGGGCCCAGAGCGCAGGCAGGGCACCCAGTGAGGTGGTGATGCATGGGGACACTCCTGAAGCTTAAACATGTTTGAGGGACAGCGGGTGACCAGTCTGCCCGTACTGAGTGAGATTTAGGTGGTGGGGCTAGAAATCGAGGTCCATTGGGTAGTCTTGGAGGCTGAAGAAATGGGGCCACATTCTCTGCTTCCTGCTCCAGCTCCTCCCTTCTTTGTGGCTGCAGGGCCCTGACTGCCCTGGCAGATCTAGTGGAGCGTGACCTCGGAATCTGAAAGGACTTCTACAACATTTTTTTTTTTATAATACATATATATATTTTTACATCATTCTTCATTTTGCGCATTTTTTCCATCTCAGTTGTAATCCCCATGGGCTTCCCTAGATTTATTTCTAACAGATAAAGGCCCTCCTTGTAAGGCCACCCAGGTTAGGTGTAACAAAGATGGGAGGGGAAGCAGACGGGCTCTGTCTTCCTCAGCTTTGCTGTTATCTCATTCAGTTGATTCGTTCAGAAAATACAGTAACTTTCTGCCATGTTGCAGGTTCACTTGCTCACACCTCCATTCTGGTGCTTAGAACAGGCAGGTCCTGTGACTGGATAAGCTGGTTTCTGAGGTGAGCTCTCGCCAGGACCTCCTCAGTGTTCTCTGTGGCCCAAGTTAGAGTTGGTTGGGCAGGGAACCATCTAATGTTGCCTCGTATTCTGGAGTCCCTGGTCCTCGTAGTTGAATCTGTCTCAAAGTCAGACTAGAGGAGTCAGAGGGACTTTAAAAGCCTGTTGGCTAAGAGAAGAGGAACTTGAGACTTGAAGAGCGATGCGACTGTCTTCTGTCCCAGAACTGGTGACAGGTGGGACCAGAACCGAGTCCAGGCATCCTGTCAGACAGTCCTGTCCTATTTCCCTTTGGCCTTGGGCTGAGAATGGTCAGTCAAACCCAGATTCTTGGCTACCTCAGAAGAAACAGTGGACAGTAATGAAGATGCTGGCTTCTTTCTAAGTGCTTGCTGTGGGCCAGGCAGTGTCCACACTTCACACATGTTGACTCAGTTCTCACAGCTTTCTCCGTTTAAAATGCTATTTAATCCTTGAAGATTCAATTTTCAGTCCTGCAGAAGTTTCTGCATTGTGGCTGTGCATGTTTGTCTCTTGCCTCCTGTGTTCTGTGAATTAGTGATTAGAGCCAGACACTAAACATTCAGTGTTTTTTTTTTTTTTTTTTTTTTTTTTATGAAACCAGGCTAAAGCCCAGGACATTAGTCATTACACCGTCACCAGTCTTTTCATACATTAAACCAGCTCCCTGGGGCACTTTCCAGGTGAGACCTTGTGTAGGGTAGAATTTATTAAGAATGACTGTAGAGTGGAAAAGAGAATCCTTCACACAGCCAGTGGTTGCTAAGGGATCACCTGGTCCACGAGCACACTTTCCAGGTGAGGACAGTTACCTGTGTCAGGCCACACAGCTTGAAGTGTGGAGCAGAGACCTGGACTCTTGCCCTCCAGCCCTGTGTCTCCCATGTACCTCAGCTGTCTTCCTGCGAGAACTTGTGAAACTCAGTTTCAAGAGCTAGAAACTCAGCTTAGCCTGGCTTAGAATGGAGGGGACGGGGGGTGGGGGGAGAATTTATTGTCTTAAACTAAAAAAGGCCAAGAACAGATTCCTTCAGGCATAGCTATAGCCAGGGACTGAAATGATATCTTTGGAACTTGGCGTCGCCATCACTCAGTTTTTCCCTCTGTGCTGGCTTCTCAGGCTGAGTTCTTCTCCTGTGGGCAGAGTGTCTCCAGGCTTCCCTCATCCTAAGAGCTTGCACTCCCAGCTGAAAAGAATGTTTCCTTTCCTGCCTTTAACAGAAGTCTTGGGATTGAGGAGCTGGCCTGCCGTAGGCCACGTGCCCATTTGTGGGTCACTCACTGTGGCACAGGGATGGCAGTGGGGTGGATGCCAAGTGCTGGCTGCCCAGACTACCCCTGGAACACTGGTGCCAGGCCCAGGTTAGGCCCCCAGTCACACAGACTGTGCGTGGAAGGATGGTTCTCTGCAGCAACATGGTGTCATTCTAGAAGAGGAAGGGCCTGGAAGCTGGGCAGGCAAAAGGAAAGATAGCCACAGACACAAAACTCGTCAGCTCTTCTCCGCTGTTAACATCTGGACTTTGGTTACAGGTGCAGTCTCTGCAAGCCAGCTTGAGGAGCTCCCAACACAAACAAGATCTCACAGAGAAAGCTGTGAAGCAAGGGGAGAGTGAGATTAACCGGATCAGTGAAGTTCTGCAAAAACTCCAAAATGAGATCCTCAAAGACCTCTCGGATGGGATCCACGTGGTGAAGGATGCCCGGGAGCGGGATTTCACGTCCCTTGAGAACACGGTGGAGGAACGGCTGACGGAGCTCACCAAGTCCATCAACGACAACATCGCCATCTTCACCGAGGTCCAAAAGAGGAGCCAGAAGGAAATAAACGAGGTGAAGGCGAAGGTTGCCGCTCTGGGAGAATTGGAGGGGTACAAGCAAGATGTGAGGGCCTTGAAGGAAGTTGTGGCGGGAATAGAGAGCTCCGTGAAGTCCAGTGAAGTGGACATCGCGGCCCTGAGAAGCACCCTCCAGTCCATGGAGTCTGATGTCTACACTGAGGTCAAGGAGCTGGTGAGCCTGAAGCAGGAGCAGCAGAAGTTCAAGGAGGCGGCCGATTCGGAGCACCTCACCCTGCAGGCTCTCACGGAGAAGGTGCTCCGGTGCGAGGAGTCCAGCGGCCGCCTGCCTGCGGGCATGCAGCGGCTGGAGGAGGAGCTGCACCAGCTGAGAACCCAGGCCCAGCAGCCCGGTGCCTTAGAAGCGCTCGAGGAAGAGAATCGTGGGCTGGACTCCAGGCTGCAGCGTGTGGAGGGCGGAGTCCAGGCTGCGCAGTCGGCCTCTGCCCAGCAGATGCAGAGCCTGGAGTCCCTCCTGGCCAAGAGCGAGGAGCAGGAGCGGCGCCTGGCGGCCCTGCAGGAGCACCTGGAAGGCCTGGGCGCCCCCTCGGAGGCCGACAAGGGCGGCCTGGCCAGCACGGTGAGGAGCCTGGGCGAGGCCCAGCTCTCGCTGTACAGCGACGTGGAGGAGCTGAAGAGGAGCGTGGGCGAGCTCCCCAGCACCGTGGAGGCGCTCCAGAAGGTGCAAGAGCAAGTCCACACGCTGCTGGGCCAGGACCGGGCCCCCGCGGCCCACATGCCGCCCCAGGATTTGCTGGATAGACTGTCTTCTCTGGACAACCTGAAATCCTCAGTCAGCCAAGTGGAATCGGACTTGAGAATGCTCAGGACTGCCGTGGACAGTTTGGTGGCGTACTCCGTGAAAATAGAAACCAACGAGCACAACTTGGAGTCGGCCAAGGGTTTACTAGATGACCTGAGGAGTGATCTGGATAGGTTGTTCTTGAAAGTCGAAAAGATTCATGAAAAAGTCTAAAAGGCTGTTGGGGCACGGATTGTAAGTCCAGTTTCTCACGACCAAAAAAAGTTTGTTTTCTCCCATGTTCCCCTCCCACCTCGCCCCTGCCACCTCCTGGACCAGAACACCAGGCGCTTGGTATTTTTGTGCCCCGTTAATTTATTACCGTGATTGCCACACTCGCTGGTTTCTCACGTTTTCTGCTTCTGCTGTGGTCGGTGCCGCATGCCCAGCCCCTTCCCCGGTGCTCCGGGAAGGGCGGGCTGGCGCTGGCCGAGGGAGCAGCCCCTCACCCTGCCGGCCCAAGTGAAAAGGGGAGGAGGCGCTTTTCTGCCTGATTGTCTTTAAGGGAAATTCTTGTCTTTTTTTTTTTTTTTTTTTTTTACTACTTCGGGCCGAAGTTTCCGTGAGACGTCACTCACTCCTTGTCTTCCACTTTAAACTGGCCAACGCTGGCAGGTGTCAGTTGTGAATCGGGAGAGGGACGCACCCTCAGCTGCTGACTGTCGCCTCCCTGGCGTGGGTGTCTCTCCCGTCCCTGAATCCTCTGACTGCAAAGGTGACTGCAGAGTCTGAGCGTGCAGGTGCACCGCCCGCAGAGCGCCCGGCCCACCTGTGTTAAGATACCTGGCGGCGTCCCTGAGGAGTGCCGGTGTGGCCTCCCCACGGGGGTGTCCTTGGGCTCTCCCAGGAAGCGTGTCTGGGAGCTGGCCACCAGGGCAGTGTCTCCCCGGGAGGGGCGGCCAGTCTGGTGATGTCCATGAAGGGGACCCCCGTTCTAGGAGGAACGTGTGTTTTCCGTCCTTGTTCCTCTGTCTCCCCTTCCCTTTGAGCTGTACTGTTCTTTAACGGCTGTCTTGCCCTTCAAAAAAGCAAAAAGAAAAATAGAAAAAAAAACAAAAAATGAAAAGGGGAAAAAAAGAATTTTAGTTTACTGTGAAATGAACTGTATGGCTTATTTACAGTATTTTTAATTCTTAATAAACACTTGAGCTTTGTTACGACTTTTCCAGAGTGGCTGCTTTCTGAGAGCTTGGTTGTCACGATGTGTTGTATTAATGCACAGTTTTCCACATGAGGAAAGGTAGGTACGTTTTCCACTCCAAGGTTAACTTTTCTTCCGTTCTGAAACCAGGCTGGCTTCCCTCTCAGGTCTGGGGACACTGTTGACTGTAGCAGGTTTGTCTGTTGGTTGGTTCACTCCAGCTCTTAGCACAGTAGAGGGCTGCAACCCCGATTCCCTAAAGCTCCTGGGAGCTTTAAAAAAATGCCTGTCCAGTCCCAAGGATTCAAATTATGTGGGTGTGAGGAGGGCTGGCACCAGCCTGAAGACTAACATGCTTCCCGCTGTGAGAGCCATCAACTGAGACATCTTAGCCACCTTTGGCCCTAGTGCAAACCTGGGTGGGCGCTGCCTTTACTCCCTGGGGGTGGCCTCCACCCCTCACCTGATAACAACTGCTGTTTATCGAGTATCATTGTGCCGGGCTTTATGCTAAGCACTTCCTAGACCCCTACACTTCTAATGTTCCCTGAGTAAAAGAGTATCATTCCCTGCTTTTAACAGGCTCTGGAGGCACAGATGGACCTGGTAAGTTCATTAGTTAGGAAGTGGCAGGGCTGAGGGTCTAACTCAACCCCACTCGTAACAGTAACCATCATCCACCTGCCCCAGCATGAGGCAAGCTCCGCTGATCTGCTCCATTTGTCAACCCCATGCTGCAGGAGTGCTCACCAGTCCTGCCAGGCAGAGAGAGAGCTGGCTGCATGTGTAGCTTCCTGCCCCCGTTTCTGACTGGAGGGCCCCTCATGGCTGAAATAGCCACCCCTATCGTTCCAGGCCTACAGGCCGTGTTCCCAAGCATATGCAGCTCTGATCTGGACGTTTTTCCCCAAAGCAGTTGGTGCTTGAGGACTGGGCCTTTTAGGTACTGGAAAATAATTTGCATTCTATTTTAAAGCTGAAAACATGCTTTTAAGTAGTTTTCCCTCTGGGGGAGGGAAACTCCCATGTTTGGAGGAAAAGAAACGTTCCTTCTCTGCTTGGCCGTGTCGGGCATCTTTTGCTCTTCCTCTTGGAATCACTTCTGCAGTTTTTAATCCCAGGTTATGATATAACATAATAGAGTCTCATTTACTGTAGTAGAAAATACCTGCAAAGATCAGAGAAAGATTCAAATGTAAATTCAAGTGGGAAAATAAAGCACTGTGGGTGGGCCAAGCAGACAGAAAGCCTACCCGAAATAATTCCGTTTTGTTCATGTGTCTGCTTGCTCGTTCACTCCAAGAACAGCAACTGAATCTAGAGCTAGACATTTTGCTAAGCATCCAGGGGTGCAAGAGGTACATAACAGGATGCTTCTCTCCAATGGGCCTGTGCCCCAGGGCTGGTGACAGGCTCAGGAACTGGCAGCTGGCATGGGGACCCAGAGGTGCTAAAGTCAGGCACAATGGAGCAGGGTACAGGCCTGGGGTGGTCAGTTCTGCCAGGACTGGCCAGGGCTGGTTAGGACAGGTTTGCAGAGGGAGTCTGGAGGGATGCTTCAAGAGACATGGGAACCTCCAGGAAATGGAGTTGCCCTGCCCCTGAACAGAGGAAGCCACAGGTGCTGAATGCACTGCTTTGCCCTCGGCGCAGTAGGTTCACTGCTCTAGAGCTGGCTTACATAAACACACCTAGCAATTTTGGAGTTTTCTATTGAAGGGCTACTTACCGGCTTTCCAGTGTCTACACGGACATCTGCATCCAGACTGCATCCACATACAAACCACCAGGTCCAGATACACGTTTCTGGCACTCAGAGGCTTCCTACCAACAACCTCCCAAGGTAACCACCATTCTAATGCCATCACTATACACAACCTTTTGCCCGGTTTTGAATTTCATATAATAGATGCAATCAAACCATGTGCGATCTTTCATTCTTAAAACAACAGAAAGCTGTAGAGTATAATTCACATGCTGTGTAATCTACCCTGTTGAAATACAGACTCGTCAATACACTCAGAAGGCTGGGCGTGTACCTATCTTGGCCAGTCTTACCCTGTTGCATAAAAATAACACAGCACCAGTAGATGTTCAATAAGCTGCTTGAAGGCACTCTTGAACAGAGCATGCTAGTCAGTGACTCAGAAAAAGGAAGGCGACGGTGGAGCCAGCCCGGCTGGCTGGGTTTGATTGGCTGCACGGTGGGAGGAGGGAAAACCACAGGGGCAGAGGGGCCATGGCCCTGCCCCCTCCTCAGTCTGGATGTGGTCAAGGGATGGCATCCACAGCAGTTACTTACTCAGAACCAGGCATGGAGCTGCCTTCACTCCAGGAGCTGAGGTGGCGGATGAGGTCTTTTTCTTGAGAGAGCTCAGCAGACACAGCTCAGTTAGACTTTGACTAACAGGGATGAGCACATGGCTCAGGTTTGCTCAATGAGAAATCCCGACTCCCATTTCTCCAACACGTTGCCATCAGCTCCATTCACTGTTGAGAACCTCCCAGGAATGGGTGTGTGTGTCTACGAGGCTGTTGCTAAGAGCTGCTAAGGGCCACACATGGGAGACCACTGAGAATGAAGACAGAGGCAGAAAGCGTGATGCGGTTTGAGCACCTGCATAGTCTGAGCACCTGGACTCAGCTGCGCTTCAGCTTCAAGGCCATGAAGGTCACACAATGTCAAGTCACTGGCCACCTTTCATATGGCCATAAAGTGAGGTGAAACCTTATAAGCAATGGGCATAGCAACATTGCTAACTAAAAATTGGAAACAGCTAACAAGTTATTGATACTCAATAACAAAAATGAATAAAATCAGTATCTTATATATTCAGGGTGGATGAATCCTTTCAACTACAATGCTGAGTAGGAAAACACAAGTTGCAGAAGAAAATACACAGCATGTAAACTTGCACTTAAAATTATAAGAAGCCACAGCAAATAATCATATGTTGTGTCCAAAAGATAGCAGGAATGATTAGAAGATCATCAAAATTCAGGTGTATTAGGCCAAGTGAGGGCTGTTTGTGCATTAAAAAAAAAAAAAAGATTATGCATACAGAACTGGGGTACAGGTGCAGGGGTGGTGAGAGGCTTCACCAGAGACAGAGCAGGGAGCAGAACAGGCAGATCGACAAAGTCCACTGCTGAGGGGAGCAGCGGGCGGGCCAGGAGAGGTCTGCCTTGCCATGTGTGGTCACCTCCGGGGTGGGGATCCAGCTCATGCTGACGTGGCTTTAGCTTCTTATTGCTGTACTTTAACCCGCTGCGCCACCAGGGAGGGCCTATTTGTGTATTTAAAAAAATTATTTTGAACACTTCGTTCTCCTTTCAAAGTTTTATTATAAAAATTCAATTAGAAAAGTTGAATTATCCAGTGAATTCTCGGGGGAGTGGGGAACCCAGGAGGAAGGAAGTAGCACTTGACCAGCTGAGCTTGTGGTCAGAATCTGTGGCAGCAGCATCTGTTGGGCAATGGTCTGTGGGGGAAGCACAGCCGCGTGGTGTTCAAACACCTGGTAATGTTCTGTTGAAATGCATGTTACCAACTGGGCGTAGCTGCCCTCTGTTGGGGTGCCTAGCGTCCCACACTCTTGGAAACCCAGGTCTGTAGACTTCTTTTGTGGGCTTACAAGGTCCTGGCTTGCTTTGCTTGGGGTGGGAGGGTGGGTGGGAGAGAATGGGATGGTCAGGGCAGCAGCAGGCAGGTGGAAAAGGACCTGAGACTAGGAAGCTGCCCACCTGCGTGGATAAGTCATTGCCTTTCTCTCTGGGCTTCTGTCTGTCCTGCTATAAAGTGGGGAGGGGGTGTAAAGTCACTTCCCATTCTCTTCTAGCTCCAACTTTCCTTCACTTTATTAGACAGGATTTTGGGGGCAGTTTTCTGTAGGCATCAGGAAACCAGAGACAAAAAAATAGAGGGTGGGAAAATCCCTGGCGTGGGGTGTGTGTGTGTGTGTGTGTGGTGGGGGAAGGTGACTTTCTGCATTTCCAGCTCCTACGGGTGTGCCCATAACACCCTGAGTACCAGATACGTTTCCTCTCTTATGGGGGTAAGGCACAAATAGCTGTCAGGTGTGCTGATCTCCTGTATAATCTCACCCGAAGTTTGTCTTTTAGAAGATACCTGGAAGCACAGATAGCAAACCTGAAGTTGCTCAAGCCCTTGAACTTCCAGCTGGGGGTAACCTCACCTGAGGCCCTAGGAACCCAGAGGAGCCAATTGAAGTGAGAATTTGGCGCCATCTAGTGTCCAAATTGAGGATCCCAGGAATTCCCTTCTATGTCCGTTTTGGAGGAGGGATTAAAGCCAGTTGCACCATGAAATTTTTTTTTTTTTTTTAAGATTTATTTATTTATTCATACAGAACTGGGGTACAGGCCAGAGATGCGGAGGGTGAGAGGATTCACCAGAGACAGAGCAGGGAGCAGAACAGGCAGATCGACGAAGTACACTGCTGAGGGGAGCAGCGGGCGGGTCAGGAGAGGTCTGCCGCGCCATGTGGTCACCTCCGGGGCAAGCGGGAATCGAACTCATGCGGAAGCGGCTTTTAGATTCTCAGTGCTGTGCTTTAACCCGCTGCGCCACCAGGGAGGGCCGCACCATGAAATTTTAACAAGAAAGTCCTCTAGTTAAAATACCTACAAGCATATTTTTATGTGATATTAACAGTTTTTTTAATATGTCTACTTTCCATGAATTTTCTGTCTTGGAAAAGTTAGGGGTTTTTGTTAATAGGGATCTGGGTTAGTAGCTGCTTATAGAGCCGTTAAGGGCCGTTTATCCTTGACACATGCAACTCATTCAGAGGGGGCTGGCCCTGAGCTTTAGAGCAGCCCAGTCCTCAGCTACCTTCTTAGTCTTCTAGTAGTCACCTGTAATTGCATCTTTGTGTTTGATATCAGGGATGCATCAAAAGGCTTATTATCTCGCTGATGTCTGGTGATTATCTTAGGGAGTAAGATCAGCTGTCTCTGATTTCTGATATTACTATTAATACATCTAAGAAAGCTTCATTCATTTGCCCTGGGGTCTCACAGAAAGCAGTAGAAATAAGGTTCAGATTTATGTCTATCTGTCCTAAGGTCACACTCCCTTTCCCCATAGACTCTGTATTCCAGCCAACAGTGGAGGCTAGAACTTCACACTCTTGTACTGTACACGTAGCACTGAAGGCTTAGAGTCCAGTTAGTGGGTCCTACTACCCCACTCCCAGGGATCTGAAGAGTGCAAAAACCACTAACTTAAAGGCATTTAAATTATTGTGCCACCATCCCAGGCCAGGCAGTTTCACTGTCAGATCAGGCAGCTTAGAATAACCCTGGGACCCTCAGCATCATCCCCACATGTTTTTTTAATAACACACAGAGGAAACAAGTCAGCAGGGAGACAGCAACTTGGGCCGCCTGCGAATCTCTATGCTCTCCCCCTCTTCCCCCTCCCCCAAGCCCGGCTTCCTCTCACAGCCACTGCCACTTCTGCGGTCTTAGCTGCGCCACCACATCTGTTCTCGGCTCTGAGCGATGCCACCCTTACAGCCCAGCCTCTAGGCTCGGGGGTGCCCACTTAGGCACGCCACCCTGCAGGTGCCCGCCACAGGCACACGTGCCCTGCGCCCACACACCCAAGCACCTCCCGCCTTAACCGCAGGTATAGCCACAGAGGCCAGCGGCGAGAAAGCCCGAGCATCTTCATTTACCCTCCACATCCATCTGTGCCCAGGGCTGCTCGAGGTAGCTGTGCTCACAACAGCCAAGTAGCAGGAGCTGCCGCAGACGGATGGCTCAGAACAATGCAGAACAACACACAATGGAACACTCAGCTATAAAAAAAAGAAAGATGAACTCTTGTTACCTGTGACAATATGACTGGAGCTGAAGGGGATTATGCTAAGTGAAATAAATCAGAGGAGAAAGACAAATGCCAGATGGTGTCACATGTGGAATATAGAGAAATAAAACAAAGGGTCAGACAAATAAAACTACTAACAGATCCTTGGCATCTGACTGCAAAACTGAGGCAACCAGAAGGGGAGAGAGGTGGAATGTGAGTGAGGAAGAGAAAAAACTAGAAGACACTGGGCTTCAGAGTCTATCTGAGTGCAACCCCAGCCAGGCCACCCTGTCCGTCTGACACAGGGAAAGCGCTACTACTGATGCTCTGTGCCTCAGTCTCCCCATGACAAATGGGGCCTTGCAGAGGATAACACCTACATCCCGGGTTTGTGTGAGCCTTGAGATAATGACTGCAGGAGCCCTCCCTGGTGGCGCAACAGGTTAGGATGCCTCACTGCAAGCTGGCCACAGCTGCTTCAGTGTGAGTTCGATTCCCGTCACCTGAGGTGACCCCCATGGCGCGGCAGACCTCTCCTGACCCGCCCGCTGCTCCCCTCAGCAGTGGACTTCGTCGATCTGCCTGTTCTGCTCCCCACTCTGTCTCTGGTGAAGCCTCTCACTGTCCCTCCACCTCTGGTGTGTACCCCAGTTCTGTAGGCATACATAAGTAAATATTAAATAAAAAGTTAGTGATGGGTGCTCAAGGATACTTAAAAAAAAATAATGACTGCATCTTAGATACTTCAACAGTGTTCACCACCCAGTAAGATGCTCAGCAAACAGAACAGTTGACTGTAAGGCAGGAAGACACAAATAGAAGACTCCTGAAATGAGTTGCCCATAAACGGCATCTCTAGAATTTTGAGTCTGAGCACCTTCAGGCGGGTCTGTGCTCCCTGGGTTCCTCACGGTTCCCACCATTCGTGCACCACACAGCTGCTAATCTATTGATATCTAGGTCTCTGCCTGGTTCCCGAAGGCCCTGGGGGTTTGATCCTTGCACTGGGTGAGATGGGTAAATGGAAACTCACCCCAAGAAATGGAAGTGCTCAGCTCTTTGTGAATCTTTTTGAAGGCCTGTGGCCTCATGGCTTTGTTGATCAGAGAAGATCCTGGGAGCTTCCTCCTCCTGCAGTTCTCCCTGCCGGCCAAAGGGAGCCAAAGGCTCTTTCCATCAGCACCAAGGCCCTGGGCTCCCATGTCCCCAGCCCAGTCCATGCTCTGAGTTCTGCCTCCCCGCTTCCACAGGCGCTCTTCCTCCCTTTCTTCACAGGAGGGAACGGGCTCCGCAGGTAAGAGGAGAGCCAGTGGAATCTGGAGAGAGACCTCACTTCAGCCACGGACGGACCCAAATGCAGCCCACGGGGCAATTTCCTCCAGCCGCCAGGAGAGGGCAGTGTGGTGCAGAGGACGGATGGGGGCGAAGTCCGCGGCTGCCGGTTCTGGTCCAGATGCGGCTGGCGCGTAGTTACGTGCTGCAAAATGAACCTGGCCGTGCTCCTCATGGCCCATCTGGCTCTAAGGTTCTGTGAGGGAAAAACCCGCAGCGGGGGAGGCGAGTAGGGATGCCGGGGGGGCAGCGGTGGCGGCGCAGCTGGGCAGTTTCCTCTGTGGGGGCTCAAATCTCTCTAAGTGAATCCAGCGCCGGGAACAAAGCCATCAGGCCTCTCTCCGAGGTCACGTGCGCGGCGGCTCGGGCTGCATGTCCAGCGCGCCAAGTCGTTTGGAATGCAGTTTTATAGTCTGCTCCTGCCCTTGTTGGGGCGGGTGCTTAACCCCAAAGAAACGATTAAAGTTACAAACACCAACCGCTGGTGGTTTGCCATCGCTGCAGAGTGAGATTTTCTTTCTCGATGGAAATTCAGAAATGGCCTGGGGGGGGGGGTGGAGGGTGGAGGGGTCGCTTCACAAAGAGAAAAGGTGAGGTCAGTAGACAGACCCTTTTTTTTTTTTTAAGATTTATTTATTTATTCATACAGAACTGGGGTACAGGCCAGAGATATGGAGGGTGAGAGGGTTCACCAGAGACAGAGTGGGGAGCAGAACAGGTTGACTGAGAAGTACACTGCTGAGGGGAGCAGCGGGCGGGTCAGGAGAGGTCTGCCGCGCCGTGTGGGTCACTTCCAGGGCAGGCGGGGATCGAACTCATGTGGAAGTGGCTTTAGCTTCTCAGTGCTGTGCTTTAACCCGCTGTGCCACCAGGGAGGGCCAGATAGAACCCTTTTTGACTGAGCTCAGCTCCCCTGAACATGTCTTGTGATGCTTCAGAAGTCCCTTTTGCCTACTGGGGAACCCCGACTTTGGGCAGGGTCTTTTTCATTGAAGCATTTGAGTGGGGACCCTGGAGGTCAGGGACAGAGCGATGGTGTCTTGAGAGCCCCAAGGGTCTCGCTTGTCATTAAGAGATAAATGGCTAGTTCTGGGCAAAGGCAGCCCCATAGGTTTAATTCTGCTCGACTCAGCCAGAAGCCAAGGGATGGGCACTGGCTGGCTGGGCAGGTGAGCCTGGTTCAGGAGTTCCGGGGAGCGGTTATGTTTCCCATTTCCCAGCCGGTACCTGCACCTGCTGGCTGTTGACCTCTTCCCACAGTCCTGTTTGCACCCTTGATCTTGGAGGCAGGTTGGGGCCAGGATGACTAGGAGATTCTGGAGCTTGGCCGTCTGAATGCGTGTGATCTGGGGCCGTTATTTAACTTCCTATGGCTTCATTTCCTCTCCTATAAAATGGGGGGTGATACATTTGGTTCTCTATCCAAAGAACATGAAATCATCGACTGGATGAATTACATGCTCCAAGGTGTTTAGTACAGCGCTACTTAAAATTGCTAAGACATGAAAGCACCCCAAATGACCAGTGAAGGAACGGACGCTGGCTAAAGTAGACGTGGTTTATATACACGACCTACTGGAGGGAAACGTCACTATTTACAGCAAAATGAAGGCAGCTGGGAGTGGGGTGGGGGAGGGGGGAATCCCTTCAAGTTAAGTTAGCCAGGAAGGTGAAGACTGATGCTAGACTGATTCGCATATGTGGAGAATGTATAGAAACAAAGTGGACAGATGGACAAAGCAGCAACTACAATCATGGACATTGATAAGTCAAGTAAGTTTTTAGGTCAAGAGGGAGGGAGTCGAGGGAAAGGGCCAGGGGAGATGAGGGTTGGTGGTGGGCAAAGGAGATTTAAAAAAGAAGAAAAACACATGCTAAAAAAAAAAAAAAAAGCAGCACCTTCTCTGCATATCAGTAGAGATCAAGGTCTATAAAGCAGGAAAAACAAACAAACAAACAAAACAGGACAAAACCATGTGCCTAGTATATGTAAGATGCTACGTGAGATTACATACATGGATATTCTATCTTGCATAACAATACTTTTTCACAAAGAAAATAAAATGCGCCTAACAGTACCCACCTCACAGAGTAGTTGTGATGGTTAAAGCTATAAAAGTTTAGCACATTGTTAGCAAGCACCTGGTAGACATTCGTTGAGGACACACATACAGAGATCAGTGTTTGCAGGGAGAAAAATTCCCTGAAGAACGTCCAGTAACAGCCATTACCTGTCCTTCTCTGTCTGGCCAAGATGGAGTACAGGGACTAGATTTACTTACCTGCCTGGAACCCCTCAATGGTGAGCATGCGAAAGGTGCTTATTATTATGCTGACACCTGTTTTCACACCCCTGTGTAAAGTAGGTTTTATTATTAGTCTCCTTGTACAGTTGATAAACTGAGGATCCGAAGGTTATGTGGTTGACCAGTACCCTGGATCCAAACCAAGAGTGAACCTTCCAGAGGCTGCTTTCTGAGCTACCTCGCAGGGTGCTGTGTGTTCTGTCATATTTGCTGAATGACCCCAAACACCCAGAACAAGGAGACACCCCCACCCTCCTATCCTGGCTTGAATCAATCAAATCTTCAATAGGCACCTCAGTCCTCTTCAGGGAAAAACAAAGCCCCACGGCCCTTTCCCCAAGGCTGACTTCTTAAAGGAGTCCCCTGTTTCCTTTTCTTCCCTCTCAGCCCTGTCAGTTTGAATCCCTGCCTCGATCCTTGAAGCCACCAGCAGTTCCCAAGATCGAGATCTCCTAGCCCTCACCTGTCTTGGCCCTCTGTCCAGCAGGGTTCTGCCTGCCTCGGTTATCACAACTTCTGTGTTTTTCTTCTCGGACCATCTCTCCGGGGATCTGGGCAGGCTGCTCCCTCAGATGTGGGAGGTCGGCCACGGACTGTGCTCCCGCCTTCTCGTCTCTTTCTGGGGTGCTCAGCCTGCCCCTTACATGGGTTGAGGACATCTAGATTTTATGTCCAGTTCAGGCCCCGCTCTACCTAAATGGGGACCTGACTTTCTACCTGGGCATCTAAACCCCACAGTGGACTCTGCCATTGAACACGCTTGCGTGTGGGGAGAGGTGTGGAGATGCTTCCAGCTCCTCACAGACTCTCAGCATGGGGCTTTGAATCTCTGAAGTGCAGAGATAGTCAGAGGTTTGACTGGTCACACTGAAGAGGCGGCGAGCCTGGGCCTGAGAGAGCAAGGAGGCCACTGGTGGACACGCCACTGGCAGTAGCCACCACTGACAGATTGTTCTCACCTGAACTTGGCCTCCCTCTTGCCTGAATATTATCAGCAGCTGTGTCTCTGGCTTTTTGATCAGCCAATGAGCCAATGGACACCCCTCCAACCCAGGGCTGTTGCGTTAATGGTGGCCAACACCCACACAAAGTAAGAGCCTATTAAATTTATCCCACCTCAAATGAACTTATTATCTGAAACCTTCTCCTCCAATGTACTGTAACTGAGAAAATGGCTTCTCATCTGGCCAGTTTCTCATATCATAAATATGAATCCTCATGGCTCTCTGTCTACCTGCGCCAGTCACCCCATTCTTTCTAGATACGTTCTAGATAGTTCTCAGGAAGATTTCCTGCTCACCACAACCTTGGCTTATCCAAGCTGATACTCTCTGTTCAGACACTTGTGATGACCTCCTGATTGCTGTCCTAGCGTCTGCCAGTCCGCCCTTCACTCAGAAACCAGCGTTCCAGTAGGGCAAATGTAATCACACTCCTTTGCTTGTGTTGCCCTGAGGAGAGTGCGTAGCCACACAGAGTCCCTATGCTCACACTAGGCTGGTAGGATTAGGGGTCACTTTCACTTTCTTCTTTATCCTTTTCTGTGTTTTCCTGAATGAAAACAGGAAAGATAAAGCTGATCAAAGCTTTTGGAAAGGTTCTCTGTCTAGCTTTTTGATCCTTTGGTGCATTTCTGCTCCTTTTGGAGAATCACAGATGTCCCCTGTTTTCTATTCTTTCTTTCTCCTCCTTCCTCTCTTTAATCCATCCAGCCAAAGGTCACCAGCTTTATTACCTTAAAATGTTCCTCTCATGCATCTCTCCTGGGCGATCAGTCACCCGCAACTAAGCTGTGGTCTTGGATTCCCTGATGGGCATGTAATGCCTCCAGTCCATCTAGCAGCTTCCTGGGGGGCTGGTTAGCAGACTCCAGTGGATTCTGGTAGGTGGAGGGTTTCCTGGGACCTGAAATTCAGTCCTCTGGGTCATCATGTCCCCTGAGTGACCCCTCACCCCTCTTCAAGCCCTGCGGGGGGCAGGGGGAGAGGGGAGAGAAAAGGTGGGATATGCCCCCTTCCCCAACACAGCTGAACCTGGACCTGGACCATGGAGGGTGAGCTAGGAAGTGGGAGACTGTCCTCTGCACCCCCTTCCCGCCCCCCATCTTAGAGTCTCAAGGTATCTTGAACTGAAATGAGCTCCATGGAATCTCTCCAAAAGGCAGAGTTTGGGGGTGAGACTTTTCTCCAGTGAACAATTCTGAGAAATTATATGGAAAACCCATCATGAATAGTTTCTTCCCTCCCTTCCTTTACGGTCTCTTTCTCATTCCTCTTTCCCCCTCTCCATGCACTTCCACCAACTCACCCGCCCTTCTCCTAACACAAGACTCTTCTTCATGAGCCCTGTGTGTTAGTCTGTGTTTTCAAAGCTCATGGTCTCAAAAGCGGCTGCCTCCAGGCCTCCCTTGGGAGACTGTTCCCAACAGGTGCGCCCCATTAAGCGAAGGGCTTCCCCCACACAGACCCCCACTCTCATTTCCACCATGTCATCTGTGCTGGCACACTCCTGTTCGCTCTCTAAACAGCTTCAGCTTTTGCCAGTACACAGAGGGCTTCACAGGTGCGCCCCTCCCCGGGTGGCTGCCAAAAACAATGCTCCTGGTACCGAATTCTCCATGTGCAGAACGTTCCCGAAACTTTTCTTCAGAAAAATCTGGAGCTTAGCCATGTTAAGCCCTAGGGGGAGACCCCCAAGGCAACTTTTTTTGGGGTGCATTTTTTCCAAGGAACTTTTTCAAAAGCAAAGGCAAATTACATTGTTTATGGAGAGGAAAAAAAAAAAAAGAAAAACACATGAAACCAATAATAACATGGGGTAATTACAGAGGATGCAGCAAGATGCTTTCGCCTTGACTGAAAGGAGACTGTTGTTTTTTTCCTTTGCACTTTTTATGTCGGAGGCAAAATAGCCAGGGCCCTGCTAAATTCCTGTGGATAATCCCATTTCTTGCCAGGATGGATCTGGTTGGGACAAAATCTTTTGGTTCTGAGTAAGGGGGTGGGAAGCATAATAAGTATTTGTTGGAAAGATCATAAATTCCTTGAGCTTCCCTGGGAGTCCCAGGAGCCACCATTCTGAGGTTCCCACTTCAGTTCTTGTGACATGTGGCTTTGATCTAAGGTAGGATCAGTGACCCTTGGTGCCTGGGCAGTTGAGCCCTTTGCTTATATTTCTCTGCAGAGCTTGAACCACCTGTTGACCTGACACGTCACCTGTCTCTGCCTATACAGTGGCTTTTACAGAACTCACGGCCAGGACCTTTGCATGGGGTTCCTGTTGTGTTCTGCCAAATTTCCACAAACTTAGTACCTTAAGGCAATGCAGATTTATTCTTACAGTTCTAAGCATTGGAATCTGAAACTGGTTTCACTGGGCTAAAATCAAGGTGTTGCCAGAGCCGTGTTCCTTCTGGAGGCTCTGTGGGAGAAGCTGTTCCTCGCCCTTTCCAGCTTCTGAGGCCGCCCACATTCCTTGGCTCACAGCCCCTTCCTCCATCTTCCAAGCCAGCAGCATTGCATTTTCAGATTTACATAGCACTCTGCTTTCATCATTGCCTTTCCTCTAAGTCTTTAAAGACCTATGGTTACACTGAACTCACCTAGATGATCCAGAATAATTTCCCCAGCTCTAAGTCTTGAATTTAATCATACGGAAAGAGTATATTTTTTTGTCATATAAAGTAACATGTTCCCAGGCTGCAGGAATCAGGGTGTGGGCTTCTTTGGGGATCTTTATTCTGGCTACCACAGGCCTCTTTGAATGGCAGTTGTCTGAAGTCACATAGTGAGATTGGAGGCCAGCATGGCCTTGCTCCATGTCCCACTGAGCTGGGACTCAGAACTGGTGAAAGAGTCCTGGACTCTTCACTGTACCAGGAGTTGAGGGTGAACTTCTGAGGGCGGCCTTGCAATGCAAAGTTTAGCTTTCTCAGAAAGGAAGCAATGAAATAACTCCTGCTCACACCGTGTTTGAAGGCTTGATAAAACAAGTTCTAGAGACTAGATACTGAGCTTTGTTTTGTGCACAGACTGTGGTAAATGATTAAATACCTTACTTCACAAATGCATTCTCAAACGTAAGGCAGCAGGACAATCATTAGCTCCGTTCTCCCACAAAGAAGACCAAGGCTTCGGGAGATTGAATAATTTACTCAAGCAAGCAATGACAGGCTGCATATCACTCTGTCTGATTTCAAAACCCATGTTCTTAATAGCTGTGAAAGGACGGACTCAAAACACTATTCCAGGGGAAGAAAATTTTGCTGTCCCTCCTAGTTTACCTGTAAAGTTGGGTTAATTTGAAACGACTCAGAGGCCAGAACAGAAATTTATGGAGGCACCAGAGAGTTTGAGTAACTGGACTAATGTCACACAGACAGATAGAAGCTAAAGACTGAAGCAAACCTGAAGCAAAACAATTTTTTGTGATCTCTATGTCAGGGATTTTTTTATTGTATGAAAGAGACATTAGGAGAAGTGGCTTCTTCATCTCTTACATTCTCCAGAGGATAAAGAAGGATGCACAGCTGAAGTGTCACCTGAACAGATGCTGACCAGATAAAGTCCAGGATCCTCCCTGTGGCCTGCAGGTCTCTCCATCGTAACCTGACTCGTGATTTGCAAGCTCATCTCCTACCTCTTTCTCCTGGCTTGCTGTGCCCTGTCATATTGGCTTTGTTTCACGCACATCAAAACTCCAAATTCCTTCCTACCTCAGGACATTTGCACTTGTTACCACCTCTTCCCAGACCATGCTGCTTCTTGCTCCAATAAAAGCCACTTGTCATTCAAACCAGTCACCTCTGATAGAACTCTTCTCGATGGCCCACCTCACCATCCAATCAAAATTGTCATAATGCTTCCTACCTATAGTTATCACGTAATACAGTTATTTTTTGCTTCACTGCATTTACTAATATTTGATAGTAGGAGGGTCAGTCTGATTATTTACAGCTGTCTCTCCCTCTGCCTGACATGTGGTAAATATTTTTGAATGAGGAATGAACGAATGAGCAAGAGTTGTTGACTAGGTGAACAAAGACAGAAGGGAAGTAGAATAAGACTCTTGGTGGAAGGAACTGCCGTCCCAAACCCCAGGGCTTTGAGAAAAAAAGGGACAGAGGGAATAGTCAGCCCTAGGGTGTGACTGGAATGTGAACCTTGGGATGGAGAGCGAGGTGATCAGTTGTTGACATGGATAGACTCAGCTCACAGAAGGTCTTGTTTGCCAAACCAGCAAGCTGGAAGTTTATGCTGATAGAGATGGAAAACCACAGAAGGATTTTGAACAGGGATGTGTCATTTTCAGTCTCATGTTTCTTAGACCACTTTGGTTGAGTGTAAAGAATGAAGTAGGAAGCTCAGGGTAAGGGTGGAGGCAGGGAAAACAGGTAGGACAGGGGTGTGTTACCCAGATGCACAGTGTGAACTTAAATAATTTCTTTGGTCTTGTGGATACTGGCAATGGTTTTGGGTGGTTCATGTAACTTACACCTCACACAGTCACACGTTCCATCTTGGTGATGGTACCTTCTGAAAAAGGGTCCTTAGGACATTTTGTCATTGTGTGAACATCATAGTTTATGCTCACACACACCCAGCGTAGTCCACCACATGCTAGGCTGGGGAGGGTCACACCTACTGGGTCCGCCATTGAATTTATGGTTTGTTCTTGACTGTGACAGCCTTGAGTGATGCATGACCGTGGTATTGGCTCTCTAGCTACACACTCTTCCTGCTGCTTGTTGCCATGCTAATAGTGCTCTACCCATAGTCCCTGTCACTCTTCATCCCATTTGTGCCTCAGGCACCCTCATAGGGACAGGCCCCTGTCTAGGGGAACCAACAGCCAATGCTGGTGATAAATGACTCAGTCTTCTCACACCCAAGGGGAGCAACCCTGAGGCACAGTCTCCATCACCCCTTGTGTCTTCAGGGGACAGAGCCCCCCCGGTCACCACTCATGGAAGACCCCTCCCCACGATGGCTACTTCCCTTTCCATCTCAGTGTTTCTGGGATCAACTACCAAAGAATTCACTGACATTCAAATCCTTGCCTCAGGGCCTGCCTCTGAGGGGATTCCATCCTAAAACATTCCATCTCAAATATAACACTCACACTCCTAATCTAGGGACTGAATTTTCTGGTCCTCGGCTGTTCTTTCTCTGATTTTCCTGTGGGTTCACACCTTTGTTTCCTCAGCTGTCCCCTGAACTATCACCTCTGTTATCAGTCAGGAGAGGTTCATTATACTGAAGCAACAAAATAAGCCCTTCATCTGAGGTGCTACCCTTTGGATTAGAGGATTGTTTGTCTTCAAGTCCTGTGCCCACTTGTGATAGGCAGATTGGGTCATCTGAGTCCCTGGAGACCCAGGCTGATGGAGGCTCTGTGGCAAGATGAGTCTCTCAATCACCACAGCAGGTTGGGGGCCATGGAGTAGCAAGACTTGTCACATCTCTCTACATGTCATAGGACAGAGCAAAGGAATGGCTGTACCAAAGAACAGAGAAGTGCCATCTTGCCTGTTGCCCAGGCTTCAGAAAGCTGAAAAGTTCTGCTCAACATCTGCAGCGACTCCCACATCTCAGGCTGGCTCTGGTAACTGGACCCCAGTGCTGCTGGTCACGTCCTGTGCCTTGGCCTGGCAACAATGGTGTGTTCAGTGAATACTAGGATTTGTTCCCTCTTTTTTAAAAAAAATATATATTTATTTATTTATAAATACAGAACTGGGGTACAGGCAGAGATGCAGAGGGTGATAGGATTCACCAGAGACAGAGTGGGGAGCAGAACAGGAAGATCTACTGAAATACACTGGTGAGGGGAGCAGTGGGCGGGTCAGGAGAGGTCTGTCACGCCACAAGGGTCAGCTTCCTGGCGTGGGATTGAACACATGCTGCAATGTAGAAGCTTCATAGTGCTGTGCTTTAACCTGTTGTGCCACCAGGAAGGGCCCAGGATTTGTTCCCTTTTCCTCATGTGAATGATCCTTCCAGAAAAAGTTAAAATATTTTTGATTGCTGAGTAGTATTCCAGTGGGTATATACACCACATCTTCTTGATTTAGTCATCTGTTTTGGAACGCTTGGGATGTTTCCATAGCTTAGCTATTATAAATAGTGCTACAAAAAACATAGGCATGCAGGCAGATAGCAGGGGAGGGGAGGGAGAGATGCAGAGGACTGTGGCAATGGGTCATGGTGCTGTGGGGGGAGAACTATGGGGACTATGCCTGAGGGGAGAAATCAAATACTGCCCAAAGATGAACAATGGAAGAAAATTAATAAATAAAATTAAAGACTAAAAAATGTGGCAAAGACTACAGAGTCCACTCCTGTGCTTGCTCCAGCCTGCCCTCCCTTTTCTCCATCGCATTTATCACCAACTCAGCGAGTACATATTTCATTACTTATTTTGTCTCTCCCTTTGGAACGTAAGCTCCACAAAGAGCTTTTCTTGGCCAGTCTTCCAATGCTGTCTGACCAGGTCCTGGCATCTACTTTTAAAAATATATAGACTAAAGTAAGTATTTGGAAGCAGGTGTCATACTCAAAAGATCTCAGAAGTCAAAGGCAGAGGCACGATCCAGCTAGGATGGACACTGAACTGTAAACAGCTAGTGCGTCTTACCGGGCGTAGTGGCTGTGTGTTAGCCCTGGGTGGGACCCTCGTCACAGCATGTGAACGTCTTACCCTCTCCCTCAAGCAGCATGTTGGGCACGTCTGGGAACAGGCACAGCACGGGTGAATGTCTCTGGAATTAGCAGAAGGAAGGGGAACTCACACCCACTGAGCAATTCATCTCTTGCCAGGTCCCGGGCTGGGCTTTCTAGAATTATTATTTAATTTGACTGCATGGTCTACCCTGTTTCATTTCAAAATAAACCCAAATGGCTTAGCCCAGCATTCTTTCCTCTGCGAGCCTCTTCTTTCCTCTTGCACTGCCCGATTGGACAGTGCACCTGGCTGGTTGAAAGAGGTGCTCTCGAGACCGTGTCGTGGATTGAAAGAAGCTTAGAAGTGCGGGTTGCCCTGCGGGCCCTCCAGGAGCAGCGTTTCCAACGTGCTGGGTGAGGCCAGCTAACAGCGGCCAAAGGACTCCTTGTTCTGTGTCTACACTTCATCATGCTGTGTCACACGTGCCACCTAGATGGCTCGACACTGAAACTGGCTGGCCCACACATTCATAAATAATGGTCCCTGTGCAGTTATTCTTTCAATTCATTGTGATTTTGAATTGAAGTAGTGGGCAAGCCTGCTTGTTGTGAATGTTGGCTTGCCTCAAGGCCAGGCCGCTGGGTCTGGCTTGGAAAACAGCTGGAGCGTGAACTTCATACACTGCACGCTCAGTTCCTCCTTCATTCCCGCACTGGACTCTCCAGGACACTGGGGAGTCAGTCCAAGAACTTGGCAGGGCTTGGGTTCTTTTAAGTCTTCTTTTAATGATTGTTGGTGGTGATGGCTACAGAAAGAATAAGGCTTCAGAATCCAGGGTCAGAACAAGCCTTGCCTGCCTGGGGAGAATGATCTCATTTTGTGCTGTCTTCTTGCTCCACCATCACGTGGCATCAGCGTGGAAATGAAGGTATCATCAGCCAGCCAATCACCAACAATCAGCAGACATTGTCCCAAATCCCAGACACTAGACTCAGGGCTGGGGGCCAGCGAGGCACAGGGAGAAGGTGTTTATTTCACAGCCCATTCCATGGCTACTTTCTCAGGACACACTGAGGACTTACTGCTGAGTCGGGTGTAGAGGAAGCAGAGAATGTCGGGAGTGACCTCAGCCTCATAGCCTAGTGGGTAAGCTGGAGAGTCTGAGGTGGGTGCAGATCCCAGAGCTGCTCTCCAGTAGCTGGGAGACCCCAGGCAAGTTGCTCCCACTCTTCGTGTGCTAGTTTCCATGTCTGTAAGATGTGGCTGTAATAGTACCCATCTTATAAGGTTGTTGGCATTAAATGCTTTAAATGTTAGGTCTTCATAATAATATCTAGTGTTTTTATTAGCTGTTATTATTATTGATTATTAAAACTAATACAAAGTAATTACATAGAACTAATTATCATTCTCATTAATTGTTAATCACACAATGATATAATATGTAATTATATAATAATGGCATAATTACATACTGTACTGTCATATACCAATGATAACATAATTATATAATGAGAACTATATATATCTATATAATATAATCATGTAAGATATATTAGTTGACTTTATAATAATTATAACTATTATTGCTAGCAGCTATTAGTCTATTATTAATAATTGTATTATTCATCTAGTCAGGGAG
The DNA here is from genome assembly GCF_000260355.1 of Condylura cristata. Lineage (NCBI taxonomy): Eukaryota > Metazoa > Chordata > Mammalia > Eulipotyphla > Talpidae > Condylura > Condylura cristata. The sequence goes on from NW_004567105.1 coordinate 8,717,937, forward strand.
CTAAGTAAGCCACATTTCACAATTCGATAAAATCTATAATGAATGAGGGTTATGCAAACATACAGAACAATGAATTCTTCTGATGGAACAAGAAAGAAGTGCTTAAGAAAGGAATTTTGGGGAGTGGGACAGGGAAGAGAGGAACTGAGGAATGGAAAACAGCACAAGAGGATACCAAGAGCATAGCACAGAGGTTTGGGAACTCAAGACGGGATTAAGAAGACCAAGAAGCCTCAAGACAAAGTGATATGGAAAGAAGGAGAGACAGGAGGTGAAACAAGACCAACTTGATGAAAATAACAAGGACTGTAGCCAGGCAGACATGAATCTGTTTTGAATTCTGACTTTGCAAATTCCCACCTAGATGCCTTCTGTTAATTCATTTTATGTGAGTCATCAGGAAAACTTCCAGGGACTTAATGATAATAATTAATATTTATTTGGTGCCTTCTTATGCCAGATTCTATGCTAAGTGCCTTGTGGGCACAGCTCAATTTAATTCAGTCTCCTCGCAAGTGTGTGAAGAAAGCACTGTTTTTCCTCATTTTTCAATTGAGGAAATTGAGGTTCAGAGATATTAAATTATTTGTCCTGTATCACAGAGTAGTGAGTGGTAGAAGTGAGGTTTGAGGTGCTTCCAGGGCACTGTCATTATAGGCTCGTATTTTCAAACATCATATTGACTGGTGCAAACTATCCCTACTCTTGGTTTAAAACAATGAACCTTTATTATCTCACACAGTTTCTCTAAGTCAGGAATTCAGGAGCTGTTCACCGTGGTTGAGAAGGTATCTTGTGAGGTCCAAGGGTCAGCTGGGGCTGCAGTTCCTCTGAAGCCTTCATTTAACAGAGAACCCAGTTCATATGGTGACATGTCTGATGCCTCACTGAGGCTGTTGGCAGGAGGCTTCTGGTCTTCACCCCTCGAATGCTCCAGGAGGCTGCTTGAATGCTCTTACAACATGGCAGTCAACTTTCTACTGGGCAAATGTTTAAAGAGATAGCAACATAGAAACTGCAGTTTTTGTTTTCTTAAAATCCTGTTGCCAGAGCTCCCTTGCCATCATTTCCACATTATTCTTCCGGTAACATGGGTCAGTCCTACTCAATTTGGGGGAAGACTTCTCAAAAAGGACAAGTTCTGAGGATGAGCTTGGAGGCTGGTTACTCCAACATCCTTGCTAGCACGTAGAAGACACTCAATAGAATATTTCATATCTTTGGAATGATACTGATGGGGGTGATAGATTGAGTTGGAACTAGGTGACTGGCAGGTGTATTGATTGTTGGAAATAGTTGAAAAAGATAGGAAACATGAGTCAATCCAAGAGAAGTTCTTTGCTCTTTCATCTCTAAAATCACTGTCATCATTGTTAACTGACATAGATACTAACCACCACCATCATCATCACCATCTTGGTGAGGTCCAAAGGGGCTTTGTGGGCATTTATGATCTATGACTTGTGCAGATGGCGAAGGAGAGATGGAGCCCACACACTTCTGAAGTTGAGTATACCCTGTACAATGCAAAGCAGCAGCTGTTTGGTGGAATAAGAAGGGTGAATCATGAGCTATAGCAAAGAATTGTCATTTGTTGTCTGGAAAGTCAGTCACTGCTGATGTCTAGAAAGGAAGGACTTGGGGTCTTACCTCTGGGTAATAGGGGAAATGTCTTAGCCACCCAGAGTGGACTGGCACCATATTCCTTTGAACTCTGGATCTATAATATTTTGTTTAATGGTATGTTAAATTTGATGTTTGGTGTTTTGGCAAAATACTCAAGGGTTGAGACCATCCCTGCAATACATGCTAAGAGATTGTGAAACCAGTTTTTATTAAAAAATTTCTTTGCTCTACACCCACGTGGAGGACACCCAGTGGGAGTAGGGGAGGATCAATAGAGAGAGAGAGAGAGAGTGAGTAGGAGGAATGGGGAAAGGAGGGGTGTGGTTCTTTCCCCATCCTCCAAGTCAGATGAGGAGGATTCTGAGAATCATTTGGAAAAATCCCTGGCATTGAAGGAACTTGGTGACCGTGCATGACTCTTGCCTGCAGGGACTAGTGAGAGAGGCCAACTGGAGCTGCCTTGATGGGAAGGGAAGGACTATGCTGGCAGGCCCAGTCCTGCCAGTGGCCATCAGCGTCTGGGTATGGTCCCAAGGAGGTGGTGTCATCTTGGGGTCATTGTGAGAGGGCGCCCCCTCCAAGGGTTCCTTTCCTTGAGGTACAAGGTACAAGGTAACCCCCGCAGATTGGGTCTGGATAGGCTAGACAGGCAGAAGGAGGGAGTTGACAAGTCAGACGGGGGAGGCCCAGCCTCATCACAGGACACTGCAAAAGGCGGCCAAGCGTTCTGTGCATCTGCAGTGACGGTGACATCATTGATCACGAACTCATTAATCACATCATGGACGACCCTGGCTCCCATAGACCTTGTCACTTTCTTTACCTTTCCCATCTGGGGTCCTTGCTTAGGCCCCTTCCTCTGGTCCTAGAGGAGTCCAAAGGAGCAATGAATGAGGGAGAAGGACAAGCATCAGCAGAAGCGCCCATGGCACCCGCTTCTCCACTGCAGCTTCCAAGCTGGAGCCAGACCCTGGCCAAGGAGGGGGAGGCCTTTTCAGCTGGTGAAACATCAGTGCTGTGCCTCTAGGCTGAGTGGGACTGTGCAAATTACCTGACATATGAGGCTAGTCTCTCATCCCTACGAGAGGCTGGAATACATATAGGAGCTGATTTCCATACCTACGATTTCAAGGGAACAGGCAAATGGGTAAGATTGACAGGGCCATGGTGAGAAAATCAAATGTCCCTTGGCTGATTCCAGTCTACTCAGTCACCTGGGTACATTTTTTTT
>NW_004567105.1:8721483-8728249 GCF_000260355.1 Condylura cristata
GTCATTCACGGTGGGATTCTTAGCACATGTACAGGGCATAGCTTGTAGCAGGTGTTCAATGAAGCCTAATTTAATTCAATTGAAGGATTTGGGCAATGAAGGGGTGCCATGATGTGAACTCTAGTGATTTAGTGGAGGAGAAACAGCCCATCCATTCCCTCTTAGGAATCCAGTGAGGAATAACCAGATAACCAGAGCTCCGTCTTGCAAGTCCTGGGTTCTAATCCTGGCGCTTCTATCAGCAGGCTGGTCCCCTCTGGCAGGTTACTAGAACACTCTGGGCTTCCATTTTCCAATCTGGTACAGGAAGTGGGTTGGTAAGGGGATTCCAAGCAAGGCTGTCTAATGAGAATTATTTGGGGTGCTCTGTAACCACAGATTCCTGGGCCCTTTGCTGTCCCCATTCTGATTGGATGTGGTAATGTCTAGAACAAGATCTCAGATTCCATTGGGCTGCCTGGCTAATTCTGATGTACAAGTCAGTTTAGGAGCCACTGGCTAAGATAATTATCAAGGTCTATTTAAAGTTTAAAGGCCCAAGTTGCTTTCCTTACTTGAAAAGTGGGAATAATTTTAGTATCTGTTTAACAAGGTCAAGGTGAAGAGTAGGTGAAATCGTACATGGAAGGGTTGACAGCAGTTTTTGGCATCTGCTACCTACTCATTAATAACGCATAAATTATAAAAACAGATAGACGTCAGCAGAATTATTAACTTTAAAACTGGTTTTAAACCCACACATAGAATGCCAAACCGTTTGTTTTCATTTTAGTTTCTTACACATTTCTAGGCTGACCAAGCCCTTTCTCCCTCTCATGTGTTTGTAATTACTTCCTCTTTAAAATACTTTCTTATCCCATCCCACCCACATCCCACACTTGCAGTTATGTTCCATGGGCATTTCTCACTCAGTTTCTGGTTCTCAGGGCAAATGTCCACAATCGCCTCCACCCCAGGGTCCCCGACACGAGACACCTTAGAAAGTCCCTGGCTTCCTAGCAAGCTTGCTGTAAATTGCAGAGCAAGTTGAACACGGACTAAGAGCAGTGGTGGCTTGAGCATCACGGTCTAGGCCTGATGGACAGAGGGGCTGCTGTTGTTCTGGGGAATGTTGATCTTGGTCTTGCTCAGCTTCCCGGCTGGTTTTCATTGCATCCTGACTTGGCCAAAGCCAAACATTTTGTGCTGGGCCAGCAGTTGTGAAATCCACAGCCTCTTGAGTGGTATTGTGCATCTATTTTTAGAGGCTGTGTCCTTGGGGCCACAGAGAATGGGGGCTCTGTGGTATTTCGCTGCTTCTCTCTGCAGGCCGTGATGTCAGACAGTTGACCTTACTTTTCACTCACCATTGTAACTGGCTGCAGAGTCATCCCTGGATTTCTCCAGAACCATCTCAAGCTTTCTTTTTGAGTTGTGAGTATACTGCTTGACTTTTTGGATAGAGTGGTGGTAGATTTTTGACTTCAATATATTTGTCTATAGTTGCAAAGAGTAGCCCAAAGGCCCGTGCATTCTAAATCCCCGAAGGCCCTGGCTTTTGGCAACTGTTAAACAAGGGAGTGCCTAGAATCGGGGAGAATAGAGTGGGGTCGTCTTATTCAAAGGTTTGTCAAACCCAGACCTGGGTGAGTGGTAGAAGATGCAGCTCTCACTCTGTTTCTCATCCACCCTTTTACTTACCACCGAGGGGACACTCAGCTAGGTGCTTGGTGCGCTGCACGTGTATACATTTGCATTTGCCAGCAGATGATGAGTGACTGTCACCAAGGCACATGCTGGGAGTGCACATTTGTTGAATGACTTTTGGATGAGCTACGAGAGGCCTGGGCCTTGTCCACCATCTATTTCTCGTTCCACGCAGGCCTGGGAGACGACAGGCATTCGCTAGTATTTGCAAATGAATCCAGTTCAGCGTGGGTGGCTTTGGAGTCTGGCAGATGCTGCTTCCACCTTCGCATGGCCCTGAGTGATCGGTTTCCTGTTTTGTGTTTCACTTTCGCATCTTCTGTCCTGGGGAACAAGTCTCTGTCACCAGAGCTTTCCTTGAGGGTGGGATGGACTGATGGATGTGTACTAGTTAATGAAGAAGTTTGGGGAAGAGGGGCTCTCAGGGGATCGATGGTGACTCCCAGGGAAAGGAAAACATACTGGCAGGGGAGGGCAGCAGAGATGTGGTGAGGGCCAGCTAAGGCCAACTGAGGGCACAGAACTCATCCGTTTCCCTTGGCTGGTAACCATGACTGGTTGCCTATCTGACACTCTCTGTATCAGACATAGTGGCTAGCTTGGGAGACTGGAGAAGCTTCCTGATGGCTTTCATGCTTATCTTGGGGTACATAGGGCATCCCCAACATCACTGTTGGCAGTGGTGCTGGGACAGGAGGGAGGTCCTGGGTCCCTGGGACCCCAAGGGAGCTGATCAAAACCCACATGTCCTGCTCAGGTCTAGAAGATCAACTCAGTTGTGTTGAAATGAATGGGTGTTTGGAGAAACAGAAGGCAATGACGTCTTCCAAGTTCAGTGTCTTCAATGAGTTTACACGCTTAAAAATTGAAATAGAAAAAAAATAGAAAAAAAAATACTGAAATAGGTGGTACAGAATATTTGACTGCTGAACCATTTAGATGGGAGCACCAAGTGATAGCAGGGCTACTCTTTTGTTTCATATGTTCTCAGGATTGCAAAGGAGGTTAGAGTAGAGAAAAACATGTCACTCCGGAAATGTTTAAAAAACTCCTAATTACCTGGGAAATTTCACATAATAAGCGTTACTGACACACATCAAATCTAGTACCTTTTAGGTATTCAATAACCACTTTTCTTCTCGGCAGGATGAAAAGCTGGTAAGAGACAATAAGAACATAAGGGAGGAGACTCAAAGCCCCAATTCCAATCCAAATCTGTAAATCCAAAAGCTGTTGCACAATCAGTGTTTTTACACTTGTTTCTAAGACTCAGTTTGATATTTCAAACTTATTTTCTCTTTTTACTAGACACCTGGGAGAAACAAATAATGAATCTGGAGCATTTTCTCTTCTGTACTGAGTATCGTTGTGCCGGGAGACATAATGGGCCAGTGACTGGAAGGTCACGCACAGGACAACTGCGAACAGGCACTGGCCAGAGAGGTCCACCAGGGCAGAGCACTGGATGGGGACCAGGAGACCTGCGTCTGCACCCTGCTCTGCTACTGGCAGCCAGGGTGACTATAACCCAGTTACTTAACTGATCTGGGCCTCAGTTTCCCCTCCTGTCAAATGAGCTGCTTGATCCGAGTCCCCTAACCAGCCCTGACAGCGAGTCCTCCTATTGTTTCCCGCTAGTCACCGCCTGTCTCCTGAGGGACTACACACCTGCTATTGCCACACAGCTTCCAGTGCTTCCACTGATGTTTCCTTGGCCTCGGTCAATGGAATGTGGGCAGGCGTGACCGAGTCAGCACTGGGCAGAAGTTTCCAGGGCCACTGCATGGTTCAACGTCTATTCTTTTCTGCCATGAGACTAAGATAGGCGCTGTTCCCAGCCTGGAATGGGGAAGGCATTTGGAGAGCAGACATGGAACCAGAGTCAGCAGTATGAGTACGAAGTAAGCCTTCGCTGATGGCCGCCGGGAGCATGGGGCTGCCTGTTCTTGCCTGTTCTTGCGCTTCCTTGCAGAAAGTGACTAGTACAATCTCCTGTCCTGGAGTTCTGGGGCTTCTTGCATCCACTGCATGAACCCCTTGATCATTCCTCTGTCAGCAGATCCTAAATCCAGATATGGTCATATCCATTAGGGCTCTGTAGGTTGCATGTTGCAGAAAACTCAACCCAATAGACACAAGACTGAACTAGGTTTAAAGGGGTTGTCATGGGAAAGGAGAGCATTGGGCTTTCAGTAAAGTTTCAGTGAAGCGTATACAGTGTATTAATACAATATTACTTAACTTCACACACACACAAAGGAGTCTGTCAGCTTATTGAACTGTAAAGTCCAGTGTAGATTTTGCCCAACTTCACCCAGAGGTGCAGTATTATCAGGACCCCACCTTCTTTCACCTCTTAACTCTGCTTTCCTATCTTTAGCTTCATCCTCAGGTTTTATAAAAAGCAAGATAGCTGCTTTAGCCACCCTCCCTAGGCTCAAATCCTTCTATGTAGGGATATGCTCACTCCAGCATATAAGGGACACCCCTTTACAACAGTGCTTATACAAGTTCCGAGACGCTCTCTGACTGGACCCACTTGGGTGTGTACCCTTCCTCAAGACAATTCCTGTAAATGAGAAGGATGAAGAATTCTCATAGGCTCACCTCTTAATCACTCACTGGGCCTCGGTGAATTTTGTGCTATGATTGGCCAGGTCTGGGTATGTGTCCCTCCCCCTACACTGAGTTACTGTCATCCTTTAAAAGAAATCTGAGCTGTTGTTGTGGGAGAAAAGGGATGGATGTTGGCAGGGAAATCAGCAAGTGAACATTACCCTGATTGTGCCATTGCATGACATAAAACAAAACCCCACGACCTTCAGGATCAAATCCCAGCCCTTTGATCTGGCCTTTGTTCACTTGAATGACCTCATCTTCTTCCCCATCTCCAGTAAATCCTTCCCTCTTGGCCAACTTTACTCCCTCCAAGCTCAAAAGAGTTTCCTTGAAGGGAAATAAAGGAATGCCAAAACAGAGTTAGGAAAATTGTAATATATTTTAAGTATGTTGGTTAAGTAACACTTTCAACACATGCAGCAAAAGTTTCACGGTCACACAATTTCATGTGATGATTAGGTTCTAAAGCCTAAAAGGGAGGGCTCCCCACCACGTGAGGCCCAAGCTGAAGGGGCTTCCGGACACGCTCAACTTCTGAACCCCCTCGGCACCCCTAGTTTAGCAGGCCCTCTGAGCCTCACAGCATCTCAACCTCATGGGCTTTTCCCAAAGGCTGTGCCTTAGTTGAAAAAGGCTTGGCCTTACCTTTCCTTTGCCTGCTCAAGACAAACCCTTCAATTCAAACAACCCACCTTTGTAAGGCTTCACCTGGACCCCCTACACTAGGGATTATTAATCTTCTCATGCTTTGCACCCAATCGAAAAAATGAATTGGTGACATGGTAATATAGGTGTGGACAATAATTTCCAGCAGCAAATCCAATAACTCCCTTGGTTTTGATGTCAGAGCATAAATGTTCTTTCAAGGTTGCTGTCACAAATGAAATGTGATATGAGAGTATCTGGGATGACAGGGTGTAGCAAAGTGCCAGGGTCATTAATCCCAGTGTGCTTTGTTAGCTATAACTGTTTCAGCGAGGCATACTTTATTTCTGCTATTAGTGAGAATTAAGATAAATTTTTCCTTGACCAAGTTTAAAGAGCCCCGAAATGTGAGCTGCAGACCACAGATAAATAATCCTTCACTAGTCTGATTTTGCTTAAGATCTGGAAGCATTTTGTGTGTATGTCTGTATTATGAGGTTTCACTTCTGCTCTCAAAGGGACTGAGACTTCTGGATATCCTCAGCCAACCCATAACCTTCTCTCTGCCACCTACCTGTGGGAGGGACACAGAGTGATGGGGAGATGGAGAAGAGGAAGCTGGACTGGCAGCTCTCAAACTCACCCCAATCTCCAGATGTCAGTGGAGACCCAAACTGGTGCACTTTACCCAGTAAGATTCCTACGTTGCTAGCGAGCAACCTGTTTCCTTTTCATTTTTAAAGATTTATTTATTCATGGGGTACAGGCCAGAGGCACAGGAGTGGTGAGCGGATTCACCATAGACAGAGTGGGGAGCAGACTAGGCAGATCGATGAAGAATACTGCTGAGGGAGCAGCGCGTGAGGAGAGAGTTCTGCAATGCCTTGTGGGTCACCTCCCTAGCTGGGGATTGAACTTGCCCTGAAACAGCTGTGGCCAGCTTACAGCTATACTTTAACCCATCACACCACCAGGGAGGGCTCAGGAGCTGCTTGTTTCTAAGTTGATGGTTCCCAAACTTGGTCCCTGGAGGTCCAGTAAGAGGAGAAAGAGCTCTTGCTTCAGAACTGGCTTCCATTCTTTGGGTAGTCATAAAATCCTCTCTAAGGAGTATAATGCCTGTCTTTCCTTTCTAATTGGGAGTTTGGATGGGGGGCCCCGGGGCCATAGGATGCTGAAGCCAGGCAGATTTCCTTGGTTTCCTGTTTTACCACCTAGAACAAACTGTTCCTTTCCTTTAATCACCAATGTTTTAACTAGGTGTCTTAGCATAAATTACCTGAGAAGAGGGCCCAAGGCTCTGCACTGCACATCTAGCGTACATTAGATACTCATTGTTTTCGGGAGAAAAACATCGATGAAAAAAGAAACGATTAATGAAGATCAAGATCTTAAGAATGAGAACCTAAAATAACTGATTCTTGGTTAACAACCATTTATGCGCTATTCATCAAACCAGTCTTTCTCCTTTCTGCCCTTGCTCTCTCCAAAATGGTGTCCTAATATAAGTGGCTTTGTTTTCTAACCTGGTAGCAAGAAATGACACGAAGCACAACTCTTTAGATGAAACATCTGCTTTGGTTTTTGGATGAAAGTACGGATTGACTTGATGGAGGGGGCTAATATGTTGACCTAAACCCTCAGAATGGGGCCCTCCCTGGTGGCGCAGTGGGTTAACGCACAGCACAAAGAAGCTTAAGCCACCTCCGCATGAGTTCGATCCCCACCTGCCCCGGAGGCGACCGCATGGCGAGGCAGACCTCTCCTGACCCGCCCGCTGCTCCCCTCAGCAGTGTACTTCGTCGATCTGCCTGTT
>NW_004567105.1:8728534-8736827 GCF_000260355.1 Condylura cristata
TACTTTTGCTCTGGGAAATCCACTGGTTTCTTCCTGGAGCCACCTGGCTCCACCAGGTGATGCAGCTTTGGTTATAGACTTTGATTTATTGAAATTCCGGGATTTGTGGAGGGTGGGGTAGACCAGAAGTCTACCTTGAGATAGCTAACATTTGGAGAATAAATAATCTTTTAATAGAGGGGAGACTTTATATTAAAAATCTGGACTTTCAGTCTCTTTTGGAACATTGGAAAGCAGTATGGGGTCACTGTCTCACATGTCTACCGGTGACTGAGCCATATTTGCTCTTACCTTCCATTGCCAGGTCACCCTCCCCCGCTTCAGGCTTCCAGCCTTCCCAGCGCGTTTAGGATACAGACCAACATTCTTTCCGTGGCCCATAAGGTCTGCACAGCTCAACTCCAGTCTACCTCTCCCATCTTACGTCGTACCGGGAGTAATAACAGCAGACTCAGAGGTGGTGCCAAACACATGCCAAGCACTTTCCACCCTCAGGACAACTCTGGGGGGAGGTATCATCATTATTAGTGCCCTCACTTTATGGGCAAGAAGAACCAAGCACAGGGAAGTCAAGTAATTTGTCTTACAGGACACAGCTAGAAAGAGCTAGGAATGGGTTTCAAGCCCAGGCAGCCATTCTTCTGGAGACCTGGTGCTTCACCACCCCAGTTCCTCTTTACTCTCCAGGAACGTGGTTTCCTCCCACCGCAGCCTCTTGTGGTGGTTTTACCTGTCCCTGGTATGCATCTCTGCTCTTTCCCTGAGCTGCTTAACCACTGGATTTCCCTTCCTCCTCTAGTTCCAGCTCAGATGCTGTTTCCTCAGGGGAGCCTCTGAGTTTCTGAACCCCAGAGCTCATAATTTTGGTTTCGATTTCTCTTCCCAATAGAAGCCGTGATGAAGGAAATCCTCTATATTAGTGCTTCCAGTATGGTCTCCTCTAGACACCTCGATTGTTGGGCTTTTGTGACTGAAGAAAGGAATTATTCCTTTTGTTTAATTGTAATTAATTCCAGGTTGAGTTGGAATAGATGTGTGGCAACTTGCTACCATATTGGATGGCCCAAGTGGAGAACATTTGTCTTATGTGGGAATTACTCTTCTTTGCTCCTGTTGATGTGGTCTCCATGTCTTTGTCATCGACCCCATAAACTCCATGGGGGTGGATGGGGGCATCATTTGCTTCTCATGATATCTGTGAGCCTTGTAGTCAGTGCCTGGCTCATCTCAGACACTGGAGGATAGACAAACTTTTGTCTCCATCACTAAAGAATGTGCTAGACAGGCAGTCCAACATTCCAGGGCAGGAGGAACATCGCAACAGTGTGGACCTTTCAGGGAGAGCTGCATTTGATCCCGCTCTCCAAATCCTGTCAGCAACATGAACTTTCACTTCCTCATTGGGAAAATGGAAAGGACAACAATTTCTATCTCAGAAGGCTGTTGTGGGGGAACAAGTAAAAATTACACTACTAGTAGTTAAGAATTACTGTGTGCAAATTTCCACATCTCATTTCTTCATTCCTTTCACTGAGCTGAGGTTTGCCAGGCCTAGGGGATGTGGGGACAGGTAGGATGCCGAGTGGTGTAGCTGTGTTGGAGCTAACCTGTTTCCCTCTCCCGCTCTTTATTGGCAAATTGAGAGAGTGACTCATGGCAGAAATCCTGGTGTGCCTGACTGTTGTTCACCATGTCCTGCTAGCTCCCTCCCCTGGTCCAGATGCTGCAGTGAGCGCCCCCCCCCCATTGGTGTGAGCCCCTTGTGGGCAGCCCTGGGTAACCATGGCCTTTGTGGGGTCCAGATGGCTGAGCCCAGCAGAGAAGGAATCCTCTTCCCTCACCATAGCCCTGGAGGCCCTGGGGATGGGGGGAGCCCCAGGTGTCAGTGAATGGGCTGGCAACCCAGCCAATCTCTCTGGTGACCCTGCTGCTGCCCTCAACCTTGTGTGACTCAACTGGTCACTTGGTGCCTGGCCAGCTGTGAGCAGTCAACCTCTATAGCCTCAGACAGGTGGGCTTCCATTGAGGTTAATTGGAGGATCCTCTGAGGAAACCAGAAGCTGAGGCTGAGAAGGTGGTGGTGGTGGGGATTTTAGTAAGTGGAAAGGAGAAGGGGGCAGAGATGGGGAGGAGGAGATACTCTTTGTGGGCAAGAGAGGAGCTTTGTCTAGGAACTGGGGCATTCAGGGATTTGTAACCCCTTGGGTAGCACTTCGCAACACAGCTAGAGTTAATAGTAATGGTAACTAATGTTTATCAAGCACGTGGAAGTCCTGGCAACTGTTATGTCACTTTATCCTTCAAGTAGGTTCATGATTTAATACCAATGGACAGATGAAGGAACTGAGGAGCAGAAAGCTCTAGCAACTTGCCCAAGGTTATACAGTCAGTGACAAAGCCAGGGTGCCATGCCTAGTAAACCCAGAAATATTTCATGATGTAGGAGATTGTTGAGAGCCCCAAAGTTTAGCTATCTTGTATACCCAGTTCTTTTCACAGCTGGAACATCAGAAATCTAGAGAGAAAGAAGAGGAAAAGTTTATTTCAAGGACATACCCAAGACCGGAAATGAAGCTGAGATAACATGGTCCTTGACTTTTACTTCAGTCACATATTAATGAAAAGTTAGGACTCAACTGTGCAAACCCCAGTAGAATTCCACTTTCTCTGTGTCATCCAATGAATATTTCTGGAAGCATCTTACATGAGCTGCTCTGTGAAAGAAGGGTCCAGAGGTAGTGAAGTGTGGGCACTGTCTTCTAGAGACTTGCATGCTTATTGTCTCACTAAAGGCAAATTTTTTCAAAATCAGCTTGGTCTTGGGGTTTTGGTTGAATGCTTTTTCAGTGGGACTTAGAGAGAAAGACTAGCTGCAGCTCAGGCTGGGAAGAAGGGGGGAGGTAGACGAGGAGGACATGGGGGAGAGGCCATGGACTTCAGAGATGGGCAGACTTGGGCATGGATTCTGCCTCGACTGCTTGTGTGATGTTGGACAACTCCTTTGGGATATTGCTTCATATAACAATGGCCTTTATGTCTGGTGAGCAAAGTTGAAACACCTAACACATAGGTGTTAATTGAACAACCAGTGATAGCTATTAAGACTCTTAATTAACAACAGTTCTAGAAGTCCAGAAGAGGTTCTGAATTCTTTGGGGATGCATAGACATCTCTTGACAGAAGTTTCTGTGGCTAAATAAGTTTAGAAAACTCTTAAATAAGGGGCAGAGGTTTCTCTGTGCTGGACTTCTCAGTGTCTTGTGTTAAGCTCTCCAGCCCTACCAATGGTCACATTTCTTAGGATCACCAATTCTTTTTTGAAAATAATTTTATTTATTTATACATTTGGCATTTATTTTTTAAATTGTCTTGCACCATAGGTGCATATGTTCCACTAAACTGCCCAAGAATCACTAGTTCTGAATTTTTTCCAAGGGAAAACTTTGCTTTCCCCCTTATTTTGAGAACTATTTCTCCTTGTGTCTTCCTAGTCTTAACGCCCCTGGAATCTCTTGTGGTGCTCTGCATGTCCCCCACGAGACACCTTGAATGAAAGGCATGGTTGATAAATATGTCTGCAATGGGGAAACTGAGACTCAGAAACATTCAAGGTTCCCCAGGTAGCCCAGCTGGGCTAAAAACTCCACTTCAGACTGATTTCAGAGTTTATGTTCTTGGAGCCATGGGGAAACATGGACTTTAGCGATGCTGGAAAATGAGAGGTAACCAAGTCGAGAGCTGACCAGCTCCTTGGACAGTGCTATGTAAGCAGAGGCGTCCCAGGGGAGCAATGACTTAGCCAGGGCCCATGCTTCCCTCTGGCTGGAGGGCTGGGGCCGGGGAATAATTGAATAAATGAAAAACAGGGTCAAGTTTCCTACAGGTTGACAAGCCAATAAAATGACAGTTTTCATCTAGATTAGGGGATGGAAAATGGGGGTAATTGAAAGAAATTGGCTATTTTTGCCTCCTTTGGCCGAGTCCTGGACCATACATGTGTTCAGTTTGGATCAATTATGATTTTCCTGCCCCATTTCTAGTCTCTGTTTCATTTTCCCCAATTTCTGAAAAATGATTTTGGAGCCAGTTTCTGAGAAATGACTTTTTCATGTTAAGCAGAATTTCTTCTTCATTAGTCTGATATTCCTTATTGTCTTTTGCCATACTTGCTTGAGTACTGAGAATACAGTCTTGAGGGGACAAAAAAGGGTGGCTTTGCTTGCTTTTGGGACCAGTGATTCTTCTTAGAGGAAGTTGGAATTAATGGGAAAGAAAACAGAATTTGGGAGATGTGTTCTTCCTAATACTACGAAGGTAGGAGCCTAGTGTGTGTTCATGGGCTCAATAAAACACCAAAACTCAGGACTGCAGAGGACTTGTGTGATCAAACTTGGGGTGCTGGCCTGGGAGGAAATCAAGGGTGCAAGCTGTGGGAAGTTGAGGTCCCTTTAACTGCAATCTCAGAGGATTAGCAGTGTTCCACCAAACTCTCGATTCTATGCTCCACCTTGCAAATTCCATGTGGCACAGTGTTTACAAGGTTTGAGTTTCAGCCTGGTCACTTTGGGACCTGGCCAGGTGACATCAGCATATTTTGAGCAGCTCAACATGCCCTCACTCCTTTCCTCCACGCCCAGGCTCTCTGTGGGCGTCACTTCCTCGTTATGTCTTCTCACAAGACTTTTGGGATCAGCGATTCCTAGCCAAGAAAAAAAATCAAAGTCTTCCCATTTCCCAGTGGATTTGCATGAAACCTAGGAATAAAATCGGGGATAATTCCAAGATCAGACACTGGGTCTGTAAGGAATCCCACATGAGATGGGCATCTGGAGATGCTGGACTGAGGTCAATAGCACCTACCATATTGTTACAGGGTGGAATAAGGGGCACCTCCAGATCCCCAAATTTACCTGCTCCGAATGGGTTCTGCCACCCTCTTCATCAAGACAAAACCTACTCCAATGTGTAAGACTTTAAACAGAAAAAGAACTTTGATACAATCAATGTGCAATAGAGAGAGGAGAAAGAAGATAGCTTCTAAATCAAGCACCTGTAGTTTCCAGTCCCCTCGTGGCCAAATGCCGAGACACACAGGGTTGGCCCAAAGCAGGGCTGCTGAGGCCCTAAAGCTGCCACAGTCTAAGGCACCTCTGGTGGGGACCCAGAGGAAAGGGGTAAAGGGGCCAGGCAGGTCTGGAAGGACAAGAGCTAAACAAAATCAAGATAAAGGCCGCGATCGTCAGCCTCCTCATGGGGCTCTCCCCCATGTCTGCATCTCTTTCCCATGTCCCCCAAGTCCCTGGCATTAGCTCAAGACTGAGAAACGAGACGGCTCCTAACATGCCTCTCTGCTCCAAGTGTCTTCTCCAGTCTTCTCTTCCAGCTCACTCCACCCTTCCTTGAGGTGGGGGTGTGGGAGCGGAGCAGGAAACCTGGAACCTCTCATTTCTATGGCTATCAGACTGTTACCCAGTCATGCTGGAAACACCAGTACTTTGTAGGTGTGCTTTCCCTTCTGTACATGGTTCAGTAATAAATACATGACCTCTTTAAGAGAAAAAGAGAAAGAAGTCGCCCAGAGTGCATGATGCAGTTAGGTCCGGGAAGACCTCGTGCCAACCAGCTGTTCACTTCAGGTGTTTCTCTCTCTGAACAGGCTTGGAACTGGTCATTTTCTTAACTTGTGAAACACTTTATGAAGTGTATGGACTTAGAGTGATGGGTAATGACATCATAGGTGAGTAATATCCTGCATCTAATAGGTGCTCAATATGACAACAGCAGGTGCTCAATGCCCGTCTGCTTCCTCTTGAACCTGTTCCTGAGCAGCTGCCTCCACCCCACCACCAACCTGCTATGGTGTCTGTATCATACCTCTCACGGTTCCTTCTCAGCCTCCTTTTATACTTGGCAGGGTTATTTTGAACAATCAATAAAAGTGAGAAACCAAATAATTTTACCTCAGGCTTACTCAATACCTGTTAGAGGACTGATGTGAGTTTGGGGGACGAGAATAGGTTTTAAACCTTCGTGGGCTCAGTGTTGTATGCTCAGTGGGTTGGCACCACTGGAGAAATGACCATAGATTCAAAGTGTGGGGGACAAAAGACAGGCTGCCCTAGGATGTGCCTAAGTAGCAGGCTGACCATTGTTTTGAAATAGAAAGAAATTAAGAGAATGATGTTTTTTACCTATTGCCCGAAAAACAAAGGAAGTAAATCTCTGCGATGATCCAGGAGGCACCCTTATGGCACCCTTATGGCCTAGCACTCAGGGTGAGGATGAGGACCTACAGGCTTGTTTGTCATGCACCTGTAGATAAACCCAGCAAGATCTCGTTTTCTTTAAGCTGCAAAGTTTCTTGTTCTATTTTTCCCTCCTAGATTTATTGCTCCTAGGACCTCACTAGGGTCACCGGATCGTTGGGGCCTCTGCTTGGTGTTTGGGTCTCCTGTGCACTGAGCATTGCATTTTGTTAGTCTCTCTGGTGTCAGTTCAATTATTTCCAGCTGTATGGGCCCAGAAGGTGGAGGGAGATTAGATTCCTCCCCAACAAAGCTGGCAACATGGTGAGGATTTTAAATACATCATCTTATTTAGTCTTTCCAGAAGCCTGGGTGGACTGTATTTCACTCCCATTTTACAGATGAAGGAAGTGAGGCTGAGTGGCGAGAGGGCATTGCAGGGTTAGCAACAGGCACGGATACCTCCTACCCGGATCCAACCCACTGCAGCGCTCACTGAAGAGACAGGCTGTGCTTCCCTGCGTCTGTGCCCAAGTACTTGTTTTTTCTTTCAATAGGGTTTCTATTGGTGCTTTATTTTCTTTCACTCACTCATAATTTTTCTGAAAATTTCTCTCTGTAGGGCAACATTTTCCATCACAAAAGGTGATTTGTTTTGGAAAAATTTGAGTAAAAACAGTTCTATATTTCTTGCTTTCCAGAGAATGGAAAAATGCACGCTATTCAGTTGGGTTTTAATAACTACTTGAAGAAACAGCACACAGACACTCCCATAAATTATTTCTTCTTTCTTAATCACCCCAAATGCCATCCAGTTAAGAAATGAGTAATTGTAAAATGTATTTATTTTCCTTATGAAATATGCTTAAGAAAAATTACATGTGTTTGTAATTTCTCAACTCTGAGTTATTTAACATTTTCCAAGGACCAGCAGACTTCCAGGTGCTTTGAGGGAGCAGTCTAGTTGACATAGTCTCTGTCTGTGGGGTTTTTGACTTAAATAGCTAATAAAATAGGCAAAGCTACACAAAGATAAGTGAAAGAATGATGATAGTAGTTGTACCGTGCTTGGACCCTTACAAAACACATTCTTCTTGTCCACTGTTGGGGGACTTGACACAAGCTATGCAACATCTATTGACTGACAGATTCTGGGTAGATCGGGAAAAGCTCTGAAAAATCAGAATTTCCACTGCTAACTTATGTTATGACCTCCCTTTTTTGTATAAGGCCTGTCTTGCCTCCAGAAAACTCGATAGTTGGAGCGGGTCTCCAACAGGGACTCTAAATTGGTACATTTACAGAAAACAGGGGGGATGAAAAAATTAAAAATAGAAACACCATACTTTCCAGTTAGACCACTGTCAGGTGCACATCCAAGGAATATGAAGAGCCTAGTTATGTTGGTGGTGGCGTTATTTATAATAGCCAAAGGCTGGAAGCTGCCTGGGTGCCACTCATGGATGGATGGACGCAAAGATGTTATGTATAAGCACAGTGCAATACAGCCTGATTATAAAATAAGATGAAATTGCCATTTGGGGCAACATGGATGTAGCCGAGGGCACTAGGCTTAGTGAAATACCTGGAGAAAGACACATACCGTATAATTTCACTCATATGTAGCATATAGAGAAATCAAACGAAGGGACTAAATTAAACAAAAGTAAAATTTCAGACTATAAAACAAAACCAGTGTTGATTAGGATGAAGGAGTGTGGATCAAGTGAAAGGGGACTTCATTCCAGTTCTGAAGTTCTCCTTCTCCCACCTCTGTTATTTTTCTGGGCTTGAATTTTCTCATATCTAACCTGAGATAAAGTTATTTGAAAGTCCCTTGCTCTGCCTACTGCCAAAAGTTGCACTGGGCCAAAGTAAGCCCAGATGAAGGGATTTGAAAGGTCAGAAGTGTGTCTGAGTACACAAGGTGTGATTATTGTGATTGGTTTTGACATTAAAAGGCTGTTTGGGTCACAGGTTGCACTACTGATGCTTGACAGATGGAGTTCCCATAATACTCCCAGGGGCCTTGTTACTGGGGCGGGGGT